>NC_090835.1:76589922-76899644 GCF_028021215.1 Eschrichtius robustus
GTGGTCCCGTGAGCTGGGGTGTGGGCGCTTGGCTGGGGCCCAAACCACAAGGAGTATTTGGCTTTTGGCTGCGGAGGCTGGGCATGGGGAGTCACAGACTTGTCTACGTCAGGGCTTGTCCGTCCCTGGGTGCCCACATCCTGGTCCCTGTGGGCACGAGGCTTGAAATGGGGCTGCCTGGTCAGCTGATGCTGGAGGGGGGGTTGGTGCGGAGCGGAGGGCCTTGCTCCATCCTCATCCTGTTTGCCAGAATGCCTGTTGTGCTGGGGGTGGGGCAGGTGGGCTTTCTCCCTGTGGTTCCATCTCTTCCATGTCTTCCTGGTTGTAAACCCCCCTGACCCCCCAATCCTGGAGCCCTCACTTCAGCTTCAGGTCATTCTGCACAGCAACATCTGCTTCACTCCCCCCGCCCTCCTGAGTCTCCCAGCCCTCCCCACCCACCTCCATGGTCTTTCCCGCACACTCCCTGCTCCTGTTGAGGAGAAGCAGAGTGGGGGAGGATAAAAAGAACAGCCGCTTTATGGCCAGGCCAGATTTTAAATTCCTCTGCCATTTCTGAACTGAGTGACCGAGAATGATCTGTATTCTCCCTCCGCCTCTGTGTGCTCATCTGAAAGATGGGGGCAGTGATACTTCTACCACAGAGCTGTTGGAAGGGATCCTAGGATCTAGGGAGGGACTCCAGGAATGGAAGTTGCTCTTTCATTCAATCTCACATGGATTGAGCATCTGGGGACCCTCACACCCTGCATCTCCATCACCAGATGGGGCAATGGGCACTTTGGAGAGCCAGGGGCCCTGGAAGGGGATGGCCGTGAAAGCAGGCACTCTCCCACTTGCCCTGGGCCTGGCGAGGTCCTCAGTGGACACCTGTGAACCCTCCCTCCTCTCTTGTCCTAGAGGGAGGTGAGGCATGTGTGTTTCTTCGGCCCCACCCCACCCGCTCCAGTCCCTTAGAGAAGCAACATCCTTGGGGTTGGCCAGTGGGCTACAGGGCTGTGGGTGGGGTGGGGAAGAAGAGCATCTGTGATCAGCGTCCTCACCTCCATCCCTGTCTGGGCCACACCTGGCCCCCTGGAGCTCCTCCCCAGTGCTCTCAGAATGCCTCACGTCTATATCACTTTGTCCTACACTGACTGCCTGGTGTTTTGATGATATGTTTATGCATTTATTTTTTTTTAAAAAGATAACTTATAGTGCTTACTATGTGCTAGGCTTCGCATGTGTTAACTCATTTCCTCCTCACAGCAGAGGTAGGTATAATTGCTATCTCAGAGAAGGCCCTGCTGAGATTTGAATAGATTGCGCTGTCCAACCTCAGTCACTACCATATCAATCTGTTTTATTTTCTTTAGAGCCTTGATCATGGATAGTTGCCCATCTATTTATGCATTGGTTTGCCCATTGTCTGTCTTTCTGTCTAGAAGGTAAGCTCCATGAGGGCAGGGATTTCATCTTTCTTATTCACAATCCCAAAGCCTTGACTAGTGCCTGACGCATGGAAGATGCTCAATAAATATTCCTGGAAAGAAGGAGCCACTGACCCACCTCAATGGAGACACCTTGAGGGTGTGCTCTGTGGTTGTTCATTTCTGTTTTCCCTGCTCTGCCCAGTACAGGGCTTGGCCCAGACACAGTGCTCAGTAAGCAGTTTGTTAAATGAATAAATGAATGAATGAATGAAAGGAAGAGAATCCAGAAGATTCAGTTGTTGCTGCTGTCCCCTCCAGACTCCAAGAACTAGTGGAAGATCTTCAGCCACAGGAAATGTGGGGGAAGAATGTATTCTTCCTGGATCTCTGTTTTGGTTTCTCTGTGTGATTTTGTTTGTGGGCACAGACTGGGTACACAGGGGGAAAAGTATAAGAAAAAGACTGGAAACAAAACAATCCCTGGGAAATGACTCCTGGAATAATTGCTTAATGTCCAAAGGCAGGAGGAGATATAAACAGAGTGTACGTGTGTGGCCCAGAGGAGGCTCCTAGTAAGTGATAAATAAATGAGTGGGTGGGTGAGTGAGTGAGTGGGTAAGCTGAGTTGACTACACAGTGAACTCCCTGAAGGCAGGCCCAGGCCATAATTTTCTTTGAGCCCCAGCCTCCAGTACAGGCCCAGAGTTTGGTACATCTGCTAAATGAATGAATGAATGTTAGTACCAAGGAGCATGGGAATAAACAGAAAGGGCTGGTGCTGCAGAGAGCCCCAGAGCCCTAGTGGACCAGACCACAGATGCAGATTCCAACCTCTGGATCTTTTTCATAGGAGTCAGGGTCTGAGAAGTAAGGAAGGGGCCTGGTGAATGCTAGGAGCCTGGCTCCCACCCATTCATTCTTTTCAGGTGATCTGCCTGGTATACTATGTAGATACTAATAATAATTATAAAAAATAATCAGAGCACATATTTACTGAGCACTTACTATGTGCCAGGCTCTAAGCTCTTTAAGTAATTGAATTCTTTCAGCAACCATATGAGGTAGTGTACTATTTCCCCCATTTCATAGAGCAGGAGACTGAGGCACAGAGAGGTTATGTGAATGTAAACGTCACACAACTAGAAAGTGAACACACAGTCATTGCTCAGGCTCTGCTGGGGATAGCTGTGCTCCCGCCCATGTGGCTAATAAATGATGTTCTCTGGGTCTTGCTCTGGTTGCATCACCTCTCCAGGCCTCCGTTTCTTCATCTGTGGAATGGGAACAACATTCTGATGTGCTAAGAGATGGAAGTCAGAGGACTTTGCCAGCTGTAAAGGGGCTACAGGGTTCTTTTAATGGGAATTTTCCTCCCCCTCCTTCATGATCACCTCTAGACCTGGCCTCCTGCCATTAGTATGCCAGGCTAGGCTACAGCACTGGAGAGTCTGGTGAGACAGACTAATCCACTTCCCATTCATGGGTAATTGTTGTCTGATTTGGCCTCCACTTATCTTGTATTTCCATTTTTATTCTCTACCCTCTAAGCCATGACTCACCTCCAGTCCCATCTTCTTTTTCCTTAATTAGCGCAACAGCTTTCACACTGGCCTTCCAGCTTCTGGGTTCTTCCCCATCCCCATTCACTAATTTGCTTAACATGTAAATCAAAACCTGTTATCTCCTGCCCTCATGCCAAGAACTAATTCTATACTCTTTTTAAAAAAAAAAAGTATTTTATTTATTTATTTATTTTTGGCTGTGTTGGCTCTTCATTGCTGTGCACAGGCTTTCTCTAGTTGCAGTGAGCGGGGGCTACTCTTCGTTGCAGTGCGTGGGCTTCTCATTGCAGTGGCTTCTCTTGTTGCGGAGCTCAGGCTCCAGGCGCGTGGGCTTCAGTAGTTGCAGCGCGCGGGCTCAGTAGTTGTGGCTCGTGGGCCCTAGAGCGCAGGCTCAGTAGTTGTGGCACACGGGTTTAGTTGCTCTGAGGCATGTGAGATCTTCCCGGACCAGGGCTCAAACCCGTGTCCCCTGCATTAGCAGGCGGATTCTTAACCACTGCACCACCTGGGAAGTCCTCTTTTCTTTTTTTTTTTTAAATGAAATGAGAGGGCCTTGGTAATATGGTCCCTGGAAATACTTCTTTTCCAGCCACCTCCAATGCCCTACAGCCATGCCTATGGCTGGCAGTTCCTGTAATAGAGCATGGTTTTCATGCCTCTTTGCTGTTCCTTCTGCCTAGCAGGTCCTTCCCCACTTTGTCTCCACAGTGAATGCCTACTTATTCTTTTTACCCTTCAGAACAAAAAAGACATTGTTGCTTTTCCTGGTTATAAAAGTGATGCATGCTCATTATAAATAATTCAAACAATATAGAATGCACTAGAAAAAAAAAAGGAAATGTTTCCTCTTCCCATAGTTCCAACAATTGGAGGTAACCACTGTTAAAGTACTATGAGTATAATCATGAATTTTTTCTATGCATATGTGCACATATATCTTGAAATATGTATAAATACACACATACTGACAAAAATGAAATCATTCATGCTGTTTGATAACCAACTTTTTGCACTAAGTGAAATATTTTGGACATCTTTTCCTGTGAGTGAGCAGCTTTACATAGTAATTTTTTTTTTTTTTTTATTCTTTAAAACTCAATTTTAATTCAAATGTGTACTGTCCTGGAAGGCTCTGCTGGTTCTTTACTTTTCCTCCAGTCCCCATACACAGTGCCCATCTTCTGAGGGCTCATCATACATTGTACTTCTTTCTTTGAAACCTTTCCCTCTTGTAAGATCATTATTTGATTTAAAAGGCAAATGCATAAAACAATAATTATAAATCTATAGGTTTTTTTGGTAATTTTATGTAATTTTGTAAAAAATTTATTTATTTTATTTATTTATTCTTGGCTGTGTTGGATCTTCGTTGCTGTGCACGGGGTTTCTCTAGTTGCGGCGAGTGGGGGCTACTCTTTGTTGCAGTGCGTGGGCTTCTCATTGTGGTGGCTTCTCTCATTGTGGAGCAGGGGCTCTAGGCGTGTGGGCTTCAGTAGTTGCAGCACGCAGGCTCAATAGTTGTGGCTCACGGGCTCTAGAGCACAGGCTCAGTAGTTGTGGCACACGAGCTTAGTTGCTCCGCAGCATGTGGGATCTTCCCGGACCAGGGCTCGAACCCATGTCCCCTGCATTGGCAGGTGGATTCTTAACCACTGCACCACCAGGGAAGCCCTAAATCTATGTTAATGGGCACATGATGTATAAAGATATCTTCTGTGATGATAATATAAAGGGGGAGAGATGGAGATGTAAAGGAGAAGAATGTTTATATATTGAAACTAAGGTGGTATTATTAAAACTAGGTTCTTATAAGTTTAAGATGTTAATTATAATCCCAAGATAATAATTAAGAAAATAATAAAAAATATACAAAAAAGGAAAAAAGAAGGGTGTCAAATGGTGCATTACAAAAAGTCAACTAAATACCAAAATAGGCAGTAATGAAGGAATTGGGAAAAAACAAACAAACAGATAAGACATACAGAAAACAGCTAAATGGCAGAAATAAATCATTTTTAATTAGTAATCACAGTAAATGTAAATGGATTAAACTCTCCTATTAAAAGGCAAAGATTGGATTAAAAAAACACACAATCTGCTGTCTACAAGAGGCTTACTTTAGATATAATGGCATAAAGAGATTGAAAGTAAAAGGATGGAAAAAGATATCCAATGCAAATAGTAGTCAAAAGAGAGCTGGAGTGGCTAAATTATTGTTATACAAAATAGACTGTAAGTCAAAAAATATAAAAAGAGACAAAGAAGGCCATTGTATATTAATGAAAGATTCAATTCAGCAAGAAGATATAACAATTATAAATCTATAAATACCTAAAAACAGAGGCCCAAAATACATGAAGCAAAAATTGACATGACTGAAGGGAGAAATAGACAAGTCTACAATAATAGTTGGACACTTCAATACACCACCTCCAATAATGGATAGGACAATTAGAAGATCAATAAAGAAACAGGGTAACTGAACAACACTATGAACCAATTAGACATAACAGACATATACAGAACACACCATCTAATAATAGCAGAATACACATTCTTCTCAAGTTCACAGGAAACATTCTCTAAGATCAACTGTATCTTAGCCACAAAGTAAGTCTTAATACATTTTAAAATATTGAAATCATACTAAGTGTCTTTTCTGATCACAGTGAGATGTAACTAGAAATCAGTAACAGAAGGAAAACCGAAAAATTCACAAATATGTGGAAATCAAACAATATACTCTTAAACAACCGTTGAGATAAAGAAGAAATCATAAGGAAAATTAGAAAATACATTGAGATGAATGAAAATAAAAACACAACATGCCAAAACTTATGAGATGCAGAGAAAGCAGTGCTCAGAGAGAATTTTATAGCTGTGAATTCCTACATTAAAAAAAGGAAAGATCTCAAATCAATAACCTAAGTGTGCACCTTAAAGAACTAGAAAAAGAGGAGCAAAGTAACCCCAAAGCTAACAGAAGAAGGCAAATAAATATGAGTAGAGGTAAATGAAATAGAGAATAGAGAAGCAATATAAAAAATAAACAAAACCGAAAATTCTTTGCAAAGATCAACAAAATTCACAATCTTTAACTAGATTGACTAAGAAAAAAAGAATGCTCAAATTGCTAAAACCAGAAATGAAAGTGTGTACATGACTACTGATTTTACAGAAATAAAATAGATTATAAGAGAATATTACAACCAATAATATGCCAACAAATTGGATAGCTTAGACAAAATGAATCAATTCCTAGAAACACACAAAATTCCAAAACTGACTGAAACAGAAATGGAAGCTCTGAATAGACCTATAACAATGGAAAAGGTTGAATCAGTAAGGAAACCCCCACAGAAGGGAATTTTCTCAACAGGGCAAAGAAAAGTCAAGGACTTTTCACTGGTGAATTCTACCAAACATGTAAAGAATTAACACCAATCCTTCTCAAAGTCTTCCAAAACATTGAAGAGGAGGGAACATTTCCAACTCATTCTATGAGGTGAGAATTACCCTGATGCCAAAACCAGACAAAAACACTACAAGAAAAGAAAATTACAGGCCAAAATCCCTTATACATATAGATGCAAAAATCCTCAACAAAATACTAGCAAAGCAAATTCAGCAGTATTTAGAAAGAATTATACACCATGACTAAGGATGGTCTAATATATGAGGGATGGTTCAATGATGGTTCAATATATGAAAACTAGTCAATGTAATACACCACATTAATAGAACGAAGGAAAAAAAGATAGAAAATCATCACAATTGATGTGGAAAAAGCACTTGATAAAATACAAAAAATTTCATAATTAAAACTCTCAAAAAACTGGCATAGAAGGGAACTTCCTCAACATGACAGAGGCCATACATGAAAAATCCACAGCTAACATCATGTTTAATGGTGAAAGACAGAAAGCTTTTCCCCTACAATGAGAAACAAGACAAGGATGCCTGCTTTTTGTCACTTCTATTCAACACAGTAATGGAAGTTCTAGCTGGAGCAACCAGGCAAGAAAAAGAAAAGACATCCAGCTGGAATGGAAGAACCAAAATTATCTGTTTGAAGGTTTCATAATTTACCTTACCTTACACTATATATAAAAATTGCTTCAAAATGGATTAGTGATCTAAATTTAACAGCTAAAACTTTAAAACTCTTAGAAGAAAATAGGGGAAAATCTTCGAGACCTTGGATTTGGCAATGATTTCTTTAGTATGACACCAAAACACAGGGAACAAAAGAAAAGATTAACTGAACTTCATTAAAACTAAAAACTGTCACTAAATTGTACACTTCAAATGGTTAAAATGGTAAATTTTATGTTATGTATATTTTACCATAAAAACGAAAAGTTAAAAAAAAAAAAAACTGAAGTAGAAAAAACCCCTTCAATTTCAATTCAAAAGTTTACTGTATGGTTCTCCCTTTCCCCCCTACCCTCACCCACAGTGCCCCTCATTGTTCCTTGTACATCTCTATTTCCCATTTATAAGGTCATTATTTATTTACAAATTGCTTACAATTTGGCATGTCTTCCTGACCCCACCATGAGTTCCCTGCAGGCAGTAGCACAGTGTTTAAGGCCTCAAGCCCTGGAGACTGAGTTCACATCTTGACTCTGCCTGTGACCACTGTGTGACCACGGGAAAGTTCTTAACCACTCTGGGCTTCTATGTCCTCATCTATAAAATAAGGGTGATGATAGCACCTACCTCACAGGGCTGTGGTGAGGAGTCAATGAGCTCATACCCCTAGGGGTCTTAGAAGGATGCCCAGCACACAGGACATGCTCAATAAATGTTAGCTATTATTATGTGGGCCTGGCAAAAGGCAGATGGCTATACACTTTGTAAAATGAATGCTCAGCAACAGTCCCTGCTCTCCTCTCTGACATCCCTGGAGGCTAGATAGATAAAATCTATTTCTGTGTGTATATATTTGAATGTTCAAACATGTGTGTATGCACCCCAGGTTGCGGAGAGGAGGGAGCAAACCCCTTGCCCCTCTTCCCTCGCCTGTCCTCCTGGGCCCTGGCTTGGTCCACCTCCCATGGCCCAGCCCTAGACTTCCCTCCCTGCTGGGCTGGGGCAGGAAGATTAGACAAGCTTCCCTCTCCTGGTCCTTGGGGTATTGTCCCCAGTGGCAGCAGGAGCCCCTCTCTTCTCTTCTCCCTGGCTTTTGCCTATCCTTAAAGAGGGCCCCTGGGTGTGCCCAGGTTGGGGAGGATGGGAAGGGCTCAGATGTGAGGGTTAGAGTCAGTCCCTGCTGCCATATCAATCAGGGCCCTTTCATTAGCCGGAAACAGCTGCACCCGGCTGCCCCAACAAGTCCAGACGGGGGTTCCCTGCCCTTCCCCAGCCTGCCCCTCTTGCCCCCCTTCCCCAGCTGACAGTCACTCTCACCCTTCCCCGGATGCAGGGGACAGGCCGGGGCAAGCCAGGGACACACTTAGTTTCCCTTCCCTGCTGCCCCTCCCTGGGGTGATACCCACCTCCTCCCCTCCCTCCACCGCATCTTGCCCTAAGTCTCTAGGACCTGGCTGGGGTAGGGGCTGGAGGGCTAGTCAGGAGAGGAGTCCACAGGAGGCTGACCGTGGTTGGACCTGAGTTCCTTGGGCAAGATGCTTTAACCAGAACCCTGGAACAGCAAGGTGGGGGTGGGGGGATCCCAGAGCACAGAGTGGGAAGGCATTCGCCCAGGGTCACACAGTGGCTGAGCCAATACTAGAACCCAGAGCTTTGGAAGCCCATTTTTCTTTCCCTTATCCCACAGCCTCAGTTTCCCTATCTGTGTATTGAGGGACTGCCTGGCGGGTCTCCTGACTCCCTTCTGGCTCTGACACTGTGGGCCTCTCAGGGTCCTTCCTCTTCCCCTCCTTGTTTCTCCCTGTTGAGGTGCCGAGGTTTGTTAGTGGAGGTGGACGGGGTGGGGTGGGGGAAGGGGGCCCTTCCAGCAGATTCAGCCTCTGTCTTCTTTCTTTCTTTTTTTTTTAAACAGAAAATTATTTTTATCGATGTATAATTGACACATAACATTATATTAGTCATATATACAACACAACGATCTGATATTTGTCTATATTGTGAAATGATCACCACAATAAGTGTAATTAATATTCCTCACCATGCATAGTTACAATGTTTTTTCTTGTGATGAGAACTTGTAAGATCTACTCAGTCTCTGTTTTCAACAACATAAGGTCTCTGCCAACTAAGAGATCAGAGGCTATTGTATGGGGAGTGTCTGGTTTGGGTGGTGGCCAGATTGGCTCTGCTGGGTTCACAGCTCAGTCAGTGCTCTGCCCACTGTGCTATCTAGCCTGGAGACTGACAGTTGCCTGATGGTTGATTTCTGCCAGGATGTGATTATTCAAGGCAAGCCCAAGGTGTGGGGAGGGTGTGGATGGATATGGAGGCAACGACCGGGGCAGGACCCCTGGGGGTCGGGAGTCAGGATCCCCAACGGAGTGGGTAGGGGAAGGCTGGCTGAGCCTGATTCAGAACCAGGCATCTGGGGATCCAGAATTTGGTGCTGGCCTGCCCCAGCCCCTCTGAAGGTCAGGACTTAGGCCGGATTGTGCAGGGGTCCCAAAGGTCAGAGAAATGCTTCTCTTCCCCCTCTGACTTCTGATGGCTCTGTGTGAAGGAGTGAGAGGGCTTCACTATGATAACAGCCAGTGTCTTCCCTTTTGGCCAGCATCACCAAAGTCGTGGGTGGATGGGGGGAGGGAGGTGGTGGGAGTCCTGGAGTGTGCTCTGGGACCCCCGGGCTCTTCTCCCGGCTCCACCCGCCTCCCATCGGCTACTTTAGGTGAGTCACTGGGACTTGGCTTCTCCGCCTGGACAGTGGGCCCCTGCCCTGCCCTCTCTGTACCGCAGGTGGGTGTGGGAATCTCCAGGAAAGAGAGGGTGCGTCTCTGGGACAAGATAGTCCTTCAGCATCTAAGCATCCCTCACCCCATGGCCTGAGGCAGCTGCTGCCAAAAAAACAACTGTCAACCAATCCTGAGTCAAAACACCGCCATCTCCAGAGAACATCTGACACGGCAACATGGCCCTGCCCTCAGGGAGCTTACTGTCAGAGCCAGTCAGCCCGTAGAGGCGGGGGCGGAGAGAAGCCCAATTTAAACCTGAGGAGGAGTGGGAGGAGGAGTCTCCACAGCCACAGCCTAGATGCAGTGGCTGCCCAGGTGTGTCTGCCTCATAAAACCTAAAAGGCCTTCCTGATGTTCTCAAAGGCAGCCATGTCCTCTGTCCTTACCTCTCTCTACCCCTCCCTCACTGTCTGATGAATGGCTTCTGTCTCCCAGTGGGCTGGCAGTAGCTTGAAGCCCTCGGCCACTGCTGTCCTGGGGCCTAGTGCAGTGTCCACACATCGGAGGTGCTTATTCCACGCAGGCAGGGATGCTGGTGGAATCCAATCCCCACCTGCTGCCCCGTTCTCTGTACAAGACCCCTGGCCTGGGCTTGAATACTACAGTGATGGGGACTATTACAGGTTCATGGGCAAGTGTGTTTTGGGAGGGGTGTGGGGTCCAGAAGAAGAGAGGGGACAAGAAACCCTGTTTCAACCAGACCCTGGGTGAAGGGGAGAAACTCAGAAGAGGGAGGAAGGCAGGGTGTCTAAGAGGTCCCCTGGAGCTGCAGACCCCCTCCTCCCTCCAATCCTCCTAACTTGAAGAAAATGCTGTGGAGATGGGGTGTCCTCAGACACAGTCATGTCCAGAAAACTACCCCCTACATCCTTGCAGGCTCCCTGTCTGGCATGGGGGTTGAGGTCCCGGGACTCTCTGGGAGAAAAGGCCTGGTGCTTGGGGACTTAGGAGATCTGAGAGAGGCCTTGAGGCCAAATCGGGGCTCCCTGAGGTCTAGCAGGGGACCAAGGGGTCTAGCAGGGGCACATGGTGAGGGGGGTGAGGCAGAGGAGATCTTGGACCATCGGTGGGCCTGAGTGGTGGAGGTGCCTTGGGTATTCTATTCGCTATCCTCACCCCTGTCCCTCACAGAAAGTCACCAGATAAAATGGAAGATTCCCAGTTAAATCTGAATTTCAGAGTGCTTGGCTCCAGGACTCCCTTTTGCATAAAGAAGAGAGAAAATATAACAAATAATTTTCAGTATATTGCATGGGACAATGAATGTCCTGTATTTTTATTTGCTAAACCTGGCAAGCCTGCCTCCATATCCACCATGGGGACACCTGTCTCCCCCAGGCTGCCCGGAAGTGGGCTAGGCCCAAGTTCCGGTGGGCTGGTCACCCTGCTCCCCCCCGGGCTGGGAAGGCCCTGGGGTGAGCTGGCTGTGCCTGTGGCCGCAGATACAGCCAGTGGCTGTGGTGAGCAGCCAGGCTGGGTGTGTGTGGAATGGGGGAGGGGAACTGGGCAGTGGCAGAGCCAGAGACAAGAGAACTTTTTTCTATGGGTTCCTGTCTCATCCCCTCCCCAGACTCACCACCACCCAGGGCCTGAGTCACTGGGAGAAGGGGCTGGGACAGGCCAAATTTTTCCACTCAGCCCCCAGCCCTGTAACACAGCTCACCTGATCAGCCCCGCCCACCCAGAGGGAAATTCCAGTTCTAAATCCTGTCCGGAATTCTCAGTCCGGCCAGCAAACTCTGCACTGGGGGTTGGGGAGCTTCTGGGGTCAGGAGACACCTCTGGGACTCCCTTCTGCATAAAGAAGAGAGAAGCTTGCTGAGGGCACAGCTGGGACAACTTCGGGGCTGGGCATGGGGACAGGAGGGCTGTGAAATCTGAGGCTGAGGCCAGCACAATGTGTGTAAAGATTTCTCTTGGGGCTTCCCAGGTTCGGTTGACATCAGTTTAGACTGTCCCCAGACCCCGGGGGTGTGTGTGTGCGTGTGTGTGTGTGTGTGTGTGCGCCCACGCGCGTGCATGTCCTTCTCACCCGGCTGCGGATGGTGGAGGGGCTATAATTACACAGATATTGCCAACATAAAGCCCATATTCTTTAGCCCAGTGTTCAAGGCCCTTTGTGTCTAGACCTCAAGGTATCTTCCCATGGTTATCCACTGTTGCTCTCTTCGGTGCCCTGGGCTCTCATCCAGGTCCTCAAACTCAAATGCCTACAGGGGCCAGACAGGTAACTGGGGACAAGGGAAGTGGACTGGACTGAGGGGGGAGGTGTGCTACTCCGCTTCTCAATGGTTGTTGCATTTCTGGAATTTAAGACTACAAAGCCCGCCTTCCTCCACCCCCAACCTCATTGTTTACCTTCTGGCTCTGGCGATGGACTGCGCCTTTTTCAAGGACACTGTGCAGGCCAGTGCGGGTGGGCCAGACAGAACACGTCTGAGGCCCAGATGTGGCCCATGGGCGCTACTTTGCAACCTCCCTATCTGGTCAAATTGCACCTTTCACTGTTTCTTGTATAGGTCCCTCCCATTCCTGCCCCTGTGCCTTTGCTTAAGCTGTTCCCTTGGCCTAGAATGCCCCCTGCCACCTCCGGGTGTCCAAATTCTATCCAGCCTTCTAAGTCCAGCTCACAGGCCACCTCCCCCATGAAGCCTCTGTCAGCATTGCCTTGTACTTTCTCCATCCTCTGTCTGTACATCTTTTTGAACCAAATCACTTCCTGTTTTATGTTAAGGTTATTTATAGTCCTGCTGAATCACCTGTAGAGGTCAGTTCTGTGGTCAGTTAGCCTCTGACTGTCTGGTACAGAGCAGTAGTTAATAAATAATTGTTGAATGAATGTCAAATGGACAAATGTAAAAACCCAAACATCCTTTTCAGTGAGAATTGGGCTCAAATCGTGGCTCTGCTCATTTATTATAGCTGTGTGACTTACTGCAAGTTACTTTGAGCCTTGGTTTCACCATCTGTAAAATGGGCCTGTTAATAGTATCTACATCTGGTGGTAGTATGAAGAATAAATATGTTAATGCATAAAAAGTACTGAGAAGTGTGCCAGACAAATCCAATAAATCTAAGCCATCATCATCATCATCGCTATTATTGTTATTATTACATAGCTCAAATGCTGCCTCCTCCAGTCCTGCAGTTGGAATTAACCTCTCCCTCCATTGAGTTCCTACTGTATTTTGTTTGCCTCGTGTTATAATTAGTAGTCTACATAACTGATCCCTCCATCAGCTTGTCACCTCTTGGAGGGCAGGTCCACGCCTCACTGATCTTTGTGTTTCTCAGTCATTCATGCAGCAGTTATGGAGTGTTTTCAAAAGCCAGGCACCGTGCTAAGGGGCTGGAAATATGCTGGTGAAAAGATATGTCCTGTATAACACTTGGCGCCATGCCTAGGTTAGTGTTCGTTTTTGCAGAGGCCCCCTTCTTCTTGCTACCCAGTGTCTCCTGGCATCACTGTGGAGTGGTCTGGAATGGGGTGGAAGGGTGGGGGCCCAGCAGAGCCCAGGCTCAGCTGACCACTGAGGGGCAGCTCTCCCCACGGTTTGCTGGGAAGGCAGGGCTGAGCTGGCACTAAAGAAACAGTGAGCAGGCTGGGCATGGGAGCACCTGGTCTCCCTGCCTGCCCTGGGTCCTCCAGGTGGGGATTGGGATGGTCCTAGCAGGGTAGGGACCAGCTCTGTGCCCCAGCCAAGTGGAGAGCCCCCACCTCCTGGGTCAGCCCCCAGTTCCTGCACCCCTGCATCCCCAGAGACACTCTGTTTCAGCTTCAGGATTCAGGCCTCATGCCCAAGAAGTGATCTGGAGAGATCACTGTGAACCAGACATTTACCAGCCTTAGAGCCAGACTCCTGGTGTGACTTTCAGCAAGTTACTTGGCTTCTCTGAGCCTCAGTTTCTTCATAAGAGGAATTAGATGAGTTAATACCTTTCTAGGTCTCAGCACTAGTGTGGGTTGGTTGCACTAGGCTGGTTGGTGGGAGCACTGGGTTGATTCCCAGCTCACTCCTAGCTCCCTGTGGGACCTTGGACTAGCCCTTTGCCCTTTCTGGGTCTGAGGCTCCCGGCTCAGAAAGCAGGGGTGTGTACTGAGCTCCAAGGCTCCTCCCATCCTTAAGGGCCTTGAGATTCTCTCCCTGGGGTCCAGCCCCGGTAAGTAGGCCTTGCCCTCTCCATCCCGGGGGGCCAATTTCTCCCTGAGAAATGGGGTCATTATGCACTCAGGTCCAAGGGATCCCAGCCCCAGTTCCCCAAGCTTCAGCCCTGGGACCCGAGTGCTCAGTCCCTGCCCTAACCCCCCACCTGCTCCCCTTTTACCACCTCCACTTGCACGTGGGGCTCAGCTCAGTGTCACCCCAGGCAGTAGTCACAGTGGGTCCCGGTGTCTATGCACCTCCCACCCCCACCCCTTTTCCAGAGGTCGTTTACTGGGTCCATGGCCCACGGCCAGGAGACGCAGAGAGAAGGGAAGGAGCCTCTGAAATCCACCTGCAGGGGTGCGTGGTAGAAGACAGGCAGGAGGCATGGGCTCTGTCCTTAAGGCCCACAGCTGTGAGTGGGGATTCTGAGCGTGTGTGGCTCTGGTAGGCTCTGACTGCAGAGTCCTGGTGGGCCATGGACAGGAGGGGCAGCCGTTATTTGGCCTCCCACGTGCACCCCAGCAGGATCCATCCGTGAGCCTCCAAAGACAGGGGAGTGGGGAGGAGGTGCTGAAAGAGGGGGCTTGGGAAGCCCAGCACGGGACACTGGGCTCCCTCCCTGACCCAGGCCAGGATGAAAGCCCCCTCCCTAACCCCGTAAGTCCCTGGTCCTCATTAAAGACCTAATCCTCCAGCCCTGCTGCAGATTCAGAGGCCTCCGCCCCCAGGTCTGGAGGGGAGGGAACAAGTAATGGTTTCTCTGTCCCTTTCCCCCTCCCCCACCAACCAGGCGGGGCTTGGGCACCTGACTGAGTGGTCAGTGGGCCTCTGGGGGCCACCACCATCCCAGATGGCGCTTCCGGGAAGTGGAGGATGGAGAGGAACGGGCCTCTGAGGGGAGGAGTCCTGGGAAAAGAGGGAAAGAGGAGGAGGTGGTGGCAATGTTCTGACCAAGTGGGAGAGTCCCTGGCAAGAGACACTTCTCCCTTCCCCTCGCCCCTTGACTCCCGGAGATCCCCCACTGAGGGGAGCCTAGAGGGTGGGCATGGGCACCCAGCTCAGCACCTCTGCTGGGGCAGAGCCAGGTCGGGGGCCCTCGGGTCTCAGTTTCTTTGACTCTCCAATGAGGCTGGTCCCTCCCTCACTTGCTCTTGCTTGTCTCCTGGGCCCGGCCTGAGGGCAGAGGGGCAGGCCAAGGGGAACACACTTTGGCAGGTAAGCGTAGCAAGTGTTGGAGGAGGCCAGGCCCAGTGTTTGCAAGTGGCTCCTGGTCTGGGTGGCCTAGTGCTGGCCTACGCTGTTTCCAATGGCCTAGAGCTTCCTGGAGAAGTGTGGGGCAATCCTGTTCCTTCCCTTTTACCTCCATTCCTCCGGGGATCTGCTGAGATCAGCTTCCCAGCGCTCTTCTTTCTATGCTGCCTAAAAAGGGCTTGTTTGGAAGGTCCAGGGTACTCCGTGCCCCCTCATCCCCCCGTGTCTAGTGGGCCTCTCTAGCTGTGGGTGCTGGGCTGGGGGCTGCTGGGAGCTCTGGGGAGAGAAGACAGCCTGTTCTCAGGCAGCCCCCAGGCTGATGGGTTGAGACACAACCTCCACCCCCCAGAAACAGACTTGGAAACAGAAACAAGAACCGTCTCTCATCCACTATTGATTAAAAGGGGCAGGTGGTCAGTTATGTAGGCCATGGACGTAGTCAACTATATTTCATCAAAAGCAAGACAAACAAATTACGTACCCTTAAGAAGAAAGAACACTGCTAATTAAACTCTGACACAGTGCCTTCTTGTTATTGATTGCAAGGCGCATCCTGACTTCAGAGATGTTAAAATGTGAAAAATGTGTGTCAGAGAACCAAAATAAAGTTAAAAACATTTCTCTTGAACACACATTTTTTGTGCATCTAGTAGTGTTTACTTAGAAGTGTTGTTCTGAGGTTTATGAGATTAGACATATAAAGCAACTGGCACAGAGCCTGGCATGCAGTAAACGATCACTAAATGTTAATTATTATTGCTGTTGCTATTATATGTACTTGAATTTTATATGTACATGAAAATCCTTTTTGTTAATTTTGTATTGTTTTAGAGGCTAAGGTCTTTGAGTAGAGGCAGAGGAGCCAGGAGAGCTGAGGAGGCAGCCTGGAGCAGGCACTAGTCCATGGGTGAAATCTGCAGTGTATTTATAAACCCCATGGAGGCATCAGAAGGGGGCTGAGCCCAGAGGCCACATTTGCCAGTCTCTCAGAAGAGCACCACCCGTGACTCATTAGCCCTATCAATCAATCAATCATTCAATCAATGCATTCATTAAGACATTTATTGAGCTATCACAGTCACAGTGCTAAGTCCCCTCCTCCAGCAGCCCCCCCCAACGGCTGGCCTGGCCCCTGCCTGTTAGAAGCATCCAGGCCTCAGTTATTTGAACTGGCACATCAAAGGCGGATTGGCCCTGACCCGTCATCTGGGGATTTTTCCCATGGATCAGCACAGCTCCTCCCCCTCTCTCACCCAAAGGGGGTGAGGTGGGGTAATCTTCATTTCCCAGGCACTTCTAGGCCTTTGTAGTGGCTGTTCTCTCTGTCAGGACACCCTCAGCCCTGTTCTGTGCAAAGCCTCACTCTTTCTCCTTTGTCATAAAGAGGTTTGTTTCAAGCCCCTTCTCCAGGAAGCCTCCTCTGAAAATGCCTGCCCCTGCCCCCCACCCTGTCCTGCTCAGCTTCTGTGCCCTATTTCTTTTTTCTTTCTTTTTTTTTTTAAATATAAATTTATTTATTTATTTATGGCTGCGTTGGGTCTTTGTCGCTGCGCGCGGGCTTTCTCTGGTTGTGGCGAGCGGGGGCTACTCTTTGTTGTGGTGCACGGGCTTCTCATTGCGGTGGCTTCTCTTGTTGCAGAGCATGGGCTCTAGGCACGCGGGCTTCAGTAGATGTGGCTCGTGGGCTCTAGAGCGCAGGCTCAGTAGTTGTGGCGCACGGGCTTAGTTGCTCCGTGGCATGTGGGATCTTCCCGGACTAGGGCTCGAACCCGTGTCCCCTGCATTGGCAGGCGGATTCTTAACCACTGCGCCACCGGGTAAGCCCCCGTGCCCTATTTCTTAGTGGACTCAGGACATAGTCTGTACCCTGCAAATTGAACCCTCCTATGGTCTGGGCTTTTCTCTTGCTTCTCTGTCCCAGCTCAGGTGGCCAGATGCCAGCTGTGCAAGGACAGGGCACCTACTGCCCCTGACTGTAATTCTGAATCCTCACCTCCCAAACCCATACGGCGTGTCCATGGGAACCGGGCACTGTGACGGGCCCTGCCCTGAGCCCTCTCAGCCTGCTGGGCTATGACATCCTCCCCTGCCACCCTGCATGCCTCTGCCTCACACCCTTGAATCCCAGCCTCCTCCCGTGCCCCTCCTCTGATTGGAGTATTCCCCTTGAGCGGGGAAGGCTGTGTGGTAAGCTCTTAGAGGGACCCTTGTCTCCCCCGAGCCACAGAGCACTGGCTAAACCGTGTCCCCACTCCCCCTCCTACACAAGTGGGCCCTCGGTTGTTTATTGTTCAAGCGCAGACCCTAGGGGCCGAGGCCTTTCCCACACCCAGGATTGAGTTGTCCCGTCCCCAGCTTTCCAAGAACAGGCTCCATCGAGCACACACGTTGTGAAATGATCCTGCTGGGCCCTCCGAGGGATGAGGCCATTTGTGGGCTGAATGGGCTGCTGCCGGCTGCCAAGGGTCAGGCCTGGGGCCTGCCTATGCCAGGAGCCAGGACTCAGGCCGCAGCCTAAGCAGGGCCCACCTCCTCCCTGCACGTAGCCTTTAGGAGCCAGGAAGCCAAGCCCCTCAGGCCGCCCTCCTGCTCTTCTCCCCACCAGGGCTTCTCCAGAGGAGAAGACACAGGAAAGAAAATAGACCTTCTGGGCTGGGGGGCAAGACCGGGAATATAATCTGTGGGTCCCGTGAAAATGAAAATGCAGGTCCTTTGTTTGACAGCAAAGCGCTGAGCTGAGCAGGAGGGCCTGACACACATCCTGTTGGAGGTGCCCTCGGAGTCCTGTGGCCGAGCCCCACTTGTGCTGAGGAGGCAGCTGTGGCCTGAGAGGGGCAGGGCCTTGGCCGCTGCCACCTGGAAAGGAGCCTGGGATCCTGTTCCCTGTCCAGTGCCCGTTCCCAGGCTCTGCTGCCCTAGGGAGGCCTTCTCTCTGTCCTGGGCCCCCCCACTCGCCTTGTCCTCCTTGCTCATTTCTGAGCCTCCAGAAATGTTCTCTGTCCCATAAAGTCTCTTCCTCCAGGAAGCCTTCCTTTCCCGTCTAGACCAGTTTTACCTGCTGATGGTTCCTGTGCTTCTTGCGCCTTCCAGGCTCACTCACGTAGCTTTGCCCTTGAACTTCCGTGTCTTCATATGCTAGTATAAGTTAGCTAGAGAGCACAGCCTCCTCCCTACTTTGCCCACTCTTTGTGGGGAGTCTCCCTCATCAGACTCTGGGCTTCCTGAGGACAAGCAGGGCCTCCCTTCAGACTGGGGGCTCCCTGGAGTTGGAAGCCTTTCCCAGGGCTTCCCTCAGGTTTGCTTCTGCACACCAGAGGCTGTGCAGACATTGCACTCAAGAGGGGACCATGCCCCGCGTGGTGCCCCATTGGCTGTGTGCCTTGTGGAGGATCTCACTTCTCATTCTCCACCACCTTCGCTGTCCTTTCCTGATCAGTGGCAGCAGATTTTGTGAGTAGGGCCAGGTGGGGGAGACAGAGCCAGGGGTGAGGGAGGGAAATGGGGCCAGCAGGAGGCAGTGTGGTCCCCAACCTCTTCCCAGCAGGGGGCCAGAGGAGAGTAGGCAGCATGACCTCCCTCCTGTGGCCTCCCCCTTGGGGTGTGAGGGATGAGGGCTGGTCTGAGGCTGGGGTCAGTGCCCAGGAGCAGCCACTCAGCTGGGGCTGGTCACTCGGAGGCAGGGTTTGCGGCATTTGGGCCGCAGGAGAAGGGAGGGAATGTGAGGAATATCCTGACTCAGCACTCGCCCACCCCCCGACTCCAGCCCAGGATAGGCGTCGGGGGAGGACTGATTTGATTGCTGAGAACATGCAGATGGTGGAGGCCTATCTGCCCCTCCCTCCCTCATCCCCATCCTGAGTCCCCCAGAGCTGTGTTTAGGGAGGAGGCTGGGGACAGAGAGAAGGCAGGAACACTGGAGTCCCCCCAAAGATACTGGGGAGGCAAGAAAGGCAGCTGAGGGAGGCGGGCGTGGGGGGGGGGAACGTGCCTTTTGACATTGTCATAGCTGTGAATATCAGTGACATGCCAAGGAATGTCCCCTACATGGAGAGGTTTCCTCCTCTGTGGGGACAAGCTGGGGGACAGGATGAGGGGAGGGCTTGGCTAGGGAGTAATGTGGGGGAGGGGAAGGGGTATTAAGAGTGAGCAGACAGTGGCCAGAGCCCCGGGGCCAGCCAAGTGGGAGGGAGATGGAAGCCTGCTTTAGTGGATTCTAGAGCTTTCCATAACTTGATTATAGGCTTCGTTAAGGCAGGGACCGTCTCATAACATCTCTTAATTATCTGACAACCCCTCCACAGGGCTGGGCGCATAGTAGGCATTCTGCCCAAGCTTCATCTTGAGCATGCTTACATTATTTTTAAAGTGGTCTCGTAATATCAAGTCCCCCAAATTAAACTCACACCCATAATCCCGGCTATTTACATTTCTCCTTGTACCTTCCAGTGTCTTTATAGGTATACACTTACGTAAGGCTGACTTACGTAAACTCAGCCTGAGTCAAGCTTTTCCAGCAGCCTTGGCAAGAGAGAGCCCTGGCTGACGGGGTGTAAACACGTGTGTCACGCTCTCTGCTCCTTCGCTCTGAAGTAACCCTTGTTCACGGGCAAGGTGAGCTGTGACACCCTCACTAGGCAGGTTTCCGTCTTTTCCTGTGTTTACATTGCTGCCAAGCAGATACCTGCTTCATTTATCTCTTGATTTGAAAGGATTCTGACTTATGTAAAAACGGACTTATGTAAGATTTGCCAGAATGGAATACTAATGTGATTGGGGATCACACATGTGCAGCAATCATTGGTTGACTTCGTGTGCAGATCCCCAACCATCTTGAGCTGGAAAACCCGATTTTAACACCAAAAAACCCCTTCAAAACATCCCAGAACTCCAAAGGACAGTTGCTGCATGAAAGGTATCCATCATTTGAGAAAATCTGTGAAGGCAACAATCTATGATGAAGTTAGAAACAATTTGAAATGGCATCGCCTGTCATTAATCTCCATAGTATCTACACAAGTTTGAAAGAACAATAGGAGATGTATTCGGGAATCAGTGTATGGGGGGGTGGGATGAATTTGGAGACTGGGATTGACATATGTATACTAATATGTATAAAATCGATAACTAGTAAGAACCTGCTGTATAGCACAGGGAACTCCACTTTACTGTACAGCAGAAACTAACACAACATTGTAAGACAACTATACCCAAATAAAAAAAAAATTTAAAAAAAGAAAAAAAAAGAACTCTATGTCAAAAAATAAAATAAAATAAAATAGTGCAAAATGTCACCCCATTGATTCAAAAAAAATGTAATTGGAAATCTATTCACCCCATTAAGTGAGCTGCGGAGATGTTCGTTGCAGATTGCAGTGTTACTATTTAAAGTGAAAGAACTAGGATCCACTGGGTACACGACGGGTAATCTGGGTACACGATGCCACTATTTAACTGTACTGTGCAGAACTGTGGGGGGCAGCGCAGGTGAAAAATGGGAAGGGAAGACATTAGAACATAGCATTTGGCTTGTGAAAATTCAGTGGTCCTTGCGGGGAGGAGGGGCAAGGGTGGGTGGCAGGAAGGAGCTACGCTGATGGTCTCAAATCTGTAGGTGCTGGAATTCCATTCTGAGAGCAAATAAGTTAGTGTCTGGCCTTGAGTTCTGGATGGGGGTGGGGAGAGGAGGCAGGCACCGGCCAGATCTTGCAGACGCCCATGGGCGATGCTAAGCAGAGGTTTCTTATCCTTAGTGAGGATACTGTTTCTCTGGGTGCGGTGTGAGAGACAGCTGGGAAGTTCTCCCCTGTGCTAGCTGAGATCCTTCTTGCTGTCGTTTCTGACCCATCTTTTCTTCATTTCCCTCCATTTTATAGAATTGCTCACTGTGCCCAGGCCAGCTGAGTCTAGATCTTCAAACTGCAGTGCCAGGGACCCTATTTCCCAAACCCCAAATCTGGGCCTGAGGTGTGACAAGTCCCAGAAGAGCTGTGGGGATTATGAAGCAGGAGATGTAATCAGGGCCGTCCAGGAAACCAGAGCCTGAGCGGAGAAGCTGGGGACCCACTCCCACCTCCCGTCCCTGCTGTGGCCTCCTGCCTCCCGCCTCCCGCCTCGGGAGCGGAGAGCCGTCGTCAGCCCAAGGCATCCCCGTGTCGGGTCTCCGTAGCATCCTCCGCTGGGTGCTTCTCCCAGGGCAACGTGCTGAGAAAGCACTTGTGAGGACGGGGGCAGGGGCGGGGTCAGGGGGCAGGGTGCTTTTTAATTTCTCGTTAGCCATGACAGCTGTAGAACTCAAGCAATTAAGGAGGAAGACTCCTCCAGGATGCCAGAGGGCCAGCACCCCCACAAGCTGTGCACATCTTCCTCCCTTCCTCCTCTTGTGTTGCGCCTCTCATCTTCCCGGGTCTCCCCTCCGCCCACCCCGCCCCGCGCCTGCGCACACACATAGAGGCTGCCCCTCTCTAGGCCCTGAGCTGTGGGCTACAATCACAGGGAAGCAAGGATTGCAAAGGGGTCCCCTTCTCTGGGCTTCAATCAGGGGAATGGGACAGATGGAATAGGGAGAGTGTGATGGATCTAGAAGATGCCTTCTCCCTCATTCACTCCTGGGGTGGGTTGGACTTGTGGAAAGGGGGTCCATTCTCTTTGGAGTTGGTAATAAGGTTGGGGGCATGGAAATGACCAAGGTCATAGCAGCCTTCCCTGCACTTCTTGACTGAGTGACCACCCCTCCAACCCAGCCTGACCTTTGGGGGTGTAGGAAAAGGGTCTCAGGTGGGGTGGATGGGAGGAGCTTTTCTTTTATTCTGTTAAGTTCTCCAGGGCATTCGACATCTCACAAATTTCCTCTGCATCTTCTCACTGGGGATTCTTAACAGCAGCCTGCTCTGGATCCTGCCCATTTCCTGGATTCTTGTTCTGTTCCCAGCTGTGGGGGGAGGGTATGCGTGTTCAATGCTGTTCTTTTATTAACATAAGTCCTGCTGCATGGGTGGGGGTGTGTTTTTGGATGCTGGAGTAAAACTCTATGTCCTGGTCCAAACATCTCAATCCACCCACCAGCTGATACTTGAACCCCTACCATTAACATTTGCTTCCTTTAAGACTATCTCCATGTTAAATTGCATATACCCTCGGGAAGGGAACCCCTTTATTGTGAACAAAAGATCTGACAGCTGATATAGATAAAGGAGTAACTGGGGTGGGAGGTGCATGCTGGCCAGGATTCCAAGGGGTGGGGAGGGGTTGGGGGTAGTAGGTTTATAGAGAAGAATAGACATGCTTCACAGCTTTCCCCTGCTTCTGATTAAGTCTTTAGAGCATGGAAGAATGACAGCCCAGGCTGGTCTTCTCTGACCTAGAAGAAAAGGAAGCCTCCAAATTCCCATGGTCATGACCATTATCATCAATAGCTTCATACAGGCATGGGATATCAATGATGCTACAAAGAAGCTCAACACATGGCCCTTGCCCTCAAGATGCTCACAGCCTGGTGTGGGGCAACCAGCTCACCTAAGTGACCAATGAGGAGCCTATGGAGGTCTTAGAGAAAGAGCTTACATTGCCAAGTGTTATCTTAGGGGGCTAGCCAGGTGGTGGACCAAGGAGGATTTGAGGCAGGGAAGAGGGAATGGTGAAGCTCTTTGGGAGCCCTTGCCCTCATGCAGGTGAGAGCAGAAGAAGCCTCGGTTAGGCTGACAGTGGTGGGAACACGACGGCTGGGACTTATGGAGAGGCATTTTGGAAAATGAATTTCTAGGACTCCAACTATGGGGTGGATGGGAGAGGCAGGAATTGAGTGTGAGTCTAAGGTTCAGAGCTTGGGCACCTGGGCGATGGTGGTGTTACTGGCAGTGGAAGGGAAGGTCTGGTGGAGCTGTGTTTGGACGGTAGGTGAGTTCTATTTCAGCATGTTGCATTTGAAGATGTCATTCCCCCCAGAAGAGGGCAAAACATACGTATACAGTGTGCAACTTTTTCTTAAAGAGCTTACACATATATCAGCAGTCCTCCAAAGTGGTTAGTACAAGAGGCTAGGCAGTTTTCCCAAATAGCTTGCCTTTGATCAAAATGTTTTACCCATTTGTGGAATAGTTCCTGGGTGTCCACGTGGCACCTGGTCCAGTCTTGTAGAAGGACACAGAGACACACAGAGACTGTTGGGTTTATGCCTTCAGGGAGCTTATTATCTAATTGGGGTGACATAAAGTAAAACTCATAAAAAAGGCTATATGTACCTATGGCTTCCCATCATACTGAGTGTTATTAGTTGTCTGTTGTGGTATAATAAATGACCACCAATTTAGTACCTCAAAGCAACATCCATTTATTAGCTCACAGTTCTGTAAGTCAGAAGTCTGGCATGGATGGCTGGGTTCTCTGCTTAGGGTATCACAAGGTCGAAATCAAGGTGTTGGCCAGACTAAGATTTTATCTGGAGGCTCTGGGGGAAAAAAATCCACTTCCAAGCTCATTCTTATTGTTGGCAGAATTTGGTTCTGTGTGACTGTAGGATTGAGGTTCCATTTCCTTGCTGGCTGCCAGCCAGGGCTGGCTGCTTGCAGCTCCTAAAGGCTGCCTGGATACCTTGCCACACAGTCCCCTCCATACTGAAGCCAGCAGTGGAACATCAATGCATCATGCTTTAAATCTCTGACTTCTTCTTTGACCAGCCAAAGAAAACTTTGCTTTTTTATTTTTTCCAATTTTTTTTTATTGTGGTAAAAGACACATAACATAAAATTTACCATCTTAACCATTTTTAAGTGTACAGTTCAGCTGTATTAAATACAGTCATAATGTTGTGCAAACATCATCACCATATGTTTCCAGAATTCTTTCATCTTGTAAAACCGAAACTGTATCCCCATTAAACAATAACTCCCCATCCTCCCCTCCCCCTGGCCCCTTGGCCACTACCATTCTACTTTTCGTCTCTGTGATTTTGACTACACTAAGTACTTCATGTAAGTGGAATCATATAGTACTTGTCTTTTTGTGATGCTTATTTCACTTAGCATAATGTCCTCAAGGTGCAACCATGTTGTAGCATATTAAAGAATTTTGATATGCTGAGTGATATTGCGTTGTATGTATAGACCACATTTTGCTTATTCATTCATCTATTGATGGACACTGGTTACTTCCATGTTTTAGCTCTTGTGAATAATGCTGCTGTAACCATGGGTGTACAAATATCTCTTTGAGATCCTGCTTTCAATTCTTTTGGGTGTATGCCCAGAAGTAGAATTGCTGGATCATATAGTAATTCTCTTTTTAATTTTTTGAGGACCCTCCATACAGTGTTCCACAGTAGCTGTAGCATTTTACATTCCCACCAACAGTGCACAAGTGTTCCAATTTCTCTACATCCCTCACCAACACTTTTTATTTTCTGGTTTGTTTTTTTTTTTTGTAATAGCCATCCTAATGGACGTATGTATAGTGGTATCTCACTGTAGTTTTGATTTACATTTCCCTAATGAATAGTGGTGTTAAGCATCTTTTCATATGCTTATAGATCATTTGTATATCTTTGGAGAAATGTCTTTTCAAGTCTTTTGCCCATTTTTGAATTGGGCTGTTTGTTTTTCATTGTTGAGAAAACTCTACTTTTAAAAGGTTCATGTTCAAACTGAGTGAAGTAAGTCAGACAGAGAAAGACAAATATCATATGATATCGCTCATATGTGGAATCTAAAAAAAATGGTACAAATGAACCTATTTACAAAACAGAAATAGAATCGCAGATGTAGAAATCATACGTATGGTTACCAAGGGGGAAAGGGAGAGGAGGGATAAATTGGGAGAATTGGATTGACATATGCACACTACTATATATAAAATAGATAACTAATAAGAACCTACTGTATAGCACAGGGAACTCTACTCAATACTCTGTAATGACCTCTATGGGAAAAGAATAAAAAAGAGTGGATATATGTATATGTATAACTGATTCACTTTGCTGTACAGCAGAAACTAACACTACATTTTAAATCAACTGTACTCCAATAAAAAATAAAATAAAAAAAGGTTCATGTGACTAGGTCTGGCCCATTGGGACAGTCTCTCATTTCTAGAGTCAACTGTGCCATATAATATAACCTAATCACAGGAGTGAAAGCTGTCATATTCACAGTCTTGGGATTATACAGAGTGTGTACACAGCGGGTGAGGAATCCTGGGAGGCCATCTCAGAATTCTCCCTACCGCACTCAGAAAAGGTGCCTGGAAAGAAGGTGCCTGCCCTTCGAAGTTTCTACAGCACCTATTAGACTTTACATGTTCTGACCCCTAGCTTCCTCTCTCCCCCGCCATTTAGACATTCTCACTTTTCCTCAGATAAACAAGCATGTTCCAACTTTAGGTACTTTGCGCTTGCTGCTCTCTCAGACATTTTATGGCCCTCTCCCATATTTCCTCAAGGTCTCTGTTCAGAGCCAGCCCTTTGCTGAGCCCATTTGAAATAGAAATAGTCCCACCCAGCCTGCTCAGTTTCTATCCCCTCTTACCTTGCTTTATTTTTCTGTATAGCATTTATTACTACCTGACGTCTTATACATGTATCTGCCTACTTATTTATCGCCTTATGTCCTTCAACTAGAAGTCAGATCAGTGAGGGCGTTAACTTTGTTTTATTTGCTATTCTACCTCCAGTACCTAGAATAGTGTCCAACACTTGCAGGTGCTCAATATTTGTTGAATGAATGATTGGATGTGTTTTCATACCTACTGAGAGCTTTTGAAATGGAAAGTTTATTCCAGAGCACAAAACAGATGAAAAATTGTTCCTGTATTATTTTTGTTTTACAGTTTAAAATTTTTTAAAACTTTTATTTTTATTTCTGGCTGTGACTCACAGCTTGTGGGATCTTAGTTCCCAGACCAGGGATTGAACCCCAGGGACTGAACCCGGGCCACGGCAGTGAAAGCGCTGAGTCCTAACCACTGGACAGCCAGGGAATTCCCGAATTTAAAAACTTTTAACTAGAGCAAATTAAACACAAAGTAAGCAGAAGAAAGGAAATAATAGAGATCAGAGAAAAGTTAATGAAGTAGAAAACAGAAAAATATTAGAGAAGATCAATGAAACCAAAAACTGTCTTTTAAGATCAATAAAATTAATAAACATCTAGCCAGATTGATCAGGAAAAAAAGAGAGAAGACACAAATTACCAGTGTCAAGAATGAAAGTGATGGGACTTCCCTGGTGGCGCAGTGGTTAAGAATCCGCCTGCCAATGCAGGGGACCTGGGTTCGAGCCCTGGTCCGGGAAGATCCCACATGCCACAGAGCAACTAAACCCGTGCACCACAACTACCGAGTCTGCGCACTCTAGAGCCCGCGAGCCAAAACTGCTGAGCCCACGTGCCACAACTACTGAAGGCCGTGCGCCTAGAGCCCATGCTCCGCAACAAAAGAAGCCACTGCAATAAGAAGCCCGTGCATTGCAGTGAAGAGTAGTCCCCCTGCTCAACGCAATTAGAGAAAGCCCGCATGCAGAAACAAAGACCCAACGCAGCCATAAATAAATAAATAAATATTTAAAAAAAAAAAAAAAAAGAATGAAAGTGGTGACTTCACTATAGATTATACAGATACTTAAAAGATAATAAGAAAATACTATAAATAATTTTACTCTAATAATTTCCATAACTTAGATGAAATAAACAAATTCCTTGAAAGACACAAACTGTAGAAATTTACTCGAGAAGAAATAGATAACCTCAATAGACCTATATCAGTTTTTTAAAAATTGGATTCGTAGTTAAAAGCCTTCCCACAAAGAAAACTCCAGGCCCGGATGGCTTTACTAATGAACTTTGCCAAACATTTAGGGAAGAAAAAAATGCCAATTCTATACAAATTTTCTAGAAAATTATAAAGGAGGGAAATCTCAACTCATTCTATGAGGCCATCATTACTCTGATACCAAAACCAGATAAAGATATTACAAGAATGAAAAACTATAGATCAATATCTCTCATGGGCGTTGATGCAGAAATTCCCAACAAAATTTTCTTAAATCAAATCTAACTCTATCTTTATCTCTGTCTCTATGATGACACATCATACCCAAGTGGGATTTATCCTAGGAATGAAGATTGGTAACATTAAAAAAAAATCAATCAACATAATTCATCATACTACCTAATTAAAAAAGAAAAAAATGTTCATCTTAATGGATGTAGAAGAAGCATTTGACAAGATTCAATATCCATTCCTGATAAAAGAATTTCCACAAATCAGGAATAGAAAGGAACTTCCACAGCCTGATAAAGAACCTCTACAAAAAACCTGTGATGGTGAAAGATTGAACGTTCTCCCTCTAAGATCAGGAACAAGACAAGGACGTTTACTCTTACTGTTTCTATTCAACAGTGTACCAGAGGTTCTAACAGTGGAACAAGGCAAGAAAAATAAATACAAAGCATTCAGATGGGAAAGAAAGAAGTAAAATTGTCATTATTTGCTGACACCATGATTATCCATGTAGAAAATCTGATGGAATATACAAAGAAGCTACTAGAACTAATAAATGGATTTAGTAAGGTTGCAAGATGCAAGGTAGATATTCAAAAATCAATTGTATTCCTATATATTCGTAATGAACAATTGGAAGTTGAAAAAACAATACTTTTAAAAATGATTATCCAGGGACTTCCCTGGTGGCGCGGTGGTTAAGAATCTGCCCGCCAATGCAGGGGACACGGGCTCGAGCCCTGGTCCGGGAAGATCCCACATGCCACAGAGCAACTAAGCCCGTGCGCCACAACTGCTGAGCCTGCACTCTGGAGCCTGCGAGCCACAACTACTGAGCCCGTGTGCCTAGAGCCCATGCTCTGCAACAAGAGAAGCCACCGCTATGAGAAGCCTGCGCACCACAACGAAGAGTAGCCCCTGCTCACTGCAACTAGAGAAAGCCCCTGCGCAGCAACAAAGACCCAATGCAGCCAAAAATAAATAAATTAAAAAAAAAATTATCCATTGCACTGGGATCTCAGAAGTTCTTCAGTTCTTTTTTAGATTATGTCATTGATGATGTCTTTCCCTTAGTTTCTCTGTTTCTCCAACTATTTGGATGTTCTCCTGTTACTTGGTTACTATTGCCTGAACTGGTCTTCCAGTTTTATTGTACAGTCGTTCAAAATTTTCCATCCTTTTGTTATCTTCCCTCCACGTTATGATCATTTCCTCGGCGTTATCTTCCAAACTTCTACTGAGTTTTTTTTTTATTTCTGCTGACATGTTTGATTTTTAAGCTCTCTCTCGTGTTCCCTTTTTAGAAAATACTATTAGACTTTTGTTTCATTTTTGCAATATTTTTCCTTATCATGCTCAGGATATAATAATATGTTGTTATTTTTAAGCTTTCTTCTTGGTACACGTAATCTCGGCTTCCTCCAAGTCACTTTTTTTTTTTTTAAAGAATCAATTTTATTTATTTGTTTATTTTTGGTGGCATTGGGTCTTCTTTGCTGCACGCAGACTTTCTCTAGTGTGGCGAGCGGGAGCTACTCTTCGTTATGGTGTGCGGGCTTCTCATTCCGGTGGCTTCTCTTGTTGCAGAGCACGGGCTCTAGAGCGCAGGCTCAGTAGTTGTGGTGCACGGGCTTAGTTGCTCTGCGGCATGTGGGATCTTCCCAGACCAGGGATTGAACCCGTGTCCCCTGCATTGGCAGGCGGATTCTTAACCACTGCACCACCAGGGAAGTCCCCCAAGTCAATTTTTGTTTTGTTTTGTTTTGCTCTGTCTTTTCTGTTAGAAGCCTCAGATGTCTCATAAGCCTTGGTTGTTTGCTTATTTTTAAATGTGGGGATCTGAAAAGCTGGTTGGAAGCTGTGTGTGTGTGCGTGTGCGTGCTCAAGTGTGTGTGCCTTGTCTGTGAGCCTCATGCGAGGGTGATCTGGCTGGAATATTTCATTTTCAAGCCCCCAGTATTAGTATCTTTAGTCTTTTCTTCCTTTCAGGTTGGTCAGATTCCTCAGAGATGCACCCTCTAGGTTCCAGCCTGGAGGACAACGGCCAGTGTTCTGAGATTCCAGTGGGTAAGAGGACCCAGGTCTCAGCATCCACTATGTGAACATTTTCAATGAGATACTCCTTCCTTCAGTGTCCTGGGGTTTCCTTGTCAGAGACCCTCTGCTTTC
Source organism: Eschrichtius robustus (assembly GCF_028021215.1). Classification (NCBI taxonomy): domain Eukaryota; kingdom Metazoa; phylum Chordata; class Mammalia; order Artiodactyla; family Eschrichtiidae; genus Eschrichtius; species Eschrichtius robustus. The sequence continues at coordinate 76,619,334 of NC_090835.1, forward strand.
CCCTCACCAGGGAATAGCCTCTAGCTTTTGCCTGGCTGTATGGGGTAGGGGAAGAATCTGAGGATCTGACTGCTTTTTTTTTTTTTTTAATAAATTTTATTTATTTATTTATGGCTGTGTTGGGTCTTCATTGCTGCACGTGGGCTTTCTCTAGTTGCGGTGAGCGGGAGCTACTCTTCATTGCGGTGCGCGGGCTTCTCATTGTGGTGGCTTCTCTTGTTGTGGAGCACGGGCTCCAGGCTCATGAGCTTCAGTAGTTGTGGCACGCGGGCTCAGTAGTTGTGGCTCGCAGGCTCTAGAGCGCAGGCTCAGTCAGTAGTTGTGGTGCACGGGCTTAGTTGCTCTGCGGCATGTGGGATCTTCCCAGACCAGGGCTCGAACCCATGTCCCCTGCATTGGCAGGCAGATTCTTAACCACTGCGCCACCAGGGAAGTCCAGATCTGGCTGCTTTTTAAAAACACTTTCCCAGTCCTCTTTACTTACTCAATTCCCTTCACCCTCACTTGCTGAGGTAACTGGTGTCACCAATTCCTGAGCCTTTTGGGGATTCTGGGGTATAGATTAGTGGTAATGACTTTCACCACCACCTGTTCCGTGTTCTTTACTGTTCTTCCACCTGCTTTCCAGCTTCCAAAATTTTGTTTCTTTTACCTCCTCTCCCATCCTCCCTGTCCTTGTGGGTATATATCTTAAGAAACAAAATCAAAAGGAAAGAAAAATTTAGAAAGCCTTTCACTTCATTTTAGTGGCTTCAGGAAAGAGCAGAAGTGGGTGCAGGTGTTCAGGCTGCCATCTTTTCCTGGAAGTCCCTTAATCCATTATTGCAGGCTTTTATTATTACCACTTCCACATAATCATAGACCATGTATGCTTTGCTCAGGAACTAACATGTACATTCCAAAAGGGCAGAAATTGTGTGTCTGGTTTACAGTGGTGTTTCATCCTCCTGCACAAGGGCTGGTATATAAGAAAGTACCAAGAAATATTTACTAACTTTATGAACCAACAAATGAACAAATCAACTGCCTTCAGAACCTTTATTACATTAAAATTTTTCCTCAGCGATATCAAGGTTTCATCCTTGGGAACTGAATAGTATGTGGAAATAGCCAAAAGTTATTTAATACCAAGATGTGTGACCCAGAAGGGTAAGCAAACTGAGCAGGTAATAACAACACCTCTTTTTTTGTTTTTTTTTTTTGGTCCAAAACAAGGTGTGGCACCAAATTATGAGATTGATTTCCTTGTTTGGTGTACAATGAAATCTGAGGTCAATTCACAAAGAGAAATAGAGTCCAAAAGTGTTTTGAGCAAACTTGGATTTGTTGGCCAAGATGTGTAAAGCTCCATTTTTTGAATATATAGGATTTTGCAGGTAGTCTGGAAGAAAATGGTATATGATTTGGGGCAAGCCGTGTAGGTTGCAGAAGGTTTTGCCTTCCACGTCAGGAAAAATAGAGTTAAACTGGATGAGCTCCCACTACCTCTTAGCCATGGAGTTCGATGATGATTCTAAGTCTCTTGGGGGCTGAGGTGTGACTGGCGGGGCAAGAGAGTGCAGAAGACTGATTTCCAGGGACACCCATCCTAGTAGGCAGGAAGGAAGGGGCGCTGGGAGAAGCTGTTTCTCTGCGGCCAGAGTGGGGTCAGCATCCGGGCACGTCTACCCAGCTCGAAATGACAACACCACAGCCTCAAATGTTGATAACGCACTCACTCCATGCCAACCCCTGTGCTTTATTTACACAGGTCACCTCATTAGGTGCTTGCCATAGCTCTGTGGAGTCAGTACTGTTATTATCCCCATTTTCCAGATAAGAAAACTGAGTCACAGGGAGGGGAATGTAGCGCAGACATTCCAAGGTGGTTCAGCCCTGGAATGACAAAAGGACGATAGCAAAGGAGGACAGAGGCATGAAGGGGATACATTCCCCATGGCCAAATTTTACTATAACAGCTGGGGATTGATGGGGGTATGTGTGAAAATCAGTCAGCGAGTGGTTTTCTGGTGATTACTCCATGTAATATTTGCTGACTGACCAATGTTGCCCATTTAATGATCAAAAAGTGGCTAAATTGGTGATCAGCAAAGGGAAAGTAAGTTTCTCCTACAGACAGTTAAGAGACAGCTAGGATCAACTCTAGGAACACTCTGGTGACTGAACAATCAAGGTAAGTGATTTTTCTGACTCTGGGATGAGTATTTTTTCAACTTCATTTGCTAATTTTTTCCTGGAACCCTAATGAGTAAGGCAAGACTACCTGGGTGCCTCTTTCTGCAACGACTGAGGTTTCTGGCCTCACTCTGAAGCGTGTGGGATCGGGAACCACCCCCCCGCAATGGACTCTGCTTTGAAATCCTGAAAGCATTTGACTGAAGTTCACTTTGCTTTCTTGTTATTTCCTTCTTAGAGTACGAAAAGGAAATTCTGGTTTTCAGTTTATTCTTTTATTCAAATCATAGTGGTTAAGAGTACAGGTTTGGGGGCCAGACAGTTGAAATCCCAGCTCTGTTTACTTGTGGTATGACCTTGGGCAAGTTACTTAAACTCTCCCAACTGTAGTTTTACAATTAGATACTAAGGGATTAATGAGATAATGAAAGGCACACAGGAGGAATGCAGTCAAAGGCAGTATTTACCATTATTATCATCATCATTCACAAAGAGTCTACATGTGGCTCTCTATGCCTGCAGGCTTGTATTAGTCCTTAGGCTGGGGTGGAGGGATACAGACCACTGAAAAATGCAGTCCTTCCTATGTAAGTGTGCTTGAAGAGAGAACACACATACACACACACCCTCAGAAAGCTAAATGCATTGAATAGCAAACTGAGGCTGGCATGAGAGACACAGACAGCTCATGCTGTAGGAGTTTGGGGGAGACCACTGAGCAGAAGCGGTTCAGGGAGTCTTGTTTTAAGAGGTGCACCTTCATGGCTGATGGGGCATAAACCAGGAGGAAGAAACAAGTAATATGTGTGTCTGGGGCTATCAGAAGACCTGTCAGGCTGGAGTGGGATGTATATGTAGGGAGGCAGTGGGAAATAAGGCTGCAAAGTAAGCTGAAGCCACACACAATAATTATATTGTTAACGATGGGAATAGTGATCAGTGTTAATTTAGCTTCTACCGTGTGCAGGCCAGGTGCTTACGCTACATCCTTTCCATATATTATCTCATTCAATCCTCACTACAACCCTGTGGTGTAGGGATTATTATTACAGGTTTTCAAGGAAACTGAGGCTCAGAGAGGTTGGGTAACTTGCCCAAGGACTCAGAGCTAGAAACTGGCAGACCCACAGTCTGGATGCACAAATACACACGCAGACACTGACACAGACAGATAGACTCAGGGGCCTGGGCTTAGGCAACAGACAGCTGTGTCCCTCCTCATTCCCTCCCCCCTCACTGAGTTAGGGGTTAGTTCTTCCCTTTGAGGGGTCCGGTGTGAAAAAGCGACCCTTCTGCTCCCCCACCCCACCTCTGCCTCCCATATGCCTGAGGCTTTAGTCCCCAGGACAGGCAGCCCAGAGCGCAGGGCTGGGACTAAGATGAGGGGAACGAGGGGACCGGGTACAGTGTTTATGGAGGCGCTCACCGACAGGGCCAACCCTGCACTTGAGCGTGAGCACCTCCTTACACTGTGTGCCCTAGCTGCCTCACTCGCCTCACCCTAGTTCTGATCCTGCATGGGGGTGGGGAGCTTTGCAGCTTTGCTCTGTGGGCCAAGAAGCCCCTCGTTACTCCCAGCTCAGGCAGAAATTCCAAGGGCCCAGGCCACCGCTCTCCGTTTTGTTCCCAGATGAACAGGAGAATAATCTCAGATTGGTCTCAGATCATCTTTCCACTGTTCACACTCGGCGGCTGTTAGCATCCCCCATAGCCCACCTGTCCCTGCATCCTCTGAGCAGTCCCCTTCCCAGGCCTGGCCCATACACTCCTGCCCCTAAACAGTGAGTCTGGCTGCGCAGCCTTCAGCATGGGGCCCCTTTCCCCAGGGGCAGGGTGTAGGGCAGCTGGTTGGTCGAAGGGGCCTGTGCTGAGGGCCACCAGGGTATGCCCCAGGGGCCGGGAAGTCAAGCGCTGCTCTCCCACGCCCTCTAGAGGCTCGGGGTGGCACTGGGTGAGACACCCAGGAGGGGTCCTGATTGAGGAGGGGGCCCTGGGCTTCCAAGAATGTCCAGAAGGTGTCCACAGTCAGACAACAGCTTCATCTGAAGCCTGCTGCTGGAAGTGCCCGGTGAGGCTGTGCTGTAGGTTCAGGTAGAAGGGGGTTCCAGGCCCCTCACCTCTGTCTGGGTTACAGCCAGTCAACGATGAGGCTCCCTATAGCCTGCGCCCAGCCAGCGCAGCAGGACAGCTCCTTTCCGCTTCTCACCTTCCCCTTGGGCAGCTTCAAGGAGGCTGGAGGCTGCCCCTGCCAGCCCTGGCGTGGGGTGGGGACAACTGCGGCCCTGTCCTCTGACAGCCAGGAATCTCTGGAAGAGCTTTAGGCCAGGAGAGGAGGAGAGGTGAGGGGTGTGTCCCAAGGTGGCTTTGTGAGGACAGACCTAGGAAGGTGGTGGGAGAAACCTTCAACTCCTGCTTAGGTAGGACAGACAGAGAAGAAGGAGGATGGTGATGCGGAGAGAGCCTGGGAGGATGGGGGCAGAGTGGACAGAGGCATGGAATCACTTAGTAAATCTTTTCAGGCTGGAACATTGGGAGCTGGGGACCTGGGCTTCTAGAGGGAACTGGGTGGCCGACCAGCTTCCTTGTAACACACACGCATAGCAGCACATCTGCTCGCCTGGCCCGCATCCAGGTACCCGGGCTTCACCTCAGATTGTTCACTATTTGGCTGAGGTATTTGCAGGGCTTGGCCCCATTCTCTTGCTCAAACTCCTCCTTACCTGGTCCTCACTGCAGCAAAAAGGAAGGTGGATAGAGAGAAAGAGGGACTTCCTGGGTGGTTTTTCAGCCTCAGTTCACTCAGGAGACCAGAGATTCCTGGGTTTGGGACAGAAGAGGAGGAGGGACTATGGAATGAGTCTCAGAATTTTCCCACCTGCCCAAGGGCTAGGCCAGGAGTAGAGCAAGGGCAGACCCTCTCCTAGAGCCTTACCAGCTGGCCCCAGGTGAGAGGTGGGGGTGATACCCAGAGAAGAAGCAGAACGGGCCTGAGTGTCCTGCAGTCTTGGGGGAAGGAAGGCCCCTTGTCCTCAGTCTGCCCTGTGGACACTGCCAGTCTTACCCTCCCCAGTGCCTCCCCAGTGGGCCCAGGCTGGGTAGGTGTCACTCTACTTCTCAGACAGCGGCTCTGGGCTCCCGTGCCCAAGCTGAAGTCACAGCAGAGGCGCAGACCCTGCCCCAGTGAGGTTCTGTTGAGCCTGGAGTGGGGCTGGGGTGCCCAGGGCAGGGAGCCCTGGGCTGAGACTCCGTCTCACCCCCTCCAACCCGGGAAGGGTCTTTCTCTCCATTTCCCGCAAACACTTGCTTCGCCACTCGACAGCCTTCTCATTCCATTCCCCTGCTGCCCTGCTCTCGGGCCCACCACACCCCTGACAAATTCCTTCCTCCACTTCAGCTCCCAGACTGGAGGCACGGGCACCCCACCCACCTCCTCCCCTAAAAGGGGGTGGGGGGGAGCTAACACCTTGTCTTTCCCTCTCCTTTCTCTCCCCTTCTCTCCTACTCCCTGACATTTCATCCAGGCCACGAATGGGCCTAGAAGTCTCTAGATAAACATCCCGCTGCCATCATCCCATAAATCCCTCCAGAGAAGATGAGTTTGCTAGGCTTCTGCGTATCTAACTCAAATCCTTCTGGCTGCAGTACCAGCTGTTCTGGTTGATGGCAACAGGCAAACCCAGCTGCTGGTCAGACAGCGGACTGAAGAGAGTATGCCCTTCTCTGCCTCCCATCCACCTATGCTCCTGTGACCTTCACAGCATCTCTAAGAGGTGGTGCTGGCGTGGTGCTCCCGGTCCTCCCTCCACCTCTTTCAGTCTGCCAGGCCACACGCCAGCGTGTACGCAGCTCTCATCCTTACTGCTTCCTCCCCATTCCCCACAGCCATGGCGTAGGATCCCTAACAGGGCTTTAGAAATCAGCCTTTGCCTTCACTCTACAGAGAAGACACTGATATTACAGGTGGGCAGGGCCTTGCTCCAGGTCACCCAGCCAGGCAGCAACAGTTCCTGGTTTTCAACTCAGGTGTCCTGACCTCCAGTCGCAGCCCCACACCTGGTCTCTGAGGAGCTGCTCTGGAAAAGCAGCAGTACTTATTGGCAGGGCCTCAGAGACACTCTCTGTGTGAGGGACTTTCAAGGTAATTCCTGCGGTGGTATCGAGAGGGGCTGCTCAGGGGACGCCCAGTCTCTCCCCGCAGCCCCTGTAGGAAGGGCACCGTGACCCAGGTTGGCTTGCCTGGAACAGCTGGATTTCTGGGAATACTCCTCTCTTCTCTGTGGGGCTCTGTCATGGGCGGTGGTGTGCGTGTGCGTGTGTGTGTGTGTGCGTGTGCGCGCCTGCACGCGGTTTATTAGTCCCTGCAGCCTTCAGCCTGGAGATCCGAGGAGTGATGGAGAGGAGGAGGTTGGCAGATGAGTGGTGGGGAGAGGGTCACGCGGTGGGGGAGGGTGGGGCGGCTCCCCCAGGGCAATGGCCGGGGGCTGGTGAAGGGCAGACTCACCATGCCTACACCTGTCCTCTTTAAAGCCTCAGGTCACACCGGGGGCTTGGCGGAGCGGATCTGGCCCCTAGAGTTGCCACCCCACCAACCCTGGTGCCTGATGGGCAGGGGCACATCCCATCTCCTCAGAAATGTCCCTTCTGCAGTTCTCCCATAGTCCCTGGAGGGCCAGTGGGAATTGGGGAGATGTGAAGACCATCCTTTCCCCTAGCTTGTCCCCCACTGCCCAGCCTGCCCCCCAACAGTGAATGGGAAGTGGGGAATGGTCACCTCCCAGGGGGCTCTGAGAAGCTGAGGCTTCTGACAGGCCAGAGGAGCACTCAGCTAACAGGACTGGCCAGGAGGTCCCCTGGGACAATGGGAGCCGGCGGAAAAGTTGGAGAGAGAAGGAGATGAGGAGGGATGAGATATCCAAGCAAAGAGAGACAAGGAGGGAAAGGAAAATGCTCTGATTACTCATAACTGTCCATGATCTGGGCACTTGGGAATTCTGGCTGGCCGTACCTGCCCTTTTTTCGATAGTGGCTGGAACCCGTGAATGGTGAGGTCCCTGCTATGTTGGGTGTGGGCTACACTTGTGGATGGAGCATGGGGGGAGTCGTGCCCTGATCTTCCCAGGAGCGGAGGAGATATGGAGGCATGCAGACCAGGGCCCCAGACAGTCCTCATTCTAGCTGGGAACTGCACATTCCAGCCTAGAGTTGAGAGGAGACTGGGGCAGGGCAGGCGCTCAGCTGGTACAGGCCGGCACGGTCACCTGATTGGTAAATAGCTGCTGTTCCAGCCCCTGAGTCCCCCATATGCCTCTCTGGCCACCCTAGTCCCTTCCTAAGTCCCCTGCCCCTCCCCACGATCCAGAAACTGAGGGGTTTATGTCTGGCTCAGCATATGCCCCCAGCTCCATGTAAACTGTGCCTGGGCCGAAATGGGTGTTAAATATTTTGGCCATCACCCTCCACTGAGGGGGCTGGTGTCCCAAAGCTGGAGCAGACCAGGGCCAGGTCTTAGGACCTGGGGAGGCTGGCAGCAGGCCCAGCAGCCTGGAGCTGCCCTACTTTACTTTTCCTGATGCTTCCAGCTGTGTTCTGGAAGGACATGGGTCTGAATGAGTGCGCTGGCATATGGGGAAATGTGGAAAGAGCCATCTCTCCAGGGGACCCCAGTGGGGCATGGTTCACACAAGCTGTGCCCTCTGGAGGGCACTACACGGAATGAGGGAGTGCTGAGTCCCTCTACGTGGGAAGGGGGAGCAAACAATGGAGCCCTGGGCCCGGAAGCTGACCTGCTCCAGATGCACAAGGCACCTAGTGCCAGCACCCTTCCCTGGCACTGCCTGGCTCCCCAGAGGGCTGAAGCCCTATGTATCCCAAAGGTGCCTGGCTCAGGGCTGGGTCCTGATTAAGTGCTTAAGTGGCCCTTGGAGAGGCAGCCATGAGGCTGAGCTATGAGTCAAGAGACCTGGCTGGCTTCAGACAGCCCTGGGCCTCCTTCTGCTCATCTGGCCAGGGAAGGGATTTTCATACTTCTTTAGCAGTGGAGCCTTTTCTTCAAACGAAATCCCAAGCGAAATTCCAATCAACGAGGCAGATAAAACTGGGCGTGCTGTATCTGCCCACTCCCACACCCTCCCGCTGCTGCCCCACCTCTAAGGACGCCCAGGTCTTCCAGGAATCGGTCTGATGTTCTCCTGACATGGATACCCCTTGACTAATTGTGTGTTTCACTGATTATCTCGAGGATGTTAGGGCAGGCTGCTCCTGGAAGCTGAGGGGAAGTCTCCCCCACTGCCCATGGCCTGCCCTGCACTTCTGGGTCTGCAAAGGCAGGCAGGATGGTGGGGCGACTCCTCTCAGGGGGCCAATCATTAACCGGCTTTATCTTTGTGAACCGTCCTGGAGGGCCTGGGTCCTGGGCCAGACTTCCGGCCCAGGCCCAGGGGGTCACTGGGGGAGGAGGGAAGGGACCCTTCTTGCTAAGGGGTGGGGGCCACCTTGAGTCCTTGCTTTCTTTTTTTTTTTTCTCCTTAGGATTTCCCTGAAGGAACCTACATTGTAGCCAACTCAGTGACAACCTGGTGACACAGTTGCTCCAAAGAAAGGCTAAAGCAGGAACTAAGCCAACATACCCCACCCCTAGCCATCTTTGGCATGCACTGTGTGATTTCTTTCTTTCCTTTCTTTCTTTCTTTTCTTCCCCCTCTCCCCCCACAGAGGGATGGGATAAACCCATTTCCCTATTCCTTTCTGTTTGACTTTAGCCAAATGATAGTAGGTTTGCATTCTCTGAGAGTTTGCTCACACATGGGGGTAGGGACGGGAGAAGGGGAAGGGAAGTAACATTATGTGACGCTTAACTCTAGGCCAGAAGCTTTGCTTCTATCCGCTGTCTCCATATATCTCCCTACAACCCTGGGAGGTAAGCGCCATGACTCTCATTTTACAGATGAGGAAACTGCGGCTCAGGCAGATGAAGTGACTTGTCCAAAGTCTCATGGCTTGGATGTGGTGAATGAAGATTGAGCCCAGCCTGTCTGGCTTTTTCCACTGCATGCTACGGGGGAGGAGGGTGGGGCAGGGGAGCTGGTGGGGGCGTTTCAGAGTGAGGGTTCACCAAGCCAGGGTCTTTTCAAAAAGGACAGAGGTCCTGGCCTGCCAGGTGGGAGAGGAAGCAATTCTCTACCTGCTAGGATTTGAGGGGTTCCTTGGAATCACATCTCCCCTCCACCACTTGGTGCTGTGCTCCAGATTTCACCATGTGTGCTGGATTTCTTTGAGTTAAGCAGTGCCCTCCCTAGGAGCCTTTAAAAGCACACAGACCCCTGGAAGATATGACATTTTTGTATCAGTGATCTCAGTTGGAGTGTCTGATGGAGCTGTTACAGAGCCCTAAAGCTTAGGGAGTGCAACCTCACTCTTTCACCTAGGAGAAGCCTGAGGTCCAAAATGGGGGACTGACTTGGTCAAGGTCACACAGCATGCAGCACATTTGAGTTTTTTGCCCAGGGCTGTTTCCAGTCTCCACATGTCTGTGGCAGGCAGACAGGAGAGCTCTGGGCACCAGGTGGGGATAGGAAGGGGGCAGAGCTGGAGGAAAGGTCTTTGTGCTTTGAGCTCTGCCCCAGCTGAGTGGCCCTGTGCTTGTCACAGGCTGGTGTCCTCTGCCCTCTTCCTCTCGCCCCTGGGGCAAACAGCAGTGCTCAGCGTGCGAGCTGGACCTACCTCTAGTGTCTGCTTGTTTGTTTAAATACTCTGGCAGAGGCATGCTGTCCCAGAAGGCGGGGAAACCAGTGTGGGGCTCACCCCCTGAGGGAGCAGCATTGTCCCTTTGCGCTTTGGCTGGGAATGTTTCTGAAGAAGCCCTAATTCCCTACTCTGCCTAGCCTCAAAGTCTCTGTCACCCAGGGGAGCAGTGGGAGAGCTGGGTGAGCCAGCAGCGTTTCCCAGACCTCACTTCCCTGCCTGTTCCCTATCCCCGCTCCACTCAGCAAACTAGACTCCTGCTCTTCCTGCAAGACTCTAGTGTCACCTCCTCCAGGAAGCCTTCTCCCACTCCCAGCAATCATGCGTCCCTTCAGAGAGTTTCTATTTTCAGTGTACTCTTTGGTTCTCCTGCACACAGGAAGCCCCTTCTACATTGTTGTAGCCCCAGGGCCCAGCCCAAAACAGGGCTCATAGGCTGAGTTTAATATTTGCTTGTGGAGGGAGCTCCCTGGCAGTCCACTGGTTAGGACTCGGTGCTCTCACTGCCAGGGCCCTGAGTTCGATCACTAGTCGGGGAATTGAGATCCCGCAAGCTGCAAGGTGTGGCGAAAAATTTTTTTTTTGCTTGTGGAATAAATGTCCGGAGCTACCTCCCACAGAAAGCCCTTCCTGATGCCCATTCCAGCCGGTCTGACTGCTCTGCCTCAGTACCTTCCTGACACTTTGTGCCTCTCTCAGGGCCTCTTTCCCATCCTACCTTCTTGGGTAGCTGTGGGCAGCTGTCTGTGTGCAGCAACTCCCCAAGGCGGGTGTTTTCACTCTTGTTTTACAGACGAGGGGAACTGTGGGTCAGAAAGGTTGATTAACTTGCCTAAGGTCACACAGTTAAGGAGTGCCAGTACCATTTGGGTCCATTTGGATCCAGAGTCCTTGTGCTTTCCACTTAGGTGTCCCTGTATCTTCTATAATATTAGCACAGTGCCTGGTGCCTGTCAGGCTTTGGGAAAGATCCACAAATTGGAACAAAGCTCGGCTCCCACGCATGGCCCAGGTGGGGAGGGAGAATGCAGCTTTAGGTCCTTAGCTGCCACCTCTGCCACCACCTTCTTCTCAGCGGAGGGATTCCCTCCAAGACTGGCTGAGGGTGTGAACAGGGGCAGCAATGGGCAGGATGGGGGTCAGACTTTGAGGGATGGCAAAGATTGGGGTGTCAGGAAGTGGACATGCCTGGGGCTGTTGGGGAGAAGCGATCCAGAGAGACAGTCTGGTGTTTGGGGATGAAACTGAGGCCCGTGAAGGAGGGGCAGAGATGTGGCTGATGGGTCTGGGGCTGCTGTGGGTAGGGGTGCTCCCTCAGACAGTGACCCTACCCTGCCCCTTCTGCTTCCTCTCCCTCTTCCCTCCCCTTTTCCTGACTGGATCCTCTTCCTGGGCTTCCTCTGCTCTAATCTTGTTCCCCAGTTGGCATCATTACTCCAAGTCAGACCTCCAAAACCAGATGGGAATATGATTTTGGCACTGGAAAAAGAGGGCCTTCTTCCTTGCTTTTGCTTCATCTTCCCATTGCTTTATTGTAAAGACCTAGTGAGAGAGAGAGAGAGAGAGAATTGAGGGAAACCAAACCAATTCTCTCTCCCTCCATTCAACAGATTCTGTTCCTGCCCTTGCTGTGGATCAGCTCTGTGTCCTGCTAGGCTCCTGGGGGTTGGGGGATGGAGTGAGTGAGACACCTTTCTTCCATCACAGAGAAACCACTTGGAGAAATGTTTAGACAACAGTGAGACTCAGCGCCTCTCTCCCCCATCTCCCTTCTAGCTTCAGAGAGGCTCTGCCTCTTTACCTGCGCAGGGAACAGCCTCCACCCACACAGGGAGAGCGACCCTGAACATCAGAGGTGTCAGGACATCAGGACAAAGTACAGCTATTGTGCCTTGGGCCCGATCACTACTCCCTTTGTCTGGGGCCACTGCTGGCTTCTGGACACCTTTCATGCTCTTCTCCACCCACCTCTGCCCTTCTCTCCCCTTCCCCCTCACCTGGAACACCTTCCCCTTCCTCTTTGGCTCCTTCTGAACCACTACAGAGCCGCAGGCCGAGGCTGCCCTGGCCATGAGGTGGGGCCCTCCGAGTGGGGCTGAGGTTGCCGCTGAGGGGGCCCAGCGTGACCTCTGTCCGGGTTGCTCGCTGCTCCACACGCCCCCACCCCTCCTTGCCATGTTGCTGGGTGACCTTGGGTCCCTCTGTACCCTTGGAATTCTCTGGGGGGAAAGCCTGCCCTGATAGTCCCTGTCCTGAAGCGGCCTGCAGAGGGAGGATAAGTGGAATCAAGTTTGTTGGAGGGGATTAAGTCCATGGAAGGAGAAGATGCTATAGAGATGTGATGTGGTCTTATGGCTGTTGACTTGTGTTCTTGTTCTGTGTGTTTCTGGCCCCCACTTTTGAAGACCCAGGAGCGTGGGGCTCTCAGTTTGATGATAACCCATGGGGTTGGATCCATGACAGTGTATTATTGTGAAAGCTGGTGACATCACATTGGGGGATGGGACCCAGAGTCAACCCCCCACCCCCAAGTCACCACCAGGTTGTGGCTCTGAAATGAAGGGTGGAGATGGGAGACCCCTCCTCACCCTAGTGAAGGGTGCTCAGAACCCTTCAGGCAAGGCTGCAATTCTGCTCCCTCATTCCCCTGGTTTCCTGAGCAGAGCTCACAGAGGTTGCTGTAACACACTTTGCTGAATGGGGAATGGTTGGCTCAGGTGTGGGAGAGACTTGTGGCTATTAAGTGACAACTGATGGCCATCCCTCCTTGGAACCCCTCCGTCTTCCTCCCAACTTCAGGGTCCTTTATGAAGACCTCTTCAGGCCTCTCCGGGGTCCAAGGAAGGCTGGGATGAGAAGGGATGCAGAGGAGGGGGCCAGAGTGACCCCCGGTGGTGAAGCAGGGAGCCTCTGTCCTGGGCTCTGCCGGCCCCAGGGTAGGGATAAGGCAGGGGATCCCTGCCAAGGTGCCCACATCTTATATTCTGGGGGTGCTAGACGAGGACCAGGTTGGGCAAGGAGGAAGTCTAGTGGCTTCGCTTCCACGTCCCACGTGGCATCTTGGAAGGTGGAGCCTTGGTGAGGAGGCCTGCCTGGGAGGTGGAGACTAACTGTAAAAAGACCTTGTCCCTGTTGCTGGGGAGCCTGCCAGGTGGTGGAGACAGGACTGGAGGCATGAACGATGGAGAGGGTGTGATAGGGTGGCGGCTGAGCCAGCCCCTCTGCTCGTAAGGGCCTCAGGACACCACTCCTGTGGAACTGGGGTACTAAAGGGGTAACCTACCACCCCCACCAAACCACAGCGCCATGAGCTGAGGAGTTGCTGTGTTCTGTTCTCAGCCTAGCTCCCATTCTCAGCCCAGGCCTTCACAGAGGCTGCATCAGCCCCAGGCCAGGCCCTGGCCAGATCTGGATGAATAATAAGACCGGTTAGTCCCTCTCTTCCCACAGGTATCACCCACCCCTCCCTTGTTCCCTGGGGGAGCCTGGGAGCTGCTGGGTCAAAGCCCAACCAGGAGTTTTTCCAGGCTGGTTCCTGTATGCAAGGGTGAGTTGGGGGGCCTTGGGGAGCACTTAGGGAAGACATGAGGAGTTGGGGGAGAGGGAGGCTTTGAAGGAACGGGGGTGACTGAGGTAAAGGGAGAAGAGACTGCCAGCTACGAGAAGTAGGCAAGGGATCCTGGAGGTCTGGGGGCTGCCGAGGAGAACTCCCCAATTCCGTTCAGAAGATGAGCTGTGAGCCTGGACTCTGGGGCTGATAGAAGCCTTGGCCTCCGGCCTGGTGGGAGCTCTGGGCAGCTGGCCTACAGACGTTCCTTAGTGCTGGTGAGTAGGTTTGAATCATCACTCAGGCCCTGGCCTCCATCCGCCCCCACCAGCCCCCTGGCCTCAGTTCCCTGGCAGCATCTCGGGGTGGGGGGGTGGCGGGAAGCAGGAACAAGGGCCTCTGTCTGCCCAGCTGCCTCTCCCTTTGGGCTCTGCCAGACTCCACAGTGCATACGTGGGCTCCAACAGGTCCTCTCCCCTCTGGGCCACTGACTAACCCCAGAACCACACAGCTTCCTGTTCTCAGCCCCACGAACACGGTGCCAAATACTTCTCCCCAGGGGAGACTCCCTGAACACTTCCCAAAGGACCCTAGTCACCCCAGCCCGTTGGCTGCAGCAGGCCAGATGAGGGCTCCAGAAGGGCACAGTGTCCAGATGGATACATCATGCCCTCTGTGCCCAGCACTGGGCTCTGTGCACATGGGGCCATTTGAGTCCCAAACATGCCACTGTTTGAGAGGTCAGAAATGGGGATATCAGGGGTAATCTCCCTCAACCCTCTTCCTGAGGCCTCTTGAACCGGAGCTGGGGTGTGCAGACGGTAGTCACTAGGGGGCGCTCAGCCACCACAGGGAAGCTGGGTGAACTTGGGAGAGGGAGAGCAGCATCTGCGTGAGAGTGAGGACGCGTGTGAGTGTGTTGGGGGGGTAGCTGAGAGTGTTGGAGCGGGGGAGAAGGCCAGGGGTCACCCCAGGATTCCAGTAGATCTGTGTGTCCCTCTTTCCACCAGTCCCTTTCCGACTCCCCCAAACCCCTGCCCCCTCCAATATTCCCAGCATAGAGGGAATAGCTCTCGACTCCTGTCCGCACATAACCTCACTTTCCTGTACCCTCCCCCCAAATACCGCGCGGACGTGTGTGTCTCCGGGCAAAGGGGGGCGCACAGGTAATTTTCAGGCTGTGAACCTTGGGGGGGGGTCGAGGTTTCGCTTCGCTGGTGTGGGTGGGGGCCCAGGCTTCGCTTGGGGTCCCCAGGCGAAGGCAGCGCCAGGGGCCGAAGACGCGCGGAGGTGACGGACTCAAAGAGCCGAGGCTGGGTCTGTTCCCGCCCCTGGGCGTGTCGGGGCGGGGCCAGGCCTTCTTTTTAGTCGGCTCGTAGCGGTGAGGATCGCAGAGGCTTGGGGCAGCCGGGCTGTAAGGAGGCCGCGGCGCGGGGGGCGAGTGGAGCCGGCGGCAGCGGCGCTCGGTCGGGAGACGCATCGGCGAGGCGGACGAACCAGCGGCGTCACCAGCCAGGAGTCTCCGCACTGGAATTTGATATTCATTTATCCAGGGTTTACCCTCCTCCTTTTCTTCTGAAACATTTTTTTTTTTTTAAACCGTATTCTTTCCCCCTTTTAATTTATTTTTGCTTCCCATTCCCCGCTAAATCGGGCCGACCGTTTGGGGAGATTGCTCCTTAACTCCCCCAAATCACTTCGGATTTTGGAAACCAGCAGAGAAGCAAGAGGTAGCAAGAGCTCCAAAGAGAAGTGGAGGAAGATAGAGAGACCGGGTCAGAGAGCGCGCGCTGGCGAGCGAGAAACGAGAGGGACAGGGGCAAAGTGAGTGACCTGATTTTGGGGGTGACCGCCAGAGCGCGGCGCGAGCCCTCCCCCTCGGGATCCCGCGTCGGACCAGCCGCGCTGACGGACAGACAGACACCGCCCCCTGCCCCAGCGCCCACCTCCTCCCCGGCCGGCGGCCGACGGTGGACGCGGCGGCTAGCCGCGGGCAGGAGCCGGAGCCCGCGCCCGGAGGCGGGGTGGAGGGGGTCGGGGCTCGCGGCGTTGCACTGAAACTTTTCGTCCAACTTCTGGGCTGTTCTCGCTCCGGAGGAGCCGTGGTCCGCGCCGGGGCAGCCGAGCCGAGCGGAACCGGGAGAAGTGCTAGCTCGGGCCGGGAGGAGCCGCAGTCCGAGGAGGGGGAGGAGGAAGAAGAGAAGGAAGAGGAGAGGGGGCCGCGGTGGCGACTCGGCTCTCGGAAGCCGGGCTCATGGACGGGTGACGCGGCTGTGTGCACAGACAGTGCTCCAGCCGCGCGCGCGCCTCAGGCCCTGGCCCGGGCCTCGGCTCCGGGAGGAAGAGGCGCCCGCCTGGGCGCCGACGAGAGCGGGCCGCCCCGCAGCCCGAGCCGGAGAGGGAGCGCGAGCCGCGCCGGCCCCGGCCGGGCCTCCGAAACCATGAACTTTCTGCTCTCTTGGGTGCATTGGAGCCTTGCCTTGCTGCTCTACCTCCACCATGCCAAGGTAAGCCGCCGTGCCCGCCTGGCGCCGCGGGCCGCTGCGAGCGCCTCTCCCGGCTGGGGACGTGCATGCGAGTGCGCGCGTGGGGGCTCAGTGCCCCACGCGGGTCCTTGGGCACCAGGCGCGCGGCTTCGCCTCTATCTTCATACGTGTAGGGGGAGGGGGCGCGCGCTAGGTGGGAGGGCACCGGGACAGAGTCTCACCGCCCACGCGGGCCCTGCCCACCCACCAGAGTTACCGCACGTAGGATCTGGGCCGACCAGCGGAGGGCGGGAGCCGGAGGAGGCAGCTGAGGGGGCTGGGCTTGCGCTGCCGCTGGCGGCTGAAGTTTGCTCCCGGCCGCTGGTCCCCGACGAACTGGAAGTCCGGGCAGCGGGGGCGGGAGCCGGAGCCCAGCGGGCGGGGGTGGGGGTGCTCGGACCTTGGACCGGGGGAAGGCAGACAGCGTGGAGGAGGCAGGGTGCAGGCGAGAGAGGGGCTTGCTGTCACTGCCGCTCGATCTCTGCGGCCCTCGTCTCGAGTTGGGGAAAAGTTTTGGGGTGGATTGCTGCTGGGACCCCCCCCTCTCCGCCGGGCCACCTGCGCCGCACCACCCCCGCCCATCCCAGCTCGCGTCCCGCTCGGTGCCCGCCCTCCCCCGCCCGGCCGGGCGCGCGCGGCGCGGAGCCGATTACATCAGCCCGGGCCTGGCCGGCCGCGTGTTCCCGGAGCCGCGGCGGCCCGAGCCGGGAACCCGGGGCGGCGAGCGGCGCCCCTCCCCCCGCCTGCCCTCCGCGGGAAGGTGACCTCTCGAGGTAGTCCCATGCAGAGGACCCGGAGAACCACCCCTATTCCCTCCCGCTGTCCCCAGCCCTTAACCCCCTCCTAGGAGGAATTTCCTAACGTCTCTTACCCATTTCCTCTCTGCTCGAAGAGAAGCCCCTGCCACCTCTTTATTTTTTATTCCCCTCTGCTGAGAAGACCCATCTAACCTCTCTCCGGCCCCAGAGTCCGGGAAAAGAATGATCGCTGTCAGGAGTCGGGCTGCCTGGGCCCAGCCGGGTGCTTTGTCGAGACTCAACCTAAAGTCCCGACTTGGTGACAGTCTGCTTCCCTCCCCTCCCCCACACTTCCGAGTGAGCTGTGCTTTAGCTTTTATGGGGGTGGCCTAAGGGAGGGTTTAAAGAGGGTCCTCATCCCACTTTACACTTTTTGGAAAAATGGTTTGAAATTTGCTGTGACATGGGCCATGTGGGACTAGCTCTCCCCGAACCTTTGGAGGGAGCTCCTGCCAGCCTTGCAAACACACTTTGTTCTGGTGAAATGGGCGTTGGAGCGGGAGCAGGTGGTTTTTTCGGAACTCCAAACTTGCCCACCCACCTTGCTTCCCAAAACCACCTAAGGGATCCTTTTCCGCTCTTCCTTTAGCCACAGAATCCCCTTAGAGAGTGGCAGAAGGAAGGAAATGGGCTGGGGTCCCTGCTGCCACCCGGAGTTCCTCAGACCCTGGCACAAAGGCCTTGGCTCCAGGCCTCCAAGGGGGGGGGAGGGGGAGGAGAGGCCGCCTGGCCACAGTGTGACCTTCAGAGGCCCCCAGAGAAGGGCACCTGGCCCCTCCCCGCCCAGAACTGCCCCTCCCAGTGCCCCCTGGACTTGGAGGGGGTATGAAGTTTCTGACCCCTTTGCTCTTTGGGGCCCAGGAGGAGTGGAGGGCATAGGCAGAATGTTGGCAGAGGGAAGCCAGGGGGTGCCATGGGGATGGGTGAGGGGCTGAGGCAGAGACTCCAGGGGGGTCCCTGAGGGAACTGTAGGGGGAGGCTCCAGCTGGGATCCTGGAAACTGTTATCTGACCTTGGCCCTGGAGGCAAGGCTGGGGGTCTGGGGTGTATTGGTGGGGGGATGTGGGAAGGAGAGAGACAGACAGATAGACAGACTCTCTGCAGAGTCTGCAGTTCTGTGGGCTAGAGTGCAGCTCTGCTGCTCAGGATCTGCCCCAAAAGAGGGGCAGGTGGAGTGGGCAGTTGGTGACAACTGGAGACCCTCTGGAAGGGCTGGGAGAAGCCATTGCCTGCGGGGTGCTGTCAGGTCCACATGGTTGGGCTAGTTGACCTTCACAGCTTCTGGGGAGGGGAGGAATGATCTGGTGGGGGTGGGGAAGGATGAGAGGCCTCAGGCCTAGGTAGTGCAGGGGGCCCCCTAGGGGTTGGGCAGTGCTAAGGCATAAAAGGCTTCCCTGGTTGCCTTTGAGGAAGGTGCCCAGCAGGTGAGAGGGACTTGGGACCCCCCCCTGCATCTGGGAGGGAGAAGAAACCAGGGAACAAGGTGGGAACCTGAGGCTCGGGGCTTTAGAGATAAATTCATGCTCTAGGGAGATTGGTGCACAGGGAGAAATGGGGCCCTCCCCTCCCCCAGGGTTTCCTCCCCTGTTTTACCCTCTAGGCAACCTGTGGCTTTGCTAAGTATTCCTGAGGATAGAAGAGTTTGGATGGGGGAGGGTGCTTGGTGCCCTTCGGTCCTCTGAACCGCCCCCCCACCCCAGCACCAGCGCACCCTGGTATTTGTTATGTCAGCAGGAGAAGGTCACCATGTTGTTTTTCTTGCCCCCAGTCCTTCCTTCCTGCCCCGGTCCAAATTCGTCCTCCTGTTTGACCTTAATACTTACCCGTGGCTTTGGACCAGGGAGTCAGGGGGGCTGAGAGACTTCACTTCTTTTAGCTCAGCAAGGGGCCAGTGAGGGCTGGGAAAGGGAAATGTGGGGGAGGGGCAGGGGCCTGGGCAGCACAGCATTCTGGTGTTTTCCTCCTGTGTTTTGAGGCCCCCCCCCCCATATCTGGTCAGTCTTTATCTTCCTTGGCTTCAGAACTGGAGCAGTCCAGGGGTGGTGCTTTGTGCTGTGGAGAGCCCCCGGAGGTGCCCTGCTCCATTCAGAAGCCGCAGAGAAGCCAGAGGCTTCGGGGTTGGGAGGGACTTAAGGAGGGAGCAGGGGCGGGGTGGCTGGGTCTGTGCATCCCTGCTTCTGCCCATGCCCATTCTTCGTTCTTTGTTTTGTCTTCAGTGGTCCCAGGCTGCACCCATGGCAGAAGGAGAGCAGAAACCTCACGAAGGTAAGTCCCCCCCAACGCCCACCCCTACACATGGATGGGGGGGTGTCCCTTGATCCCCCAGGGGATGGGTGGAAAGGCCCAGTTCCTTCTCAGGTCTGTTGGGGTTTGGGTAGGGAAGGGGCACAGGAATCTGGGGATCTAGAAAGGAGAAGGTGAGCTCCGGGAGATTAACCCTTCCATTCTGGAGGACTCTGTCTGTACTACTCAGACCACGGCTAGAAATAGGACTTGTGGTCTTTTTCTTCTGCTCTTTCCAGTAAAATTTTATTTGGAGAGGGAGTTGCGAGCACAGACCAGGAAGACAAATAGTGTTCAAGGATCCCAGATGTCAGGGGAGGTGTCCCTTGTCCCCCCTACTCCCAGGGGAGGATGGGTACTCCATGTCACTTCCAACCCAGCCAGATTCTACCTGTGGGGTCTGTGTGGCAGAGGCTGTGACCCCTGCTGTCTAGATTGCTGGCTGTGTACGAGCTGGAGGTGCAGAGGGCCCAGGCTCATGGAACTCCCTGCCCCCACTTGGCATTCCTTTGGGGGTAGAGAGAGAAAGCCCTACAGCCTCCCCCTGCCCTCCTGGGGAGTAGGTTTGGGTGCTTGTGAACTTCCCTCTTGGTCCAGCAGAGGGCTGGCTGTAGCTCCCAGGAGCCCCGCCCCTCTGCCCAGCCTGAGTCTGCCTGCCTTTTGTTTGCCGCGGTTTGGAGTACAGATCCTCCCATTTCTCTAGGGATGCCCTGGCTCTCCCCACTATTGAATGTGGCCTCTGCTCCAGCCCGATGTGCCACTCCCCCAGCTCCCCACCTCTGAGAAGGGAAGGCCCTGGGGTCTTCCTCCAGGCGAGTTTCCCTGACCCAAATCCAGTGGCCCGGATGGTGGCCAGGGGCAGTGTTTCTACTCCCCAGGCTGGTGGTGATGCCTGGCCAGTTCTGCCTCCTTCCTCACTCAGGAGCCCTTTCCTTGACCCAGGGCCTGGCTTCCCCGCTTGTGCCACTGACAGGCCTCTGCTCCCAGGGTGCACCCACCCCGCCTCAGCTTCTAGTGGTCTCTCTCTGAGGTCTGGGAGAGGCAAGACAAATGGTCTTTGTTTGCTGGGGTAAAGGTTGTCTTAGAGAAATAAAGAAAACCACAAAGCCTGAAGTTGGAGTGTATGTGTGCCCATGCCTGAGCAAAAGCAGGACAGCTTTCCTTGGAGGTATTGGCTGGGGTGCGAAGGGTGTGGTGAAGTCACCCCCCTCTACCTCCTGTGGGCCTTGAGGATTCCAGGGAGCTTTTCCAAGGAATTCCCACCCTGGATCTTTTTACTGTCAGCTACCAACTCCCATGACCCAGGCCACACTGTTCTGCCGTCCTGTCCTTGTGGCCCTGAAGTCTTGGCCACCTCTATCCCCAGCCACGACGAAGTGTCAGGGCAAGAATTCTTGATTAGTCATCTTCTTCAATATAGACTTGGCTTACAAAAGGACTTCTTCAGATCCCTGGTCTAGTTTATACTCTTTTTGATGACGCTTGATCCTAACCCTTGTAGCGGTGGGGAATTCTGTGCCCATTGTCTGGATGGGGAAGCAGAGACCTCAGGCAAGGCCAAGGACTGGCTTGGGAGCCCCCACTGTTTTCCTTCCTGTTTTCACACGTATAGCCTCCCCACTTCCCCTCAGCTCCTCACATTCTCCCTAATCCACTATATATACCCCCCTCCCCAGCACCCAGGCTCATCTTCCTTCACCCCTCTGGAGGGAGGAGTGAGGAGAGGCTCAGCTATGGCCTCTGGGGAGAGGTAGCTGGGAGTATGCCCTCCAGATGTCTTGGTGGGGTTCTAACCTTGTGTCACCTGGGCTGAGAAAAGGGCGCTTGTTCTTAGGGCTGGAGATGGAAGGCAAAACCCTACACTTCAACCTCTGTTTCAGTGTCTTTAGAGATCAGCCCAACCCACTTACACAGATGTGCAGAGTCTGAGGCCTAGAGAGGGAGGAACTGTCCCAAGGTCACACCAAGTCCTGGCCAGAGCCCAGGCTTCCTCGCTGGCTGGGTGCTGCTTCTTCCCTTCTATTCAGGGGAAACTCATTTCAGGGACAGGATTGCTCTGTGGTGGTGGTGGAGGGGTGATGGGGAGTGGCAGGCCAGGCCACAGTTTGGAGTAGTCATTCAGAGTCCTGACTTTATTTATTCTCAGGGGCCCTACCTCTGTGGCCCAGAATTACCCCTTCATGCTCCGGTGCACCCCAGGCTCCACGGCCAGCCTGGGAAGTTGTCTTTACCCTGGTCTCCCTCCAGATCAGCTTCTAGAAACGCTCCGTGACTGCAGTGGCGGCACCGTTTTTTCCATGATGCAAGCAGTTTGCCCTCCTGGGTGGGGTTATCGGTGGCTGGCAGGGCCAGCACAGTGTTCCCGCCCATAGCCACCTGCTGTTTCTAGGCAGACCCAACCCCTGTGCCGATGCCCACCACCTCCTCAGCCCGAGTCTGGGGAGGGGGTCTGGCAGGTGGCAAAGTGCCCCCTGATGTTTCCCCTCTGTTTCACAGGATGTTGGCTTGGGAAGGCTTTGATGTCAGAGGTGACTTTAACTCTGTTACTTACTGGCAGTGTGGCCTTGGGGCCAGTTACTCAGCCTCTGTAAGCCTCTAGTTCCCCATTTGTAAAATGGGGGCTCCTACTAGAACCTCAGAGTACCATGGGGGGGGGGAGAATTGTTTGGGGTGACATCTATGGACTCCTGTACACAGTGCCCAGCACATAAGAAGTGTTCAGTAAGTGGTTGTCGGTTAATGGTATGGCAGTTGCTGTGGGGAGTTGGAGGGAAATGGAGAGCGGGTTTGCCAAGCTGGCTGCTCCTCCTTTCACGGGAAGCTTAGAGACCCCCAACAGGTATACTCATACTCAGACTGTCCTCTGGCATCAAGGTTGACCTAGGGATTTGCTTGGCTGTCATGGCGAGGCAAGGGGATCAGATGTGGCAGGCTGACTCCCTTAGAACCTGACAGTGCCATGTGATCTTTGGAATAAAAACAGGCCTTCATCAGTGTTGGTGGTGGAAAGATAGGAAAGGACTTCACCCACAGCCAAGAGACTTAAGTTAGATTTTCAGAAGGACTATAGTGGGTACCTCTCACAGAAAGGAGCGGCCTTACAGAGCTGGGTGGAGAGAAGGGCCGGCCACCTCTTACGTGACCTGCTGGGCTCATGTGTCACCCCCTGCCATGCAGTGGTGAAGTTCATGGACGTCTACCAGCGCAGCTACTGCCGTCCAATTGAGACCCTGGTGGACATCTTCCAGGAGTACCCTGATGAGATCGAGTACATCTTCAAGCCGTCCTGTGTGCCCCTGATGCGGTGTGGGGGCTGCTGCAATGATGAGGGTCTGGAGTGTGTGCCCACCGAAGAGTTCAACATCACCATGCAGGTGGGCACCTGCGGGGAGCGGGGGAGGGGCTGCGGGGGGGGGGGGCATTAGGCTTTGCCAACAGGTGGTCCCCGGCCCTCTCCTGGGCAGCTCTCGAAGGGAGGAGCCAGGCTTGCCTTGCCCAGCTCTCGCCCCTGAGTCAGTCAAGGGGAGATGTGGAGGTCTTACCCTCTTTGGAGAAAAAGATGCTTGCATTTCTCAGCCCAGGTCTCCAGCAAGCCCCAACCACCTCCTCCTCCTCCCTGACCTCTGTCCCCTGAGCTCAGGAGGGGGCTGACACCTATGACAGGAGCCCCTCCCTTCCTCTCTAGGAGGGAGAGAGCCCTCCCTCCCTGGGGGCTCTGTTTGGGAAGCTGGATGAGCCTGGTCTGTGGAGAGTTTAAAAAGCCAGTCGTTTGGTACTGCCTGGTGATGGGGCACATCTCAGCCTGGATGGGGCTGGAGGGAACTCTGAGACCCCAGGGAGGAGTGGGTGGCTCTTGGGTAGCTACTGGAGGTAGGGTGAGGCCTGGAGGGGATAAGAGGAGGGGAGGGATGGGGAGTGGCAAGAACCCAGGACCCAAATTCCCAGCCTGGCCAACCCTGCAGCCATGTCTGCCCTCAAGAGAAACAGGGGCTCCTCGAGGTCAGCAGGGCGGAGGGAGTTGGGGTGGGCCTGAGGCTGTTTCTGGTAGAGCCCTTGGTCCCCCTGTACTTCCACCACCCTTCCCTGCTCTGTAGAACCCCTGGGTGCTGAGTGGCAGGAGCCATGGGGTCTCCCACCTGGGTATGGCTGGCTGGGTCACTAACCGCTGTGATCTGCTTCCTTTCCCTCCAGATTATGCGGATCAAACCTCACCAAGGCCAGCACATAGGAGAGATGAGCTTCCTACAGCACAACAAATGTGAATGCAGGTAAGGATGGAGTCACGGAGTCATTCGTTCAGTGAATGGCTGCTGAACGAATTCAGGGGGCCCACTCCGGGCCAGGGTTAAGTACGTTCCACTTGTTAGCCCATTTCCACCTTCCAGCTGTGTAACTGTGGGCATTTCGATATTACTTCAATGTGCCTCGGTTTCCACATCTGTAAAATGGGCACAATAATAGTATGTACTGCCTAGCGTTGTTATAAGGATTAAATGAGTTATTATATGTCAAGAGATTAAAACTGTACTGATGTATCATAAATACTATGTTAAGTTTTTATTATTATTATTATTGTTCTTGTTACCATCACCATCTGAACTCCTCTCTGTTTTGTTCTTTTCTCTTTCTCTACCCACTGCAGACCAAAGAAAGATAGAGCAAGGCAAGAAAAGTAAGTGGCCATGACTTTTGCTCTTCTCCCTCTACTTGGCTGGTTGTCTTGGTTTGGGGCTCTTGGCTTCCTCTCTCAGGGGGGTCTGATGGCTTCACTGGGTCTGAGAGTTAGTTTCATGGGGACTTGTGGTGGCAGCAATGGGATGGAGCAAACTCTAGGATTATGGCTCTAGAACAACTGACAAAACGCAGCCTGGTGCCTGGAACTTCCTTTGGAAGAGATGATGCATCTCCGGGCCATTCCCGGCCAGGACTTGAGGTCTTGGTGTGTCGGGGGCCGTTGTGGATGCTGCCTCCCGGGCCTGCTCTAGCCTCCTGTCACCCATGGCAGGGAGAGGGAGTGGGTGGCAGAGAGGCCAGCTGTTGTGTGTTAGAGGAAATGGCCTCTTTTGGTGGCTGCAGTGGTGGTGCGGTTGGATTTGGGGCCAGCTGGGGTGTTTTCTTGGTGCATGCCCTCCTGCAGGAGTGAGGCAGGCCAGAGACGCTCAGCCCCCTTGGCCAGGGAGAAAGAGGTGAATGTTGGCCATTTCCTGAGGCTTTCAGTTGCTCAGTGTGGAGGGTCAGGTCAGGATAGAGCAGGGGGTGAGGTCTGGCAGCGGTGATCCTTCAAGACAGGGCGAGCGGCTGCCACGGGAGAGAGCCTGCAGGGGAAGAGACTGAGAGAGAGCACCTCTGCCCTTCCCCCACCCATCATCCTGTCTGCCCCCAATGCTCTGGTGACATTGAAGCCCCCTAGGCCTCAACCCCTTGCCTCTTCCCTAAGTCCCCAACTTCAGGATTGCTGAGCAGTGACTGGGGACAGGAGGCTCAGAGGGAGAGAGAGTGTGTCTGTGCCTGTGTGAGTGAAGACCTTCCTTCCTCCAGAACTTTCTCCCGAGAGGGAACAGACTTGCCCCTCTCCTCCATCCCTTCCCCTTCATTTCTCCCATGTGGCAGCCATCCTGAGGGGCATTCTCTGGGGCTGGGCAGGTGTGGGGAGGGCTGGTTCCCTTGAGGGGGACAGGCTTCAGCTTGCCGCCCTTGCCTGTTCCCCAAACGCCTGCCTTGCCCACAGGGAGAGTGGGGTTTCGCCTGGGCTCCGAAGGGAGTCCGGTGAGATGGTGTAGCAGGCTTTGACAGGCTGGGGAGAGGACGCTTCGCCAAGTGCCGCCCAGGCCCCCCTCCCCACACCTCCCTAACTCCCACCCCACCCTGCCGCCTGCCTGGGGCCCCGCCTCTCAGCCCAGGTTATGGCTGGGCTGGCTGGCGCCTTTCATGTGCCACCCTTGGTTTTGCGCCAGCTCCCAAGATAGCTGCTCCCCTACACTGGGATTCACAGAGGCAGGGCCTCTGGAGGGACCCCTCGCCCTGGTACTTGGAAATGAAGGCAGAAGGTGCCTGGAGTACAGCCTGCACCCCCTTCTCTCGCCCCACATCGAGTCAGGTCTCTGACCTTCTCCCCAAACTCTGGCCTACCTCTTACGGCCCCTGACCTTCAGGGTCAGACTTGTTCAGGGATGCTGGACAGAGAGCCTGCCCTCTAGGCTTTGCCCCCTGCCTGGGAGCAGGAGACACCATGAGCGTGGAGGCCTGTGGGTCCAGTGCCCTCCACCCAGCCTCTGATCCCCACCCCCTACACAGCCTTGCTAGGAGCTGGGTTTGCCTCCCCACCCCCCACAGGGTAAAGTGAAAAGAAGGCGCCATTGAGTGCCTGCTGCCCCGGCCCATCCCGCGTGCGTGCACGTGTGCAAGCTCTTCCTCGTGCCTCGGAGCGTGTCCTGTGTCCTGCCGTCCTCACTGCTTCCTTTCCTTTCCCCTACCCCCTTGGCTTTCTCTCTGTCTGTCTCTGTTTTTTTATTTTCCAGAAAATCAGTTCGAGGAAAGGGAAAGGGGCAAAAAAGAAAGCGCAAGAAATCCCGGTATAAATCCTGGAGCGCGTACGTGGTGCCACCGCTGTCTCGTTTCCCGGAGCCTCCCCAGCCCCCAATCAAACTCCCGCCTGCAGGACCCTGGAACCCTGCCTCCCTCCTGCTCCCCTTCCCTGGCTCCTGTCCTCCATCTTCCCTAGTGTCTCTCTCTCACTCTCACTCCACTAATTGGCACCGATGGGTAGATGTGGTGGCGGCATTGCTGGTCCAGGGTTGGGGGTGGGCGGGTGGGCAGAGTGGGCCTGGAGGATTCAGGGAGGGGCCTCTGGCTTGGCTGGGCACCGCCTTTCCCTCACCCACTGGGCACTGGTGGCGGGCCCATGTTGGCACGGGTGCCGGGCGCTGATGCCTGCTCACCCAACTGGTTTCCACTGCTCTAGGCTTCCGTACTTCTCTGGAAGCTGGGGGGCGGGGGTGGGGAGGACAGACGTGGCGTGAGGAAGGGGCGTGGATGAGGTGAGGCAGCTCGTTGTTGGCTGAAGGAGGATGTGGCGTCAAACACCACCGCGGCCCCTCCTTGTGGACTTGGGGCCTCTGGAGGAGAGCCCCCTGTTCCAGCCCAATCCATGGCACCCACAGAAGCCTTCTTGTAGGGTGGCCTCTTCCTCTGGGTTTGAGGCTGTTGGGGACCCTTGGGCCACCAGTGGCCTGGCCTGTGGACCCTGCCTCTGGGCCTAGCCTGCCGTCACTCCCTGCTTCAGCCCCCCTCTGGTGGAGGGGCCTGGGCGTGAGCCCTGGCACAGGGAGGAGGTGGCCCCGATTGCCGTCCCCAGCAGGTGGAGAGTCAAGGTGTGCTTTTTCGGGGGTGGTAGCCGTTGGTGCCCTGTGGCCCGAGACTTGCACTTGTGCCCGTGGGACAGCGCTGCCCCTTACAGCAGCCCTGTCCTTGCATTCTGCCCGTGTGCGTCCGCCTCTTCCTGCGGGCAGGCTTCCTAGCCAGTGCTGCCTCTTTCCGCCGCTCTCTCTTGTCTTCCGCTGTGGCGTCGGATCCTTCCAGGGCGTGGAAGGGTGTGGGGCCTGTGAGCTGGGTGGGGTGCAGCTGCCGACCTGGTAGGGGGTGTTGCATGGATTTTTTTCTCTCTCTCTGCTGACGCTCTAGCTTAGATGTCTTTCCTTTTGCCTTTTGCAGTCCCTGTGGGCCTTGCTCAGAGCGGAGAAAGCATTTGTTTGTACAAGATCCGCAGACGTGTAAATGTTCCTGCAAAAACACAGACTCGCGTTGCAAGGCGAGGCAGCTTGAGTTAAACGAACGTACTTGCAGGTTGGTTCCCAGAGGGCGAGCAAGTCAGAGAGGGGCTTTGCACAGAGATGGGGAGAGAGAGAGAGAGAGAGAGCGCGCGAGAGCGAGCGAGCACGCACCTGAAAGGGGCCAGCTCCTTGCTCAGCTTCTAGCTGCTTGCCTGGTGACTGCCGCCTTCTCTGCTCGCGGGGCCCCTGCGCTGGGCAGCGGGTGCTGGCTGGCCTGCCAGGGCCAGTTCAGAGCTTGCCCTGGTTGTGTGAGTGGGCAGGCCAGTGTGGCTTCCTGTGGTGGTGTGGACGCAGGCTGAGTGTTGTGTCCTGTGGTCCTGCTCGTAGTGGCTGTTGGTTCTGACGTCGTGATTCCTACCTTTGCTGCTAATAGGGAGGGCCCTTCCCGGCGTGGGGGGATGCTGCCTTTACAAAGTGCAAACACTCGGGGGCCTCGCCACCGCCTCTGAGGTCTGCACTGCTGGGTTTCTCATCCCCTCAGTGTCTCTCCTTGGGGACAGGGCTTGAGTTCATCCTCAGACTGGGGTCCTGGAGGGTGTGGGCTCTGCCTGTTGGTTTAGGGCAGATAGGAGATTTAACATCAAGGGACGCTAGATACCTTAATACTCCAGTCATCACGGCGACAACCCCAAACAGCCCACCTATTTCCAAATGCCCCTAGGATGGGTGGAGGGAGGGAGCCACACCCATTCTCCTAATATTAGGCTGTGAGCTCCTCACACCTGGGCCTAAGTTTTATTCATCTGTGTGACCCCCACCAGGCATCTGTGCCTCTGTCCCTTGTTCACACCTGGGACCAAGGAAGTGTCAAGTGCGTGAGTGAATACATGACTGAGTTCAGGGGTGAGGGCAAGAGCACAGGGCCGTGACAGGTGGCTGGCAATCTTTTGATGCCTCACTTGTGTTTATACCCGTCTGGCCTGTGCTCAAAGGTAGGGAGACCTCTGGGCCAGCGTAAGCTTCACCCAGGAAGGAGAGGCTTTTATGGGGATTCCCGGGCAGGGCCAGGGTGCCCCCAGCTAGTCCAGATGCCTCATTGGTTAACAGGGTCCTTGGAGTGTAGCTCTCTCCCCTGTCTCCCGTGTTCCTGTGGCTTGTGAGTGTCAGGGAGGCTGGGGATCAGCCCTGGGGGTGTTACTGTGGGTTCTGTCTGTCTTGGCGGTACGTGAAGGCAGGAAGTGTACACTAGTGCTGGGGTGGGGGCTCTGCCTCACCCCAGGGCTGGTTGAGGGGTCTCCACATCTCCCAGGGGCCTCAGAGAAGATAAGGGATTTGCCATTTTAGGGTTACCACGGTGATCATTCTGCAGAGATGGGATGGGGGATGTCTGCAGTGACCTGGGAGCTAACTGAAGTTACCCGAACCCATCCTCTCACCTGGCTGTATGGGGGAATTTCAGTCCTCAAATAGGAGGCTTAGGATCCCCATTCCTAGGCTCTCAGAAGGGCAGGGCCTGCTCTGACCTCTCTTCAAGTGCGGAGGGTAAAAGGCGAGCAACCCAGGTGCAGGGGCATGATGGGAAAGTTCTAGGAGTCCCCTCTGCCTCCCCCACCCTAAGTTAAATAGCATATTGGAAAGGAAAGGCAGCCTGGTACCTGGGGCCTGCAGCTGAGGCCCGGACGGTGGGCATGGCGAGGGGAGGTGTGTCCCTCACCTTCCCGGGGCCCCAAGCCCTGCAGGCTCCGCCTCTCTTGGGAGCCTCACTTCCCCAGCTTCCTGGCCTGCTTGGCCTCTGCACAGGCCCTATCCTTTGCTCTCCCAACTCGCTCCCCCAAACCAGCACCATAGGGACTGCACTGAAACATCTCCTTCTGCAGGGACGCTTTGCTGATTAACTTGGTCCAACTTTGCTCACCTATCAGCTCTTAAATGTCAAGTAGGGACTGTTCTTTGGGACGTGTTCATTTGTTGCTTGTGATGAGATGTCATTCTGTCTTTGTCTTGTCTCAACTAGATTGTAAACTCCAGAGGGCAGACTGGGAGCCCCGGACGTAGCTGCCACTCTCCCAGGGGCAGGACCGCGCTTTCTCTGTCCTCTCCCCTGCTGGCCTCGGGCTGCAGGAAGGGGAGGCTGCAGCCTCCCCACCAGGGCTCCTCCCCTGGCCCTAACCCCCAGCCTCTGTTTCCCGTTCTCTGCAGATGTGACAAGCCAAGGCGGTGAGCCGGGTGGGAGGAAGGAGCCTCCCTCAGGGTTTTGGGAACGAGACGTCTCACCAGGAAAGACTGACACAGAATGACCCATAGCCGCTGCCCCTGCACCACCACCACCATCAACAGAACAGTCCTGAATCCAGAAACCTGACATGAAGGAAGAGGAGGCTGTGCGCAGAGCACTTTGGGTCCGGAGCGCAAGACTCCGGCAGAAGCATTCCCGGGCGGGTGACCCAGCACGGTCCCTCTTGGAATTGGATCGCCATTTTATTTCTCTTGCTGCTAAATCACCGAGCCCGGAAGATTAGAGAGTTTTATTTCTGGGATTCCTGTAGACACACCCACCCACATACATACGTTTATATATATATATAAAATATATAAAAATAAATATATATATTTTATATATATATATAAAATATATATATTCTTTTTTTTAAATTAACATTGCTAATGTTATTGGTGTCTTCACTGGATGTATTTGACTGCTGTGGACTTGAGTTGGGAGGAGAATGTCCCCACCCAGATCCTGACAGGGAAGAGGATGGAAGGAGAGACTCTGGCATCATCTTTTTATCCCTCTTAGGGAAGCCGGGGTCCCCTCCCCTGCCTGGGAACGCGCAAGGCCAGGGCACGGGGGCAAATTTGGCCTGCTTTTGGAAACACCGACAAACCCAGCCCTGGCCCCGAGCCTCTATCCCGAGTCAAACGGACAGAAAGACAGGCAACAGGTACAGGGCATGAGGACGCTGGCTCTGACCAGGAGTTTGGGGGAGCCTCGGGACACTGCTGTGCTTTGGAGAACCCCTCCACGTGCTGCACGGGCATCTTGCCCCCAGGGGCACTGCCTGGAAGATTCAGGAGTCTGGGCAGCCTTCACCTTCTCTCACCCGCTTCCGAGATGCCCAGGAGGCCACTGACATGCCTTGGCAAAGAGAAGAGAGACGTTGGTGGAAGAAGGGCTGCCCAGTGACAGCTCGTCCTCCGAGGGAAGGGCCTCCTGCCTTGGCCCTCTCCCAGCTTTGCTTCCCGGGCGCAGCCCAGGAGGGCCCAATGTCCTCAGACCATTGAAACCACTAGTTCTGTCCCCCCAGGAGACCTGGCTGTGTGTGTGTGAGTGGTTAACCCACCTCCATCCCCCAACCCGACCCTTCCTGCGGCATAGAGAGACAGGGCAGGGTCCCCGTGCCCACCCTGGAGGCAGAGAAAAGAGAAGTGTTTTATATATGGTACTTATTTAATATGCCCTTTTAATTAGAAATTAAAACAGTTAATTTAATTAAAGAGTAGGGTTTTTTTCAGTATTCTTGGTTAATATTTAATTTCAACTATTTATGAGATCTATCTCTTACTGTCTCGCTCTCTCTTATTTGTACTGGTCTTTGTGTATAAAATTCCTGTTTCCAATCTCTCTTGCTCTGATCGGTGACAGTCACTAGCTTGTCCTGAACAGATATTTAATTTTGCTAACACTCAGCTCTGCCCTCCCCTTTCCCTTGGCTCCCCACCACACATTCCTTTGAAATAAGGTTTCAATATACATCTACATACTATATATATATTTGGCAACTTGTGTTTGTGTGTATATATATATATATATATATATATGTTTATGTATATATGATTCTGATAGACATTGCTATTCTGTTTTTTATATGTAAAAACAAAACAAGAAAAAATAGAGAATTCTACATACTAAATCTCTCTCCTTTTTTAATTTTAATATTTGTTATCATTTATTTATTGGTGCTACTGTTTATCCGTAATAATTGTGGGGGAAAAAGATATTAACATCACATCTTTGTCTCTAGTGCAGTTTTTCGAGATATTCCGTAGTACATATTTATTTTTAAACAACAACAAAGAAATACAGATATATCTTAAAAAAAAGCATTTTGTATTAAAGAATTTAATTCTGATCTCAAAGCTCCTCCTGGTTTCTCCTTCTCCATTGAATCTTTGTTCCAGACTTCCTCCTGCCCCCTTTCCCTCCTCCCATGGGAAACATGGCATTTGCCTGAGGTCTGGGAAAGGGGTTCCAGGTGTGTAGGATATGGGGTGACCCACCTCATTGTGCTGGGGGCCAGAGTCTTTCCATTCTGGCTGGGCCCGTCCTGGGGGAGCTCGTTCATCTTCTGCCATCTGTGGAAGTGGGGGAGGGAGAGACAGCTCCTTAGATAGGAGCCAAGGGCCCTGCAATGAGTAGAGCTGCCTTCAGGAGTCATGTGATCCAGGCAATGTCCCTTGTCAGGGAAGGAACTGGCCATGTCTCTGAGCTTGTTTCCCAGAGGACAGGAGGGGGCTGGGTTTGGCTCTGGAGCCTTGGCTACAACAGGCCGGGAATGGGAAGGGGGTGCTTGTGTGGGACCTGTACCCCCAGGGTGTAAATTAGTTTTACATAGTAGTCCTGGAGTTCCTTGAGCCTCTGGAAGGTGGGCCCACAGTTCCGCTTGCCCCTGAGGGGACTCCCTGCCCTGTCTTGCTGCGTAGGCCCAGCTCTCCTGCAGGCCCGGGGAAGGTGGAAGCTGTCTGGGTCTTTGGCATTTATGAACAGTGCTTCCAAATCCACTTCTCTAGCCTCTTTTATTCCTTCAAACCATATTTATTGGGCCACCAGCCATCGTGCCGGGGCAAGGGATGCTGTTACGAATAAGACACAATTCCACCCCTCAAGGATCTGGTGAGGGTGGGTGAGGAGACACAGAACTATAAATCCACAAATAGAAAAATACATAAATTATGATGGGGCATTTGACCCAGCTTGGGAGTGGGGATGGACTGGGGGTGGTGGAGTCTGGGAGGTCTGCTCATTATATTACCTTTAGGCTGCCCCTTAAAGAGTGCGAAGGAGAAGACAGAACATGGAGGGGCAGGTGGAAGGGTTGAAGCCGACATCCCAGGCAGAAGGGGCAGTGTGAGCAAAGGCATGGAGGGAGGACTCAGGCAGGGAGAGGGTGAGGGGAGGAAGGTGGGAGAGAGAGGCAGGAATAGCCCTTGCCTGCCGCACCCACGGCGCCAAGAGCCTATGACCTGGGGATGAACAGCAGTTGAGGGGTTTTAAACAGGGACCACCCCTGCAGGGAGGTGGTTGTAATCCTCCTGTGGGAGACACCCTGAGGAGGGTAGCGGTGACTTCGGTGGCTGATCAGGGAGGGCAACCCCTGCCTCTCCTGGCCACACTGGGTGGGGGGGGGACATGGGAGGTGAGGTTCCTGCCCTCGTGCAGCTTTGGTTCTAGTTAAGTGCTCATTTTCCAAGCACTTTCCACCTGTGGCTCTTCCGCTGGTTAACACAATCCACAGGACCTATGAGGTCGGGGCTCTTGTCATCCCAAGTGGATATTTGCCTGAGCCTCCAACTGGCCTCCCAGATTCTTCTCTCTCCTGCATTCTCATCAGCCAGAGTGAGCCTGTTAAAACATGAGCTGAATCATATTACCTTTTGGCTCAAAACCCTGCAGACTCCGTTTTATTCGGCGAAAGAAGCCGAAGTCCATACAATGGCCTTAAAAGGCCCTGCACCATCTGTGTTGCCTTGATCTCCCCAACTCAATGACCTCTGACCCCACCTTGGCCACTCAGCTCCAACCACACTGGTTTCTCTGTTCCTCGCGGGTGCGCTCCCACCTCAGGGCCTTTGCACGTGCGGTCCTCTCTTCCTAGAGTGCTCTTCCCCCAGATGTGGTATGCATGGCTCTCTCATCTTCAAGTTTTGTTACCGTCTCAGCAAGGCTGCTTGACTATTGCATTTACAATCAACACCCTGCACTTGGGGTCCTCTTTTCACCATCCTTCTTTTTTTCCCATAGCACATGCCACCATCTAACATACTCTAGAACAGGTCTGCCCAATAGAACTATGATGTGAATGAACCATGTATGTAATTTAAAATGTTCTCTGAGCCAGATGTTAAAAGGTAAAAAGAAACAGGTGACGTTTAATTTAATCATATATTTTACTTAACCCCAACATATCTAAAATATCATCCCAACATCGAATCAATATAAAAATGATTAATGAGAGATTTTATGTTTTTCGGTACTAAGTCTTCGAATCTGATGTGTATTTTGCTTTCATCAAACTTCTCAATTGGGAGTAGCAACATGTCAAGTATGCAGTATACATATGAGGCTGGTGCCTACCATTCTGGACAGTGTAGCTTTAAAATTTACCCCTCCTCTTATTTCCCCCACTACTAGAATGCAAGCAATGTGAGGGCAGAGATTTTTATCTGTCTCATTCAATGTTGTACATTGTATCTCCAGCTCCTAGAACGTGCCTGGGACATGCTCAATAAACATTTGTTATCTGACTGACATTGTTGAAACTGAGGCCTGGTGACTGAGGGTTTGTTTTATCCCAAGACTATGGAGGTAGGTGATGGCTGGCACTGGCGGGAGTGGTGGGTAGACAGGCTTTTTGACGGGTGGGGACTTGAGCAGGGCTGGGTGAGGAGCGGGGAAATCAGAGTTGGTGGTGGGGATGAGGAACAGAGAGGTCTCTTCCCCTGTGCCAGGCCCTGTCTCCTCCTTTTAGCCACCCTGGAGATGGGGCTCATTATTTCTACTTGGTAGATGAGGGTCAGAGAGGGTAAATAACTTGCCCGAATCGACTCACAGCCAGTAAATGGCCAAGCCAGAATTTAAACCAGCCTTCCTGACTCCGATTCCAGTGCTCTTCCCACCTCACCACAGTTGCCCCAGGCTAGGGCAGAACATCAACAAATAAAAATGAATCGTCTAGACTGAATACAAACAGGCAGAAGAAAAGTGGGACGGGGGAGGATGTGGTGGTGGCCAAACCCAGGGCTGAAATCCAGATTTCCCCAAGCGTGGCAAGGCAAGAGATGTCTCTAGGGGCGGGGTCTCGTCAGTAGAAGATCCGAAACCTAAGCATGGAAGAGATTGCAACACGCAGCCTTGGAAGACAGAAACAGTCTTTAAATAGACTCTGGAGAAAAAGAAGGATGAAACGAACATGCTGCATCCCCCAGTTGTATAAGACCTGCTCATACACCCCCTGCAGCCTTCCCAAAGGACCTCTCAAGGCTCGGTGCCAAGCTGTCCCAGTCTTTCTCCCCTCTGTGGGACTCACACCCTCCCCTCTGGTCTGGCCACTGTTTTCCCTGGAGACACAGCGCTCCTTCTCAACTCTGCTCTGCCCAGCCTGAGCCCCTTTCCCATTTTCCTAAGGGGCAACCTACCCTGGCCACAGCCCCAGAGGCCTTTGGGTACTTCTTCTCTAAGGAACCTGACAGCCTACTCTTTCCTCCTGTAAGGAGGCTGGATGGATCCATACAGAACTTGGTGATTCTGGATCAGTTTCACGCGTTAGTGCCATTGCGGTGGCCTGGGTCCAAATATGGCTGCCAGCAGCGCTTTCCACCCCTACGTCTGCATGCTGCAAGAAAAAGAGTCTACTTTTTCTCTGTTGAATCTGGGTTGGCCTTATGACTTGCTTTGACTAAGAGGATGTGACAGAACAGATGTTCTGGGACTTTTGGGCCTCGGCCTTGAGGGAGATTGCACTTTCCATTTTTTCCCTCTTAGCAGGCAGCTGCCATGCTGTAAGGAAGTTCAGCTACTCTTCTGGAGAGAGAGGCCATGTAGAGAGAAAGAGAGGGGCTCAGGCAGCCCCCAGCTGTTCCAACCACCCCAAGCTGAGGCCCCAGACGTGTGAGTGAGGTCATTTTGGATTCTCTAGCCCCAGGTGAGCCACTCTTGCACAACACAAAAAGGAGGGAAGCAATCGCCTGCCCAAATGTACAGGGTTGTGAGTAAATATATGGCTGTTGTTGTTTCAAATTATGATGTTTTGGGGTAGTTGTTACTCACCAATCATATCTGAACCATCTAACTAAATGGTCATTTCTTTGGGGCTAGGACCTTTGTCCCTTCCCATCCATAAGTCTTGGCTGGATGCATGATGGTCCCAGGGGGTGGAGGGAGGTTCCAGGAAGGAAGGATATTTATAAAGCAGTCAGAGACCAGCGGCAGTCTGCCCTGGTGGGAAGACTCAGGGCAAGGGCTGACCCAGGCAGGACAAAGAAGTATTGTCCAAATTTCTAGAATGAGGAGAGCCACTCAGTTTTATTGAACTCTCACCAAAAGAAAGTAGGCCTCATCTACAGCATGAGGGAGAGAGACTAGAGCCTGAGAAGAACTGGCAGAGAGAGAAGCACAAGGGATTTGGAGGAAAAAAAAGGCTATGGAATCTTGTCCTTCCCTTCCTTCCTTCCTCCCTCGCATCCTCCAGAATTTATGGAATAGCAGCCATATGGGCTATGCCCTGGTGCAGAATGGGCTCTCACTTACCGGGGCTGGCTTTAGCACGTACCAGCCTAAAGATGGGGGCCAGACGAGATGACCTCTGGGAGGCCCCACCAGGTTGGCCTCAGAGTTCTTGGGAGGAAGAGAATTCAGCTGCATCCACAGGACATTATCCATCAGGACATGGGGAACAGGGGAGGGCAGGGAAGGAATCAGTGAATACTTATAATCTGCCTGGAAAGGGAAAATGCAAGGCAAAGATAGGGCCTGGCTGAGCATCTGCAGAGGAGGAGGTGGGAGTGACTCCAAAGGCGGATGAGCTAGAACCGAGGGGAACAGGGATTCAAAGGAAAAGGACCCGTCAGGCCTAGGGGCCTACAGGAGGAAGGCCGGGCCTGGGTCCCCTCAGGACCAGAGGACCGACAGCTGAAACAGATTTTAAAAGGTTGCATTTGCCTTTGGGTGGTTAGTCTGTTAGTGAAGAAAGTATAAGTACTACCCTCAGGGAGCTCCCAGTCTGAGGCGGCTGCCATGGTCCTTGCCTTCAGGGTGCTCCCTGCCCTCCCAGAGTTTCTAGTTTGAGGGAGGAGACAGAATCCCTGCCATCAGACATTTCTTTGTTGATTAAGATGGACACCATTCTCAGGAAGGCACCCCCTCGCCTTCATTCGGCTGCTGTAGATGTTTGGAATCATGGGATATTGGTGCCTGATGAGCCTTTTGGGGCCTGCAACCTTCCCTCACCTCCCAGTGCACGTTTGCAGTCCCCACCCGACTTTTCTCTGTATTTGTTATGAGCCAAGGGTGGCTGGGCCGTGATGTTTCCCCACGCATCCCCTGATGCTCCCTAGGTCTGGCTCCAAGGGGGGCAGATGCCAGCACGTACCTCCCTCCTGGGGCTCTGCCTGTCTCCTCTGAGAACCCCATTCTATCACCTCCTCCGGCTCCCTGTGGGGAGACTGTGTCCCCACTTCACACCCCATTTGCAGCTGGTGCAGCCATCTGGAGGCCAGAAGTCCCCAGGAGGTGGGGTGATGGCCTTTGAGGCCAGCCCTTAGGGACCTCTCCTCAAACATCCTGCCTGCTGCCTCTGCAGAGCCTGATCTGGGCTGCCCTAAGCCCCACCAGGACTTCTGACAGATCTAGGTTGGAATCCTGGGTCTGCCGCTGGCCAAATCACTTCTCTGGGCCTCGACTTTCTCACCTCCAAAGTGGGGACAATCATACCTGCTCTTGAGCTTGAGGGGAGGAAGTGATGTTGACGTGTGAAGGTACCCAGTACAGTGCCTGGTATGTAGGGTGTGCTCACAATGGTCACTATAATTATGTTGTTATTTCTAGTGCCCACGTCAATGCCTTTTTCTTCTCCTACTTTAGTATAATTTGGTTGTTTTTCTCCCTCCTCACTTTTTAATTTTTAAACCAAAATACCATGACTGGGTTTTATACCCATCTTTGCAAGTGTACATCCTTGCTCCCCTGCTGAGGACTCGGGCAAGCCAGGCCCTCAGGAGTGTCCATCTCAGAAGCCCTCCCAGGAGGGCTCCAGGATCTCTGGGGGAAAGGTTTGTGGTACAGGTGGGGTGGGAGCGGGGCTCTGGGATGGGGCAGGGAGAAGAATGCTTTCCCTGGGATTTTGAGAGCTGGGAGCTGCCATCTCCTGGGGAGGCAGCAGGAAGATGACTTCCGGGGAAATAATTCACAGAGGGTGTTTGCATATCTGTTTGCTTTTGGCTTCCAGAAGAATCTCCACCCCCACCCCAGGTGTCTCTGCTTCATTCCCCATGGTTTCCCTCCCAGCTGCTCCATCCTTGCTCCTCTCTGTCCAGCTTGAGAAAGAGAGAGGATGCCGGGCCTGGATTCAGGGCCTGCTGGGCCCCTGAGGCTGGGAACCGTGGGGGAGGCCAGCCCCTGGTAGACACCCTCGCCGCCTCCTCTCACCCGGAGCAAGACACCAGGTCACAGGTCTCCTTCCGCACGAACCATCCACACAGCTTGCACACTCACAAGTGTGACAGGGGTCACCACTCCCAGTCACGGGGCGGCCGCCTGGTTGGGTAAGGTTTCCCGGGGCTGTGGGACCCAGCTGAGCGATCCGGCTTCTCAGGACGAGCCCCCATGGGGCTGGGGGGCGGGGGGCTGACCTGGCTGGAGTCCCATGACCCTATGCTCCCCTCTGGGAGCTGCTGACTGTTCAGCAATAATGAACACCTCACAGCTATTAATAACCTGCTATCTGGCAGCCACGGAAGTGATAACACTGGGTCACTTCTGGCCTAGCCTGGCCTGACTGCCTGGGTTCAAATCCCGACGGGTAATTCTGGGTCCCTGATGTCCAAAACTCAAACCCTAAACACAGGCCCAACCCTGACAACTTCTAGACGTGTTCTGGGGCAAAATTACCTTTTTGAGACTCAGTTGTTGTCTATTAAACGGGTACCATGATACCTGAGGCCCGGAGAAATGTGGACGGACTGAGGGCGGTGACTGGCATGTAGTGAGTTCCCCCCAAGTGTCAGCTGTCGTCGCTGTTGTGACTGGCCACAGGGTGTAGGAGAAGAGGATTTGGGATCAGACGGAGCTGGGCTGTACTTTTGACATCGATAGTGTTTTCTGGCCCTGTGACCCTGAGCAAGTTGCTTGACCTCTCTGGGCCTCATTGTCGTGATCTGTCACATGGGCATGGTAAAATCTATCTCCCAGGTGTTACTGTGGATTAAATTAGGTAATGAATATAAAGTAATTTCTACTTAAGAGGGGCTCAATCAATAGAGTACTTGTTTAATGAATGAATGAGTGGATATTAGTCACGTCACTCTGTCAGTGTCCCCAAGGGCAGGGATGGATTCTCTCTTATCAGCCTCGGTGCTCCCTGAGGACGGGGGTGCCACTCTGGGCTTGCTTCCTTGAGGCTGATCTATAGTACCCAAAGAAGGCTCAGCAGTTTAGGTAGTTTACTCCCTTGGTTGGTGTGGAATGTGGAAACAGCCAGTGTAAAAATCCACAGGGAAATAGAAACAACTTTTCCTTTCCTCTCAGTAATAAGGTGCAGGCAGGGCCTGGGACCCAGCACTTAGCTCCCCTCTTGGGTCTGGGGAAAGGGACGTTTTTGGCCACAAAGGCTGTAGGAGCTCAGGGGAAGCCCTCCCGGTGAGGACAGTGGGACCACCCCCTTGCCTTCTGGCTGCGGCCACCCCAGCCATACCCTTGGCACTGCCTGCCCCCAGTGGCCACACTAACAGCCACAACTGTGGGTGGCATGTTGGGGGGTGCAGGGAGGAAGGAGGGCAGAAGAGACGTGAGGGTGGGGGAGAGAACTTGACTCAGTGCTGGTAAAACCCTCCCCCCACCCCAGGGCCCATGACTTCAGAGAAACGGCCTCCAGATGCCGGTGGTGTGCCAGGCCCGGCCGTTGGCGTTTGCCTAACAGGAAGTTTCCCTGAAGACCGTCTTATCTCGACTGGCCCAGTGGGGCTGCAGAGAAGGGGCAAAGGGAGCTGCTGGCTCTCGCTTGGCCACCACCACATGCCCACCCCAGAGGCCGTCCCGGGCCTTCCCCATCCCAGCCACACTTCCGGGAGCGGGTGCGGGCGGAGGCGGCTGCTCAGGCCGGGAGTGTCTGCGGGTTTCGAGGACTGCCTGCTGGAGGCTGACGGGATCCCCTGATCAGTACCGGGTACCTAGAGCCCGGAGTTTCTCCTGCCGTTAGTCCCAGCTGGGCCTCATGGCCCCTGGTCAACCTGATCCATTAGGTCTGAGGAGGGACAGTCCTGGAGGCGGGTTGCCAGATACAGCAAATGAAAATACAGGAAAATACAGGTTAAATTTTCACTTTCATTGTTTATCTGAAATTCAAATGTAACTGGGCATCCTACACTTAATTTGGCAAAGCTGCCTGGAGGGAGTGGCTGGCCTTTCCACCCAGGTGATTCCTTCAGGTGCTTCGATGCCTCCCTTCTTCCTCCTCACCCTTCTCGCTGCTTTGCCAGAGAGGTTCCCAGTGTAGACATGGAATTCGGGCCCTCATTCTGGATATGTCCTCAATTTCTGCCCGCAGCAGAGATAGGGTCTCCCCGCTCAGATGGGGGCTCCCGGAGGGAGGGGCTTTGTGTCTCCCTCCTCAGGCTGGGAGCCTCCCTTTCACCTCTCCCTCAACGCTGGGACCTTTCTGGAGGCACTGAATGCTGACCACCCCCCCGCAAGCCCGACCTTTACATAGGCTCAATATGGCCTTGAGCGCTGTGACCTGGGGGAGGTCTAGGGGAGCCTGCTGGTTAGCAAACAGATATCTATCTCATCTTTTCTGATGGTCTGCCAGCGGGAATCCTGCCCGCCCCCGGCCTTGTTTCTGCAGGCAGCTATCTCAAGAAGTCCCCCAGGCTCTGGAAACCTACAGAGGAAAATTTTCCCTGGGAGCCACCTGAACTCCGGCTGGGGCTCTGTCACTGACCAGCCCGGTGACCTTGGGAAGGCTTTGGTTCCCCTCTGGGCCTCAGTGTCCCCATCTGCGCATTGGCGATGGATCTAGCTTGGTGAGCTTGCAGAAGTGTTTTCCAAACTGCAAATTGTCATCTATCAATGGGTCATGAGGTCAGCGGGATGGTTTGCAACCAGCAGGATGCTTTTTCTAAAATATGAAAGAGAACAGGGTAGAAAATATTCAGAGAAGCTTGCACGTAATAAGGGTAAGTACTGTTTCTTGAAACTCTTGGGGTATGTGTGTGTGCATAGGTGTTCAGGGAGTCCCATGAAGGATGTATTTTTATCACATGGGTTATGGTAAAACAAAAACTTCGGGAAGGCAATATCTCAGAGGCTGTGACAGAAGGGTGGCATGGGCAACTGGAGACCCAGAAGAGGGTGTCTGCTACTTCTCCACCTCCTGGATGCCAGCCCTGCCAGCAGCCTCCTCTCTGGGGCTCCTTTTCACTCTCTGAAGTAGAAGCCTCAGCTGGGCCTGGGCCCCCATCCCCAGAGGCCAGGCCTCTCTGGGCCAAGAGCCCTCAGGGGCTAGTCTGGTTCCTCTGCCTCTCAGACAGGAGACAGTGCTGGGATCTGCAGCCTGGTGGTGCCCCGCCTGCCTGGCTCCTTTCTCTGCCCCACAGTAACACTGGGTTGGGAAACTGAAGCTCTGGCCAAGTGGAGAAACACTGCTCCCTCCCTAACTTTCCCAACTGCCCTCCACCCTGCGAGACCTAGTGCTCATTAACCCCTTCCTGGGGGTGGGAGAGGTGGCCCTCAGCAGGAGGTGCAGGGTCTGGGTGCGTGGACACTACAGACAGAGGGTGAGGAGCTAGGGACCCCATGCTGTGTGACCTGGAAAATCCCTGGCTTTCTGAAACTCTGCCCTGTCTTTCCTCTGGGGAATGCGATCTAGGTGTGACCCACATTCCTGGGATGATTTGAGGTAAAACAGGTGGAAGATGCAAAAGGCCTGGTAGATCGCTATTCAGATTGCTACATCACTGCTCATCTCTATTCCTGTGGGAGCTGTCACCCTGGGATCCAAGTCACGTATGTAAAACAGGCGGAAAGGGGAACTGGCTCTGGTGTTGGGTCAGGATCATGCAAGAAGGGGAAGATTTGGTTTGGAATAAAAAAGTGGAACCAAAAGCTCTTGACCTGTGGGGCTCTCAACTGAGGGGGAGACACAGCCTTAGTTTCTTCAGGGATCCCCGGTCTGAGGGGAGACGCGGCCCCGTCCTCGGGGAGCCCCGGTCTGAGGGGAGACGCGGCCCCGTCCTCGGGGAGCCCCGGTCTGAGGGGAGACGCGGCCCCGCCCTCAGGGAGCCCCAGTCTGAGAAGGGGAGCCTTGTGGAAGGCTCCTTCCTAGGCCTGGGGATGGCAGCTGCAGAGGGGCCCTGGAGGCCCTCAGCCAGCTTGTTTGGGAAGAGTCTGCCAGGGCATTACCATCCCTTCCCCTGCTTGCCTGTAGCCTTAGGTGTGGTGGGATCTGGAAGGTACCAGGAAGGAGTCCTCCCCCTTAGCTGTGGCCACCATCACCCTCCCAGGTCTCCCTTTGCTGGCTGACCACAGGTCTGAAATCACTTCATGAAAGTCGCCTCTTAGATTACAGACTGGAAGAGATCTTGGATATCGGGGAGTCCGAGAATCAGAGGAGGCAACTGAGGCCTAGAAAGGGGAGGAATCAATCCTGAGTTCACCTAGGGAGTAACAGCAGAGCCCAAGTCCCAGGCCCAGGCTCTGAGCCAGATGGAGACTCTGGGGGAGGTGGGGCCACCCAGCATGAGTGCATGTGTGTGCGCGTGCGTGCGTGTGTGCGTGCGTGCGTGTGTGTGTGCGTGCGTGCGTGTGTGTGTGTGTGTGTGTGTGAACTGGGGGGGGATCTGGTACGAGCCGCTCTGGGTCCTCTGTGAGCAGAGGTGTGTTCACACCGTGTCCTCTGCCTGTGGTCTGGCCCTTCCTGTATCTCCGAACAGGGTGGAGGGAGGGGGAGGGACAGGCCTGGACCAGGGATACCAGACAGGTCTTACCATCCCCATGCCAAGTCCACTTGACCCAGCCCTCTTGAGACCAAGAACAGAGGGCAATGAGTCACAGATGACTCAGGTGCTGGAGGCCACAGCCACGTGTGGCACGTGACAACCAAGAAGAGCCGGGCCTGTTCTCGGACAGACAGATGACCCAGGAGGCTGACATTGTGAGTCCCCTTTCCTAGACAACAGGAGGCTCTCATTCAGGCCTCGAACCCAGGCCCCTGTGCTGGGGATGACAAGAGGGCCCATTGGCTTTCTTTTCCTCCTGAGCCTTTAACCCACTGGCTGGCCATGTTCCTCCAGTGGGGTGGGAGCAGAGCTGGGCAGAGCCATCCCTGTTCTCCCAGAACTGTGGGGTTAGCGTCACTCTCAATGGGAAAGAGTTTTCCCAGCCACTTGGAGCCCGTGTCCAGCAGTGCGCCGCCCTGCCCTGCCCTTAGAGCACAATGTCTGCCCATGATAGCCCTCCCTTCTTTGTCTGAGACAGGGAATGCCAAGACCGGCTTCTTGAGCGCGAGGCCTGGGCTGCAGGATGAGACAGTCTGGGGTGTGGACAGTGTCCTGGGTTTGACTCTTACTATGTGACCTAGAGCTGCACAATTTTTTCTCAGGGCCTCCGTCTCACCCTCTGTACCATGAGGGGTTGTGTTTGAAAGCTTGGTGGTTCCTCTTAGCTTCTGCCCTGTCAGGACTTGAAGGCTGGACTGAGGCCAGGGCCCAAAAGATGCCCCCCGCCCCATGCTTGAGGTGGGGGCCTGGGGAGGGGCTGGCTGAGGCTGGGAAGTCCTGGCCTGGCAGGCGCATGCCCCAGGGTCCCTGTGCACCCGAGACACCCTGATGATTACAGGGTGAGCGGCCAGCACCAGACACTGTAATCTGCTGCCCTCCCTTCTGCCAAGGGCCTGCTGCAGGGTTTCCTTCTGCTTTTTACAACTGTCTTCTAAGAGCTGTGGGAAGGAAGAGGCCCTTTTCTCTAGGCGTGAAGCTGAAAACAAAAAGAGGTGAGGGGAAGGAGGGTCAGCAATGGGGTGGGAGAGGAGAGGCAGGGAGGGAAAGAGGATGAGGGGGCAGAAAGGAGAGGGAGGTGTAGTTGGACCACAGAAGGCTTTTCCCTGGTTGACAGACTGAGGAAGAGGAGGGGATAGAAGGGTGGGCATGTCCACGCTCTACCCCTCATCCCCTGGCTTAGATGCTCCTCCTCAGAGAGACCTCCCTGACCTCATTAGCTAATGAATAAATAAATAGCGCGCACGCACACACACACACACACACACACACCCGCCCCAATCACTGTCTATCAATCACACCACGTAATGTGGAAAGCGTGCATCAAATCCCTGCAATGGCTCTTCATTTTCCTCAGAGTAAAAACCAAATTCCTCACCATGGCCTTCAAGGTCCTACGTGATCCCTTCCCAATCTGGTTGCCTCCCTGACTCCACCTTCAGCAACTCTCCTCCTCACTGCTTTAACCCCACTGGCCTCCTTGCTGTTCTTCAAACATATCAGGCCTGCTCCTGGCCCAGGACTTTGCACAGCTTTTCTCCTCTGCCTGGAATAGTCTTTCTCCAGATATCTGCAGGACTCCCTACCTCACCTTCTTCAAGTTTTTGCTCAGAAATCACCTTCTCACGGAGGCCTACCCTGAGTGTCTTACTTAAAAGGGCAACATACTTCCCACACCCTCATCTCTCTTACCCTACTCTATCTTTCTTCTAAGCACAACCACTTTCTAATTTTCTCACATTATAAAATGGCATTTATTCGTTATGTGCCTTGTGTATTGTCTCTCTCCCCCACTAGGGTTTAAGTTCCACAAGGACAGGTATCTTTGTTTTTTTTTTTTTAAAACAATCACTTTTGTTATTTATTTATTGATTGATGGCTGTGTTGGGTCTTCGTTTCTCTGCGAGGGCTTTCTCTAGTTGCAGCAAGTGGGGGCCACTCTTCATCACGGCGCGCGGGCCTCTCACTATCGCAGCCTCTCTTGTTGCGGAGCACAGGCTCCAGACGCGCAGGCTCAGTAATTGTGGCTCACGGGCCCAGTTGCTCCGCGGCATGTGGGATCTTCCCAGACCAGGGCTCGAACCCGTGTCCCCTGCATTGGCAGGCAGATTCTCAACCACTGCGCCACCAGGGAAGCCCGGTATCTTTGTTTTGATTGCTGCTATATCTTAAGTTCCTGGAACAGCACCCAAAACATCATAGGTGTTCAATTTGTCGAGTGAGTGAACAGCACCCATCCCTGTTGGAGAGATCTTGTCTTTCTCCATCTCTACTACTTACCTACTCCCCACGCCCCCATCCATTGGTGCCCTCCCAGCACATGCTTGGCAAAGAATAGACACTTGGTAAATATTTGTCAGCTGGATGGAAGGGACCTGAGGCAGAGCCTAGGGAGAGTGAGAGGCAGGGCCAGGGCCAGGCTCATAAAGGGGGGATTCTGGAGGAAGAGAGTGGGAGGGGGTTCACTGGTTGCTTCAAGACCCCTTAAGATCCCCCATCCTGAGTAGGAGATGTGTTCTTCCAGGCTTGTCTCTCACACACACACTCTCCAGGGTCATCACACATCAGCGTACAGAGCAGAAAGGAAAGGAGGGCTGGAAACCCTACATCTAGGTGGATGGTGGTGGCATCAGGCTTAACCCCTGGGGGCTTCCTAGAGGAGGTGGCCTGGTGCTAGACCAGCCAGGAGGGAAGACATCTGACAGCTTCAGTCAGAAGGAAAGAAGGACCACATGGAGGAGGGACTGG
The DNA here is from genome assembly GCF_028021215.1 of Eschrichtius robustus. Taxonomy (NCBI): domain Eukaryota; kingdom Metazoa; phylum Chordata; class Mammalia; order Artiodactyla; family Eschrichtiidae; genus Eschrichtius; species Eschrichtius robustus. Next base: position 76,663,900 of record NC_090835.1, read on the forward strand.
GATGGGGGAGAAAGAGGAAGGATGTGGCTGAGGTCAGCAGAAGCCCAGGAGAGAGGCCGGGCTGAGCCTGGGCCTGAGACTGTGGCTGGGTAAGACTGTGGGTTTGGGGTTCAGTGAGGTCTTGCGGGATACACAGTTGGAAGAAGAGGCTGAGTTTCCCAACTAGAATCCCTGGAGGAAGGAATTTGCTGGGTCTTTCTCTGGGGTTTGCAGTGATAGGCCCAGGGGCAGTGGTCAGTGGAACCCTGTAATTCGGGAGGCTTCCAGTGGGAGCTCTGGCTGCAGGGTCCATGCCCATGTTTCCCTCAGAATGTGGTACCCAGAGTGTGGTTTTGTATATGATTCCAGCTGATACTTTTTTTTCCAATAAAAAGGAACTCCTATTTTAAAAAAAAAAGTCAAAATCCAATGATCACTGTTCCCATAATATGAAGGTGGGATGAGAGAGTGAGCAAGAGTTAAAGAACCACAAACACTGGGCATGAGGCCTCCCTGCCAACCCCGCTGTCCCTGACCGCTCTCCTTTGGCCCCAGGGGAGAAGCCTGGCCGTCTGCCTCACTGTGTGGAAAACCCAGAAGGAAAGCAATTTTGAAATTCTACTCATGATTGATACGTTTCTGGACATTTTTGACCATTGTCAGAGCCCGGCCTCTGCTTCCCCCATCTGTCACAACCCCCTTTGAATTCTTTCAAAGGCTCTATCTTTTGTTGTCATATGGACACACTGTTATAAAGCACATTCAAACGGGACAGGTTTTTTTGTTTTTTGGTTTTTTTCTGAATTTTTGAATTTTATTTATTTTTTATACAGCAGGTTCTTATTAGTTATTTTATACATATTAGTGTATATATGTTAATCCCAATCTCCCAACTCACCCCACCACCACCACCCCACCTGCCACTTTCCCTCCTTGGTGTCCATACGTTTGTTCTCTACATCTGCAAACGGGACAGGTTTTGTGAGCAAAGGACATTGAGCTTTTTCCCAGGTCTACAACTCATAACCCTTGGTTCCCTTGGAACCTCTTTCTGTACCTGTAAACGGTGCCTCCATCACCACCATTGCCCAGGCCTGAAGCTTGGCATTCATATTTGATCAGCGCTTTTGCTTTATCTCCCACATCCAAATCCATCAGCAACCCTGGGGCCTGTTCTACTTCAAAAATATTTCCATCCCTTGCTCCCCCTTTCCCACCGTCTGGCCTGGGCTCCATGGCTTTCTTGGTCCCCCTCTAGCCCCTCCAATTCTTGCCCCTCCCAGCAGCCAGGATGAGCTTTGACACCACACACATGGCATCATGCTGTCTTTGCTTAAACCCTCCTTGTGCACTAAAAAGTCTGTCCTCCTCATCTGCCTCCTGACAACCTCCCCGAGAGGGCCCCTCACCCCCTGCACACACTGACCTCTCTGTTCCTGAACATATCAGATTCATGTCCGCCTTAGGGACTTTGCTCTTGCTGTTCCTTCCTTCTGGAACATTCTGGTTCCACACCTTTGTGTGGATGCCTTCTCCTCACCTTTCGGGACTCAGATCAATGTCACCTCCTCCAAGAGGCCTTCCTTGAACACCTCTCCCCCCACAATGTAAATTACATCGCTGAGATGTTCAACTCTTACCGTATTTACTTTCTCTATAGCATTTATCTCTAGTTGAATTAATTTGATGTGTTTACTTGTTTATCATCTTTGTCCCTCTCTAGGATTCCAGGAAAGCAGGAACCTTGTCCAGGTGATTTACCACTGTATGTTCATGTCTAGTGCTTGGGGTTCAATACATATTTGTTGAATGGATGAATGCTCCAACTCTGCCTTTGCTGAACTTCTAGAGATTTTGCAAGCTCTCTTACACAATCAGGAGCCTGGTAACCTGTTTGCACTCTCATTCCAAGGATTTTAGGCCTGCTTGGCCAATCAAGTTACAACTCATCAATTCTTGGCTGCCCCACCCCTGCCAGCAGGGCACAGAACCCAAAGTAGGTCCTTGGCGCCTGCTTGTGGGACTGAGTTGGTTAAGGCAGCCTGGCCCCTGTATCGATTATCTGGGTGACTTCAAGCAAGTCGGTATACATTTTGTTGTCTGTAGTCCTCACTGGAGAGATAAAGAGGTTTGCACAGATGATCTCTAAGATTCGGCTTGAATTTCAAGGACCAGAATTAACCAGTTCAGGAGGTTTTAGTGGGTTGAGAGGGAATGAATGGGTTGGGGTAAGGGACATGGTGATGAGCGATTTGGAGGGGGGCTCAGGCAGGACTTTCTTCCCAGGACCTTGAGGATCAGCTTTGGGGGACCCTTGGGTGAGGTTTGCTCCCCAAAGTTCAGGATTTTCACCTTGTCATTTCGCTTCCCTGGGGACTGTGACAGCCTCTCTTGTTCTGCTCTGTCATAGAGCAAGGGTCTCCAATCTGGGGAAATGAACCCCCTGTAATTGCCTGCACAGAGTTGGGGATATGTCGATGAATGCCTTTTGGGGAGAGAAAGTCCTTGTTTTCATTGCTTTCTCTAAGGAGCTTGTGACCCTAAAGTTTAGGAACCCATGTTTAGAAGGCCAGACTGAACTGAGAAGATGAATCACAGGAGAAAGAGGGGGAGGGGAGAATACCCAGTCCTTTCATTTTTTCAGGTCTTTTCTGGACCTCAGTTTCTTCATCAGTCACATTAGAAGTTTGGGTGAACTCTAGTTACATCCAGCCTTTAGAACAATAATGCCTAATTTTATTTCACATACTTTCTCTCATTTACTCTTTCCAAAAGCCCTGGGAAGGGGTTTCCTGTCAGCATCCCCACTTTCCAGATGATAAAACCAAGGTTTGGTGAGGTTTGGTAACTTGCCCAAGGTCACACAGCCTGTGAGGGTCAGAGTGGGCCCCAGATCTGGCTGCTGGCTGAGAAATTTCAGGGCTTCCTTGCACTGCCCAGGAGGGTTGCATACAGTAAGCTCTCTAGGGTTCCCACCGGCCAGTCTGGGCCAAGGGGAGTGAGGAGAGGGGAGAAGAGGAGGAGGTGGTCATGCCCGGGGAGAGGGGGAATCCTCAGCTCCTTCCAGTGAATCCAGAAGGCCTCCTGGAGAAAGTGGTGCTTAGGGGAACTAAGCTGTGGAGTGGGGAAAGGGAGGAATGCCCAGGCAGCCAAAAGCATCCTTTCTGGTGGGTTCTCAGGTATTTATGGCCTCTTTGGATGTCTGGAATGCAGGTGTGGGTTTGCTATCGGACTTTGGGCTCTGCTGCAGGCCTGAGGCTGGGGAGACTTTTCGGAATGTGCCCCTTGCCTTCCAAAGCCACCTTTGACCTCACCTGCTGTTTACCATCCTCTTCCTCCCCCTCTGTCCCCCTTGGCAGCCTGAGCCAGTGCCAGGGAATTGTTGGTCAAAGGTGGGGTCGCCAAGAACCTGGAGAAACAGGAGGTCCTCATTAACCTCATTTACCTGCCAGGTACCTGTTGCCTTACAAGGTTCCTCCTGCCCCTTCTCATTACCTGCGTCTCCTGCTCCCTTTGAAGCTCAGATCCACTGGGCAGATTTTGGTGGGGACTTCTTCACAGCTGACCTTCCCAAGAGGCTCCCCATTCCTCCAGTTTCGGGTACATGGTCTATATATCTCAGGTCACATCTCAGACTGTGTGGTCATCTGAGTTTAGATGCCAGCTTCCCAATGAGGCTGTAAGCTCCTTGAGGTAAGGGCTATGCTCATTTGCTCTTGTATCATCAGGGCCTGGCTATTAACTATGTCTGTTTCAATGGTTGGATGAATGGATGAATGAGACTCATGTCCTGGGTCTGTACTGTAGTTCCAAACTCACTTCCTCTGGGAAGCCTCCTGGGATTGCTTCCACCCTGTTCTATCATCCTCCCATTCCTACCTTTGGTCTATCTATCCCATCCTGATTTCTCCTTGCTGTTGATCTCAGATTATTTCAGAGGGGTGCATTCGACCACAAGTGAGCTCTGCAAAGGCAGAGACCATGTCTTCTGATTCTCCCGTGTGGCCCCTAATGGACGCTCACCAACTAACTGGCCTATAGAATCTGGGCCAAAGTTGGGCCAGGAAGCTCAGATTATTTCTCAAGCTCACCTAGCTTTTTGATGAAAGAGCTTGGGCCCAGCCTGGCCCAACATGCACATCATCACTCAGATCTGGGGCTCCCCCTGCGTGCAATGCTGATATTTTAAAACCATTGACATTTATTCATTTATTCACTCAAAAGATATTTGCCCAGGGCCTTTGATGTGCCAGGCACTGGGCTTACTCTGGCTCTCAGAGTCAGAGGTGATACGGTTCCCGGCCTCAAGGAGGTACAAAGCATTCACGGAGGTGAGATATTTACCAGAACAGTGCCTCAGCATTGGGGCCGAATGCTGGGGATGTCAGAGAAAGTTTCCCTGAAGAAGTCTGAAAGATTCTTACACAGCCATACATCTGGCGTAAGCCATTTAAGAGAGCTTTTGCCCATCTTGTTTAGCCCAAGATATGCCTGTGACCCACCTGTGGTCCTGGTTCACAGGGAAGAGGAGGGTGCAGGCCATCCCCTGCATCAGCACCACCTGCTCCATCATCGCCATCTGAGGGCTGCAGAGCCACGGCCACTGGCTGGCAATGAGAAGGCCCAACGCCTGCAGGCGGACACACTGGGCTCAGAGATGGGCAGAGACACTCCTGAGGCCCCTGATGGTTCAGGGCAGAGCTGGGTCCAGAACCCAAGTGTCCTGGCTCCTCCCCCATAGATCACCACCTGCCCTTGTCTTGGCTAGGCCAGTGCCTTTGCTGGGTCGGCACCTTGGGCTCTGGGCTGGGTGCTGGGCACAGATGGGCGGCCCTTACCAGGGCTCCCCTTCTCGCACAGTGACAGATGGACATTGAAAGGATGACCCAGGCTGAGAAACCTATTGGAAGAAGGTGGGGTATGAACCAAGCCTCACAATTTGGGCAGAAGGATGCCCATCTTCAAGAGTATGACTCCTGGGGACCTGAGTGCACAGCCTGGCTCCACTATTCACTGGCAGGGCAAGCTTATCAGGGGGAGAGAGAGGGAAAGGGAAAGGGGCCAGGAAAAGCCGCTCTCCAGGCTGGACTGCCCGGCTGTGGGCCTGCCTGGGCAGGCTGCACATAGCTCCCAGGCCTTGTTTTCTACAGCTGCCTCAGGGCACAAAGTCCAGTGGGGTGATTTTGTCATCTCTTCCCAGGGCAGCCTTAAAGGGCCAGCACTTCTCCCTGAGGCTAATGATTACCTGTTGGGTCACCAACAGACCCAGATGTCAGTGTGTGTGGGGTTGGGTAGGAGGTGGGGACCGAGGGGTGGCCCAGGGCAGGGCTAAGAAGAGACCCAAAGAGGAAGATGATGGCTCCTTTGAATACCTCCTCTTGGGATTGCTTCCTCTCCTGGCTGGCCATGGGCCATGAGGAGGGACCTGGGTCTTTAAGGGCAAACAGCCCAGGGAACTTGTGAGCCCCAAAGGGAGGGTAAAGTCCAGGGTGCTGCCCCTCGGCACTGACAGGAGAGCAATTTTTTGGGAGAGGATAAAACATGCCAGGCTTGGGATTCCCATAGGTGGGAAGGGGGCTCCTAGCCAAACCGAAGGGAGGGGCATGTCTGGGACTTAGGAGGTCAGGCCTTGACTGGGCAGGCCCCTGGGCCCCTCACCCTCACCCGCAGACACTTGAAGGTGCCCCAGCATCGCCCCGTCCTGACCCAGCAACACCCTAAGTCCTTCCGTTCTCATCTCTGTTCCACCCCACCCCCCAGCCTTGGGAAGCAGAGTACAAGTAATAATAATGATAACTTCGTGGGACCCTGGGGACAGTATATAGATTCACCTGTATTCCTTACAACAATCCCATGAGAAGGGTACAAATGTCACCCCCGTTTTTACCAGAGTAGAAAATGAAAACTGGAAAGCTTAAGATCGCACAGAGAGCAAGGAGCAGAGTGGGGCTTGACCCCTGGCCTGGGTTGTGTCAGCGTTCCGTGCTTTTTGCCACTGTGGGTGATGGGCTGTGGCCCTGCTATTCCCTCGCCAGGCTGGCTTGGCCAGGCTTCCAGAAAGCTTTCGAGATTTACCCATCCAGCCCATGTCTCTCCTTCTTGTCCTCCCCGGGGGGAGGGGGGGTGGGGAACCTTGCGCTCAGCCTGGCTGGACCCTCCTGTCACTGCCTTGGGCTCCGTGGCTGCAAGTGACTGTGGCCTCCTTGCAGCCCCGGGTGCTCCCCAGGGGCAGGGGCAGGGGCAGGGGCTCTGAGGGGCTTGTAGAATAGGACAGGCCTGGAGGAGGCAGAGGGATGGACAAGAAGACCCTCACAGGAAAGCCCTCTGTGGAAAGGCCTGTCCCTGCCTCTGGGAAGGCTCTGTCTCAAGCTCGCGCTCCTGTCCTACATTTATTCACAGAGTTCTTCAGGAATGCTTTCTCCAGGTGTGTAAATCTAACGCCTTCCACTAGATCCCCGGCTGTGCCTTTCAACAGTTGTCACCTGTCTCAAATACAGCAAGCTGCCCGTTTATCCTTTCCCAAGCCCTTTCCACATGCGATCTCCTATGGGTTTGGCAGAGCAGGTTTTTTTCAATCCCATTAGACAGATGAGGAAACAGCCCTCGAGCGAGTAAGTGACAGGACATAATGAGGTTTGGTGGCAGAGGCCAGCTCTGCCCTCACCCACACCCAAGTTTCCCTCTTGCTGCTTTCTCCGTGGCCTCTCTCCTGTCCATGCCTCGGGCAAACTTTCTTACCTCGGACTGGCTGGCATTGCAGTTATGATTTGCCTCTAGTTCTTTTACTTAATTATTTTTATTGTGGTAAGATACACGTAACATAAAATTTACTGTTTTAACCATTTTAAAGTGTACAGTTCAGTGGTATGAAGAACATTCATATTGCTGCGCAACTATCACCACCATCCATCTATAGAACTTTTTCATCTGTTCCAACTGAAACTCAGGACCCGCTGAACGACTCTCCGTTACCCCTCCCCCAGCCCCTGGCAACCACCATTCTACTTTCTATCTCTATGATTTTTACTACGCAGAATACCTCAAGTAAGTAGAATCATACACTGTTTGTCTTTTTGTGACTGGCTTATTTCACTTAATAAAATGTCCTCAAGGGCTTCCCTGGTGGCGCAATGGTTGAGAGTCTGCCTGCCAATGCAGGGGACATGGGTTCGAGCCCTGGTCTGGGAAGATCCCATATGCTGCAGAGCAACTGGGCCTGTGAGCCACAACTACTGAGCCTGCGCGTCTGGAGCCTGTGCTCCGCAACAAGAGAGGCCGCGATAATGAGAGGCCCGCGCACCGCGATGAAGAGTGGCCCCCGCTTGCCGCAACTAGAGAAATCCCTCGCACAGAAACGAAGACCCAACACAGCCAAAAAAAAAAAAAAAAAAAAATGTCCTCAAGGTGTATCCCTGTTGTAGCATATGTTAGAACTTCCTTTCTTTTTAAGGCTGAATGATATTCCATTGTATGTATAGACCACATTTTGCTTATCTATTCATCCATCCATGTACACTTGGGTTGCCTCCATGATTTAGCTCTTATGAATAATGTTGCTATGAACATGGGTGTACAAATATCTCTTGAAGACCCTGCTTTCAATTCTTTTGGGTATGTACACAGAAGTGTGATTGCTGGATCGTATGGTAATTCTTTTTTTTAAACATTTCGAGGAACCGCCAAACTGCTTTCCACAGCAGCTACACCATTTTACATTCTCACCAATGGTGCACGAAATTTCCAGTTTCTCCACATCCTCCCCAACACTTGTGATCTGGGGTTTTTGGATAGCAGCCATCCTAATGGGTATGAGGTGGTATATTTGTGTATTTATTGTAGCTTTGATCTGTGTTTCTTTAATGATCTGTGATGTTGAGCACTTTTTCATGTGCTTATTGGCCATTTGTATATCTTCTTTGAAGAAATATCTGTTCAAGTCCTTTGCTCATTTTTTAATTGGGTTGTTTGTTTTTGTTGTTGTTGTTGAGTTTTGGGAGTTCTGTATATATATTCTGGGTATTAATCCCTTCTCAGATATATGACTTGCAGATATTTTCTCCCATTCTGTGGGTCACCTCTTTACTCTGTTGATAGTATCTTTTGATACACAAAGGATTTTAAACTTCCATGAATGCCGGTAGTTCTTGCTTCTGTCATTGTGGTTCCTTCACACGGGGTTCCAGAGTGGCCCATATCTACGCTGCCTCTAGACCTGTCTCCCCACATTGATGCTCTGTTTACCTGGCTGACCTCACCCAGGGACAGAGAGCTCCCCGGGGCCAGACTCCAGCCTGGTTGAGGGCTGCATTCCCAGCATCAGCACAAGGCCTGGCACATAGCAGGTGCTCAGTGTGTGTTTGGTGATTGGGTGAAGATGACTTAAGTGTGATGACAGATGATTCAGGCTGGGGTGGAGGGTTGGGAAAGATGAGGGGCCCCAGAGCTATGGAGAAATGGGCACAAGACAGCCCGCTGCTGCCAACAGGAGGAGGAGAGCAAGACGGCGAGGAGCACGGACTTTGGAGCCAGGGTGCCCAGTTCGAATCCTCTCTTGTTGGCTGTGCAGCCTTGGGCAAGTTACTTAACCCTTTTATGCCTCAGTTTCTTTGCCATCTTTGAAATGGGAGTAAAAATAGTATCTACTTTAGAAGACTGGTTATGAGAGTCATATGATGTGTAAAAACCCTGAGAACAGTGCTTAGCATATCGTACACACTATATAGGTGCTGGATGTTCTTATTACTTCATTATAGTCTCAGTTCTTTGAGGGCGGAGAACACACTCCCTACATCACTGTGGCCCCAGCACCTCGCACAGTGCCCGATGCAGAGCTGTTGCTCGTACAGTATTTATTAACTGAATTAAGTTGTCTTTTGTCAACCAGGCAGTCCTTCCTTACTCCGACCTTAGTTTCTCCTGCTGCATCTTCCTGACACTTTTGGTCCTGTTCTCCATTGTCCTGCTGTACAGCTGGGTCCTGGTCTCCTTTCACTCTGGAAAGGACCTCTAGGAAGGAAAACTACTGGTTCTCAGTACTTCCTAAAGGGGAGCCTGGGGCTGGCCTGGCACCGGGGCTGGGTGGGCTAGGTGACAGTTCAGGACAGTGGGAGCTGGAAGAGGGCTGCTTCTCTCCATTTTCTTTCTCCTCTGTATCCCCTGCCCCAAGTCCTAGAATCACAGAGTCTCAGGGCTGTTCTATTCCCATGGAAGGGCCTGAACCATTCTGTGCCTGCTCTCCGTATGGCTTCCCGGCTGCCTGGTTCTCTCTTGGAACCAGGGAATCAGAGAGAAGACGTTCTGAAAGGGTATTGGTCTTGTCTCCTTCCAGAGACTCTAAGAGGTGACTCTTGTGATCATCTCCTTGGCACTGTTGTTACTTCCAGAGGCACCTGGGAGCCAAGCCCCAGAGCGAGGGCGGAGGGACATCCCTGATGATTCCCCAGTGGCAATCGGACAGACTCCTCTGTGGGCTGCCCCACTGCCATCTATTCACTGGGCCCTGCTGTCACGGCCAGCTGAGCCCCAGGATGCCAGGCCCACATGGACCTGGGCAGTCAGCTGTGCCCTCTGCCCAGGGGTCAACCCTCCCTGGGCTCCTGATGTCAAGAGTCCCCTGACGTCACCTCAGATCCTGTGACTTGCCCTGACCCACTCAGGAGGGACCTTGTCCTCAGGACCTTCCTTGTCCTGAAGACTTTGGCCTTTCCTCTGATGCTCGCGAGCAGTGTGGCTGGTGGGTCAGGTGCCAGTGGACGATGGGGAGGCTTGGAGGCTGGCTTGGGCCCTGCCTGGGTGGCTCTGGGTGTAAGAGCAGTGAGTCACAACTTTCAGGCAATGGTGAGGAGAGAAGGCAGGTCATGGGCACTGGGTATGTGTGGGTGTGGAGCCCGGGTTCACACCCCAGATGTTCCCATCTCCCGAGAAGCCTGGTAGCTGACCTGCATCGCCATGTGAGTGGGATGGGCTTGTGTAGGAGTGTGTGGTTTGTAAGTGTGTGTGCAGGGACGTGAGGATGGGGATGGTGTGAAGTGTGGGTAGAGTGTGCGCTCGTGGGTGCCTGTGCCTTGAGTGGGGTGGTCTGTGCTGGGAACGGGATTGGTATTGATGCTGGGCTTGGGGGCTGAGCAGAGGTCAGTGTAGAGAGTGACCACAAAATTACAAGGTACCTTGATCTCTCTTTATTTTAATTTAACCTCAGCCTCTGCCTGGGGGGTCAGGTTTCTGGGTAACTGTTGGGAATGGGGGTAGAATTTAGGGCCTCCTGTTGCCACCCCAGCTGCTGATTACCATCTGAATGATGATGACTTAGGAGGGGGGGAGATTTGTCACCCTTGGTAATCACACCTCCAGCAGGCAGGGCCGGCTTTTGGGGGGTGGTCTCTGTGTGTTTATGACTGTCAGTTTGTGTGTGTGGGTGTTGTTTCAAGCCTGGTGTGTCTTTGTGTATGTACATGTGTGAGCCTGTGGCCTGTAATGGGCTCTGCATGTCAGTTTTGAGGAATGTGTGTTCATGTGTGTATATCCATGAGCAGTGCCATTGTATTTTATTTTATCTTTTGATTGAGGGAACATGCTGCAGTCATATTTTCCAAATTACACAAACAAAAAACATTCTAGAACTAAATTTTAACAGTCCCTGTTATATATATGTATACATGTAGGTATCGTACTTTGTATCATATATTTGATATATATCAAAATAAATGCCTTATTATTGAAACAATTTTTTAAACAGTTAAAAATGTAAATCATGTCTTCTAATAATTTATTTCTTCTAATAATAAAATGAATTGTATTTTGATTAGATGCTTTTATTACCACCATCTGAAAATAGTATTTAATTGTATATTATCTTTCTCTCCCACTAGAATATAATCTTGAGGAGGGCAGGGATTTTGTCTCTCTTGCTTGCTGTTGTATTCCCAGTTTCTAGAACTGTGCCTGGCATGTAGAAGGTACCGAATAAATAAGTTTTGTATAAGTGAAAGGGAAAGAATTCCTGAGAAAACGGCATTTAAGAGGCCTTAAGGGTGAGGAGGGATTTACCAGGCCAAGAAGGGGTAAGGACTGTTCTAGGTGGCAGGCACAGTATGTACAAAGGTCCTGAGGCAGGCGGGGCAGAGTGCATTCTGAGGAGCTGACAGGTGGCTTGCGCAGTTGGAATGCTCTGAGTGCATGCATGTGTGTGTGTGTGTGTGTGTGTGTGTGTGTGTGTGTGTGTGTGTGTGTAGGGCTCTCTCAGCCATTTAAAGGAATTTGAAACGTTGTTGAAGAGTTTTAAGCAAAGGAGTGACATGATCAGATTTGTGTTTTTAAAACATCCCTCTTATTGCTGGAGGAGGCTGGACTCTGGGTTGGGATGAGAGGTCAAGCAGCAGGACTAGGTAGGGACCTGGTGCTGTCCTCCAGCGAGGTGGTGACTTGGCCTGGGGTGGTTGCCATGAGGATGGAGCTCCTAGGACAGAGTCAGGAGCTTTTTTAGCAGTGGACTTGGCAGGGTTACGACGATGGGCTGGGTAGAAGGAGTTGGGAGGTGAGGGAGAGGGAGGTGCTGGGAGTGGTTCCAAAATTTCCGACTTGCTTAATTGGTTGGCTGGTGAGTTGAGTGCTTCCTATGTGTTGGGCGATTTGCTAACTATTTCACTCTCCCAATTAATCTTCACAGCCCTCCGAGACAGGTCAAATGATAATCCATGAGGAAATGGAGGTGCAGAGTGATAAGCCCTCTGCTGTAGGGTTTATACTTGGAGCAACGAAGCCCTCCTATCTAATAACATCAAGGCTTGCAGTTGGCTGGTTAGCATGGGGATCATAAAATAATTAGACGTATGAAGGGTAAATATTTCATTTTAACTGGAGACTCATGGATGCACTAACATTTGCCTGCGTTTAGGTGTGTGGCTGAGGCCTCCTCCCCTGGCCCCAGGCTCTCCTGAGTGCTGAATGGTCTTTCTTGCATAAAACCACCCCTGACACTCTTGTCTTCTCTGAGCTCCAGTTCTGGTTTAGTTAAAGTAGAGCGAGAACTTCATACCTCTTAAGAACCAATCAAGGGGACTTCCCTGGCAGTCCAGTGGTTAAGACTTTGCCTTCCAATGCAGGGGGTGTGGGTTCGATCCCTGGTCAGGGAGTTAAGATCCCACATGCCTTGTGGCAAAAATAAATTTAAAAACACCATAAACAACAGAAGCAGTATTGTAACAAATTCAATAAAGACTTTAAAAATGGTCCACATCTTAAAAAAAAAACCAAAAACCAATCAAGGGCAGGATTCTTCCAGATGTTTGGACCCCCCATACTCCCCCCCGACTCCCTCCCAGGCCTGCCATTCCCACTCTTCACAGTCTGTCTTTTTCCCATTTGACTCAATGGCAATTTTTTCAGTGGTTTGCTATTACCAAAACTTCCAAAGCATTCAACTTGTATTTTTTTAATAAAAAAAGAAAACTCTTTCTTTTCACAGTCATATTTCATTGTTTTGTGTCATAGTTGATTAAATTACATAATTACAATAACAAGCACAACTGGCAGACAGATTTAGGGACAAACAAAGCGGTTCTTGGGACACACGTGGCTTGGCTGGTGGGAGCAGAAAGGGGTGGGCATGTTGGAGAGCTCCCCCAGGGTCAGGGAGGGGGATGTCTCGAGCCCTCCCTGCCATGGGCATAAGTCTGCAGGCTTCACGGAGGCAGTGCAGGGTTATCGGCTGAGGCCCCAGGTGAGGTTGGTCACCAGGTGAGAATGTGGGCAAGGGGGGGAGCTGTCCCCAGAGTGACACTCTGTTACATTTAACCAGGAGATGAATTCTGTGTTCAGTATTGGGTACACAGATTTGGAGCCCTTGGAAATCAATATGAAATGCTATCAGTGGTTTACATGCTCAGCATGATTAGGTTTAAAAAGTATGTTTTGTACCTCTATTAATAAAGAGCTGGCAGGGCTGGCAGTTCATTCTGGAAGTTCTCATTTACCCGAGCCAAGCCCTGGGAAAGGCAGTAGTAGGTAGTGCCATTGGGAGTGGCTGATGCAGTGCCCTCTTTTTTACTGAGGTGTCTACTGTACTTGACTAGGCTAGGTTCCATCCTGAAGGCCAAGTTTCTGCCTTTGAGGAACGTCTATTCCTAAAGAGAGTGAAGGTGAGATACCCCGAAGCAGTAGGAATCTGGATCCAGATACTGGGAAGGAGGAACCTTCTGGTTGGGCTAACAGGGTGTGTCCTGCCCATGGGGCTTCTGGGGCAGCAGAAGGACAGGGATGGGATGGTGCTTTCTTGATGCACAGTGCCCACCTGGCCCAGGGCGGGACACAGGGGTGGGGGGTACCTCATCTGCCAGGACTCGCCAGGCATCTGACTAGTTCTTAACGGGTGTTGGGGACCATTTCATCTCTCAGAGGGTTGGGGGAGGTGAATGGGGGCAGGAGGATTGGTTGACAGAGTGGGTTGGCATAGTGACAGCGATACGGGAAATGTGGGATAAAGGTGAGCCTGTCCCTTACTCCTAACAGTCAGGGAAGGGAAGTTGGTTCAGTTTAGTTGAACCATCATTTCTTGAGTCATTGTGTCAGGCTCTGGGAACACCAAGAGGAATAAGACACCATTCCTGCCCTCAAAAGCATACCATCTTGTAAAGCAATTATACTCCAATAAAGATGTTAAAAAAAAAAAAAAAAAAGCATACCATCTAGTCATGGAGACAGAGTCCAACAAGAGCATTTTCATATACCATGTTATGGCAGTTTGGAGTACATTTGATCTCAAGTAACAGAATACACAATGGATAGTGGCTTGAGCAATAAAGACATTTATCAATCTCACACAGCAGGAAGTCTGGGGGCGGGTGGCTTCAGGCTTGATGGAAGGACTCAACCATGTTATAAAAAACTCTGGCTTTTTCTTTCTGCTCTGCCATCCTCAACGTGTTAACTTTTTGTCCACATGCTTGTTGCTTCATGGTTGCAAGTTGGTGGCTATGGTGCCTCCTACATTTATATTCAAAGCAGAAAAGAAAAAGACCAAAGAGAAAATAGGGTTTATTCTTTTTTTAAAAAACTTGTTTTCGGAGTATAGTTGATTTACAATGTTGTGTTAGTTTCTGCTGTACAGCAAAGTGAATCATTTATGTGTATACACATATCCACTCTTTTTTAGATTCTATTCCCATATAGGTCATTACAGAGTATTGATAAGAGTTCCCTGTGCTATATAGTAGGTCCTTATTAGTTACCTATTTTATGTATAGTAGTGTGTATATGTCAATCCCAATCACCCAATTTATCCCTCTTCCCCCCCACCCCCCTGCTTCCCCCCCAGTAACCATAAGTTTGTTTTCTACACCTGTGACTCTATTTCTGTTTTGTAAATAAGTTCATTTGTACCTTTTTGTTTTTAGATTCCACATATAAGCGATATCTTGTGATATTTGCCTTTGTCTGACTTACTTCACTCAGTATGACAATCTCTAGGTAATGCTGTATTCTTATCAGGGAAGAAAAGTGTTCCCCAGAAGCCCCCTTAGAAAATGACCTCTCATGACTCATTGGCTGGGAGTGAGAGGGGATGCTGCAAGGGAGGCGGGGAAAGTGAGGGTTAAGTGGCCGGGAACAAGATGCTCATGATAGTTTAGATGAAGCTTGGTTCATCCTCTGGGCCTGGATACATTGTCACCTGAAAAGGTATGGGCTCTGGTGGCAAGGAGGAAGGGGTAGGGGGTATGGCTGTTAGGGAGAATGAGCAGTGTCTTCCATGTGTAATAAGAGCCAAGTTCAGGCCCAGGAAGCAAAGAGAAACCAGAGGAGCAGAATTAGCCCTACCTGGGGAGGGAAAGGTCAGGAAAGATTCCCTGGAAAAGGTGGCCCCTGAGCAAGGTCTTGAGTACCCCTATCAAGAACAGTTGGAAGGTCATCCTCTTTTGAAGGAACAACAGGAGGAGAAGCATAAAGATGTGAAATAATATAGTGAGTCCAGGAAAGTGTGCACAATTAAATATTTAGTTAAAGGATGGAGTTAGAGAGAGAGAGAGAGAGGTGGGAGGTGCAGGTGGAGACGCGACCAGAAACCACACCATGCTGGGCTTTGTAAGTCATGCGGCAACCTTGGATTTTATCCTGTAGGGTCTTGAATGGCTTTCAGCAGTGGAGGGGCTTGGTTAGCTGTACATTAGAAAGATCACCCAGTGCTGGTACGGAGAATGGATGAGAGAGGTTGGGAGGAGCTCAGACTGAAACAAGAATGTTCTTGCAAACATCTCGACGAGAGCTGCCGAGGGCCTGTAGTAAGACTTTCCAAAGTCAGCCTGACAATATTTCAGCGATGAGATAGGCAGGATTCCATGGCATGAATCTCTGGGAGGGAAAGATATCTCAAGAGGGCTTGGAAGCTCCCAAAAATGTACATCAGACTGTGCAATCACACACAGGCTGGTTTATTTTCCACTGATGAAGGAAGAGGAGAGGTGGCCAAAGAGACAGCAGGCAGCATGGGCTTTGCCAGCTTGCTGTTTTGAGAAGGCTTGAGCAGAAAAGAGAAGGGCACATACAAGACAGGACTGCAGGCCTGTAAAGCTGGTGCCTGGAAGACAAGAACTGGCAGAACTTTGTGAAAGATACTAGGGGCCACTCAAGATTTTTTGGCCAGGACCAGAGCCTGGGGGAGACCAAGGGAGAAAGAGGCTGCAGCTGGGCCTGGTGGCAGAATGTGGGCGGGGTGTGGCTAGAGGGTGGCGCTCCTGGGAGTTGCTCCTCTTCCAGAGACCAGGAGACCTGCCTTCATACCCAGAGGACAGGATCACACTTGGAGAGGAAAGAGAAGCCCAGGGGGCCCTGGAGGCAGGACAAGCTCTTCCTACCAGCTTCTCCTGGGATGTGCCGGAGGTCTCCCCGTATAAAATGCCATTTCAGGCACAAAGGAAGCTTGTGAACAAGACTGCTGGGTACATTTGGCCCCTTCGGAAGAAGTTTAAGGCATGGGTACGCAGTAAAGTGGAAATGTGGTTCTGAGTTTCAAAAAGAGGAGGAGGTCAGAACATGCAGCTACACAGCGGAGGGCAGTCCTGGGCCAGGATCCTTGTAGACTGGGAAAGAAATGGTCTGTGGGCACTTAGAAAAGGAAGGGGTCGCCAGGAGCCAGCATGGGCTCACTGTGACTAGTGTGTCAGTCCAATTAAAAACAAGAGTGTTGAGACATAGATCAGAATAAAATGGAATAAAATTCAAAAAGTACCAAAGGGTATACAGTGAAAAGTCTCTCTCTTACCCCCGACTCCTAGCCTCCCAGTTCCCATCCTCAATGCCAAACAGTGTTACCATTGGTGATGCATATTATCTATCCATCTATCATCTATCTATCTATCTATCTATCTATCTATCTATCTATCTATCTATCTATCCATGTATGTATCCATCCATCCACCTATCTACCTACTTATCCTTTTAAAAAGACAAATTGTAGCATATTTCACTTGTCATTTTTAAATCTTTCTCTTCCTCTAACAATATATCTTGGAGATTTTTACATAGCCGTGCATGTGGAGCTACCTCATTTTCTTAACGCCCTGGGGGTAACCATGGTCCAAATGCCCCATCATCTATTCAGCCAGCCCCCCGCAGTCCCCAGGCTTTCTCTCTCATCAACATCTCTACAACGAATAACCTTGCATATATGTCACTTCCTGAATGTTTGATATATGTGATATGTATGTGTTTCTATAGAATAAACACTCAGAAGTCGAATTGCTGAGCCAAAGAATATGCGCATGTTTAGTTTTGATAGATATCACCAAGTTGTCAAATTCCATAGGAGTTGTGCCAATTTTTGTCCCCATCTTGAATATATGAGAGGGTCTATTTCCCCGTGTTTTGGCGAACAGTGTGTTGGTTAATCAGAGAGAAGAAAATTCTAGTTTTCATATACTTTTCTCATATTAAGGTTTCTGACTAATGGCCTTTCTGACTCTCAGGAAGATTGGAGACTGGAAGATGTGGGAATTGTGGGAAGTATGGGAACTCCACAGAATTCTTGATAAAGTCTCTCAAGTACTTTGATGGTCAAGATGGGGAAATAGAGCTGGATCCTGAAGTGGTTTTATGGATCAGTAGCTGGATAAATGGTCATCCATTCATTCAGCAGACATTCTTGGAGGGCCTACTATTTGCTGGGCTTTCCTCTAAGACACTGGTATACATCAATGAAGCAAATAGATAAAAAAAAAATCCTTCATGGAGATTATGTTCAACAGGGAAAGATGAACAATAAATGAAAACCAGAAAAATTAAGTAAATTATGTAGTGTGTTAGAAGGCCGTATGCCAAGGGTATTGCTTAATGAACACACATAGGTCTAGAAGAGGACAGTTTTCAGTTTCCAATGGATGCCAACCGGGGCAGGGGATCTGTTATTAGTCCTGTCTTGTTCATTCAACAAATATTGATTGAACATGTACTATGTGCCAGGTTTTCTTTTAGGAGTCAAGGATGCAGCTGTGAACAAAACAGACAAAAACCCCTGCGCCACTGAAGCTTATATTCTAGTGGTAGGAGACTGACAGTAACAAAATAAGAAACGTATATAGTATATTAGAAAGAAAAAAAAGTGCTAGGGAGAAAAATTAAGTGGGAAGGAATGATAAACAGTGCTAGAGGGTGGGGTGGCAGTCCCCGATGTGGTGGTCAGGGGAGGCCTCAGAAGGTGACATTTGAGCGAAGGCCTGAAGGAGGGAGGGAGCGTGAGGCTATCCAGAGAGGGAGGGCAGTCGCAAAGCCCTGGAAGCTTCAGCAAGCTCAGGTGTTGGAGGAGCTGCAAGTAGCCAGCATGGCTGGAGCAGAGAGAAAGAGGGGGAGTGTGGAGGGGATGGAGAGGAAACGGAAAGGGAAGCTGGGTCATGTAGGGCCTGGGGGCCCCTGTGAAGACCTTCAGCGTCTACTCCAAGTGAGGCAGGAGCCCTTGAAGTGTCTGAGCAGAGGAGGGCTAGGATCTGAATTAGATTTTAATAGGATGATTCTGGCTGCTGGGTTGAGAATAGACTGTAGTGGGGGAGGGCAGAGCATGGAAACTGTAGTAATCCAAAGAGCAGGGGCAAAAGTCATGAGGCTCTTGCAAAAATCCGAGCGAGAAATGATAGTGGGTTGAACCAGATTGGAAGTGACAGAGAAATGGTTGGATTTGGATATGTTTTCAATATAGAGCCAACAGGATTAGCTGCCAAATTGGATATGGGATGGGAGAGAAAGAGAGGAGTTGAATGTAACTGCAAGGTTTTTGGTCTGAGCCGTTGGAAGGATGGAGTTGACGGGACCGAAATTCTGAGATGGTGCGGCCTGTGGGTGGACATGTTGGTGGGAGTGGGGCAATCAGAAGGTCAGGTATGGAATGCTAAGTCTGAGATGCCCCTTAGACATCCGGGTGGAGATGACAATGTACAGATGGATGTGTGAGTCTGGGATTCAGAGGAGAGGCCTGGGCTGGAGATTTAAATTTGGGAGGCATTAATTTATAAATAATATTTAAAGCCTCTGATCCAGATGAGATCACCAGGGGAGTGAGTGAAAATAAGGACGAGAAGGGGTTCAAAGAATAGCCGTGGGGAATTCCAATGTTACAGAGCTGGGGAGCTGAGAAAGAACCAGTGGAGGAGGCTGAGAAGGAGCAGCCAGGGAAGAAGGAGGAAAACCAGGAGAGTGTGATGGCTTGAAAATCAAGTGAAAAGAAGGTTTTGATAAGAGGGTGACCAACTGTGCCAAATGGTACTGAGAAGTCAACCGGGCTGAAGTCTGAGGATTCACCTTAGAACTGACCAGAGCAGTGAAGCACCAGCAAGGGAATCAGGACCCAGAAGGGCCTCAACAGGTGGCCACGAGGCATCCAGTGATACAAGATGGCATCTTCCAGGCCCTGCATTGGGGTCCCCAACACCAACTGTCTAAGTGGGAGGCAGCAGAGGGACTCAGTGGAAAAGACTTGGAGACTTGTTGACAACTCATGATGCGTCAACAGTAGCGTGTAGTGATTGAAGAGCAAGGCAATTATAGGCTGGGTTAATGGAGGGAGGGTTCAGCGCGAGGGAGGTGACTGACCTGCTGAGAACAGCACACGAAGTGAACCAGCTTCAGCTGGGGAGGGTGGAGGGGGAGATATGGTTAGTGTGTGCAGGGTGAGCACAGAGGGTAAGGACCTGGAAAGGAGGCTTTGTGAGGGTAAAGAGCTAAAATATTGAGCTTGGGAGAGAGTGGACATGGGGACATCATCCATTCCAAGAAGAGCCCTCCTAGGAAGGGTTTGTGTGTCAAAAAATGGTGGAGGGCTTCCCTGGTGGCGCAGTGGTTGAGAATCTGCCTGCCAATGCAGGGGACACGGGTTCGTGCCCTGGTCTGGGAAGATCCCACATGCCGCGGAGCAACTGGGCCTGTGAGCCGCAATTGCCGAGCCTGCGCGTCTGGAGCCTGTGCTCCGCAACAAGAGAGGCCGCGATGGTGAGAGGCCCGCGCACCGCGATGAAGAGTGGCCCCCGCTTGCCACAACTAGAGAGAGCCCTCGCACAGAAACGAAGACCCAACACAGCCATAAATAAATAAATAAATAAATAAATACATAAACAAATAAATAAAATTATTAAAAAAAAATCCACACTCAAAAAAAAAAAAAAAATGGTGGAATGAGGCTGAAAGGAGACAGACTGTGTGCCATGACCTCTCCTACATTTATCTGTGGATTCCCCATGACATTTTGCCATTTGTGAACATTCCAAGCCGTTTCTAAGCCAGGTGTGTTCCACAACTTGCTGAATGACTGCATCCAAAGTCTTGGGAAAATGATGCCTCCTCTTAAGACAAAGCTGAATGAAATGAGCAACTTGTGATTATGGCAGGCCACAGGGCTGGGGGCAGGGCCTTCCCTGGGCCACGCCCTCACTGACTTGGCGGAGGGTGTGGATGGCCGGCTCCCACGTTGCCACCTCTCCCTCCTCCCAGCTGTCTAGGCTCTGGGGTGAAATTAGGAGAGAGCAGAGACCTGGCCCCTGACCTCAGAGGACCCCAATCTGATGGCAGGAGGCGGGACAGGCTCTAGGGGCCGGAAGAGGTGGTGTGACCCTATCCCGGTTCTGACAGGAGGGAAAGGGCACAGCCTCCAAGATATATTTCCTGTAATGCTCTTGGTCAGCACTGTTTAATAGAATTGTAATGAGTCATGTCTGTATTTTGAATTTTTCTAGTAGCCACATTAAAAAAGTAAAATGAACAGGTGAATTAATATTAATAATAGATTTTATATACTTATATGTATTGATTGAACCTCATATATCCCCAAATAGTATCAACAGGTAAGCAATAGATGAAAACTAATCGAGATAATTAATGTGATTTTCAGGCTAAGTCTTCACAATCTGAATGCATTCTACACTCAGTTGGCATCATTACAGCACGTCTTGATTTGCACCAGCCACGTGGGGGCTGCACAGTGAGGTCTGGGTGATCTGTCTCACTGTCCCTCCCTGTGCTTGAAGGAGCCAGGGCTGCCAGCGGGGGGTGCAGGGACTTGATGTTGGTGCCTGCCTGGCTGTGGGAGGGGCTCACAGGGACCCTCAGAGGCAATCAGCTGCATGTGGCTTTCACAAGCCCCTGTGTGCGTTCGTTTCCGGGTGGGAGGGCCGCCCGCTCTGTGTGTGCCTGCTGATTTCCAGTGATGGTAAACATTAACGAAGCAGTGGGAGCCAGGACCTCTGGGAGGCCTGGGTTCCCCGGGCGAGGGGAATGGAGATAACGCTGTGTACCTTAGATAGGGCTTTAGACCTGGCCTCCGAGGCTGCTGGGCCTGAGCTACCAGGGAAACACGGGCACGATTTCTGTTCCAGAACCAGGATGCCTGGCGGGGAGATTCTCAGAACCCGCAGACCTCAGAAGTGCCACTTGCTCTACATCTGTGCTGGCCTCACCCCACTTCTTGGTCCCCCCTCCCTCCCCGCCCTCTTTACTTGGAGAGCTCTTCTCTCCAAATCCACTTGCCCACAAGCCCAGCTTAGCCCAATTTAAGGGCATAGGGAACAGATTGAGTTCAGATGATTTCTCCTTTAACCGCCCCCCAACCAATAAGCACTCACTTATTGAGCACTTGCTGTATGCTGGGCCATCACCTAGGCTGCCACCTTCCTCACAGCAAGTGGGGCTACAGGTGGTCACCCCCGCTCAGGCGAGGGGCCTGGAAGTCAGTCTGGTCAGCATCACACCTGAGATACAAACCTGGGCTATTGACTGGACTAGTTCTAGCTACCAGAAAGTTCTATCTGGGTAAGGGAAAGCAAGAATATTCACTTGTATTTACATTAACAGACATTGGAAAGACACACAGAGGCTGCTGTGAGTGATTACGTATGGTGGCCGGAATGGGGAGGAATGGAGGTATTGGGGTAAGAATTCTCACGGTGTATCCTTGTGTATTATTTCGATATTAGAACCATCTGGATATATTGTCTAATTTAAAAAACAAGTGAGATGAAATTTTAGCTGTTCATCTTTTCCTTCTGGTAGATGAAGATGTGTTTCTCGGAGTAGGTGAGCTTGATGACCAAACTGAAAATTTTTTGATATCCAGAATGTGTGTGGGCTTTATTTTCCATAAAGATAATTTAAATGACAAAGAAAAAAAAGTGAGTTCTTTCTGGTCATGGCTTGGAATTGGTCTTCTTTAACTTCTATTCTTGGCTCCTAGTCCCTGTTCTAGAAACTTCTAGTCTGATGAGGAAAAAAACTCAGACAACCCCCAGTCTGAGGGGAGACCCAGCCCCGTCCTCAGGGAGCCCCGGTCTGAGGGGGAGACACAGCCCTGTCCTCAGGGAGCTCCGGTCTGACGGGGAGACACAGCTTTGCCCTAGGGAGTTCTCAAGCCCAGCTCATCTGCATCAGGTAAAAGAAATGGAGGGAGGGCTTCCCTGGTGGCGCAGTGGTTGAGAGTCTGCCTGCCAATGCAGGGGACACGGGTTCGAGCCCTGGTCTGGGAGGATCCCACATGCCGTGGAGCAACTAGGCCCGTGAGCCACAATTACTGAGCCTGTGCGTCTGGAGCCTGTGCTCCCCAACAAGAGAGGCCGCGACAGTGAAAGGCCCGCGCACCGCGATGAAGAGTGGTCCCCACTTGCCGCAACTAGAGAAAGCCCTGGCACAGAAACGAAGACCTAACACAGCCATAAATAAAATAAATAAATAAATAATTAATTAATTAAAAAAAAAAAAAAGAAATGGAGGGATTCCTCTGTGTTCTGAAGCACCCACTTATGCTCTGGGCCTGGCTTCCCCTTCCCATCCCAAGATACCTCCTTAGTTCCCAGCCTGCTCAGTGTGTCAACACGAGACTGTTTTCCTCTGAGTGCTTGTCCCTGGTCCCTGGAAGGTATCTGTGCATCATCCTTTCTTGCCTGCAGTCTCTCCTGGAGCCTGGGAATGCATGTCTTGGGGACATGGGGAGCCTGGTGCCTCTTTGAGAGCCTCCCCTGCAAGATGTGGACTCTACACCACCACACAGACTGAGGCCCCAGCTGGGCTGGGGTGAGGGTGGGCCACCTGCAGGTCTGTGTGGGGCTCTGGGGGGCTGCCCTGCCCTTTTCCCAAGCGGCGTGTGGGCAGTGAGAGCTGAGGCGAGCACCCAGGAGGCTTCTCCCTGCTTGGGGATCTCGTTCAGTGATTCTGACCTGAAGACAAGCAGAAGGATGGGAGATTTCTTGAGTATTCTCGGAGTTCCAGAGGTCACTGACCTGGGAGGCAAGGGCAAGCCTGGGGAGGGCCAGGCCAGGGCACACACACACACACAGGCTGTGTTTCCTTCTCAGCAGGAGGCGCTGCCCTTGGCAGAGCTGGAGGGGCCCATCCCCACCCCCAGCCAGGGCTCCTCAGCATCCTTGAGGGGAGGCCAGCCTCTGAGGCCAGTGAGCCGCAGACCCCAACTCATCCCATCCCAGCTTACATTCTCTTAGAACTCTTCCCCCACCAGCAGAGGGGTCCTAGGGGTCCAGCCCAGGCCTTGGAGGCTGGCAAGCCATGTGGGGATGGAGTGATGAAATCTGGTTAGGAGACTAGGCGGTGGTGATGAGTGAACCCCTTCTTGAATGCCCCTCTCCGAGCTCCCCACCCTTCCTGTCTTCCTGTCCCCATTCTCGACCTTCTCCCAACCTGGTTGTGAAACTGAGAGCAGACCCCAGCTCCCTGCAGGGTCCAAGCAGGGTCCAGGTGGAGACAGAAGCCACTCTGTGGAATACAGAAATAGAGTCTGAGATTCCTAGCACCTCAGAGGTATAGAGGGCATGTTCTTGGGGATCAGCCAGCCCAATGCCCTCAGGGAGACCCATAGAGGTTTTTCCAAAACATACTGGAGAAGCCACAGAAGACAGGGCCCTGGGACTGGGACCTGGAAAGCAATTTGCTGGGGTGATGTGAGAAAATGTCAGGGTGAGGATGAGTGAGGTGGGAGAGGAGAAAGAGATCCAACGGGGACAGGGGCTGGGGGTGTTTACCCAGAGTATCAGGCCTGCAGGAAAAGAAAACAAAGCATTTGGGATTCTTGGAAGACAAGACCTCAGGTAACCCTAGGGCTCAGCGGTCAGCTTCCTAGGAATGTCAACCAGTCAGCAGCACCTTTGATTCAGCGCCCTTGCTCTGCAGCCCCGAGTAATTATGTGCAAGTCATCCCCCCCTCAGGGCCTCAGTCTCCACATCTGTAAAAGGTGGCAGGTACCCAACCTTCTCAAAGTACCTCCCGTCTCCACATTTCTGCATCCACACCCTGAATGGCCGAATGATATCTCTGAGAGACTTTTCTCTATTTGGCATTTGTCACTCTCCCTGTGCCTTGGTGTCTGCTTCAGTGAAATGGGGATAAAAAAATAATACCGATTTCTTAAAGTTATGGTGAGGATTAAATGAGTTAATACATGTAAAGCATTTAGTGCCTGGTATGCAGAAGATTCTTAATAAATGTTACTTATTATTAGTAACTGGGAAGGCAGTTGACTGCTACACAGTTGCCCATGGCCTGTAGTGAGTTTCTTTTTTTAATGAATGCGCTGGGACAAGGGCCTCCATGGGGCATTTTAAGGGCAGCCTGGCTCCAGGGAAGCCCACATCCTATTCCAGGTGCCACCCACATCTAGGCTGGAGAGCCTAGAGGACAGTGAGACCCGGGCCTGGAAGCTCCCAGAACCTCATACCAGGACCAGCGAGGCTGACACAGTGTCCCCCGCCCAGGGTTTCTGGGCCTTGGGTCCCAAAGGGAGAGCAGCAGCCCTTTACTCCCCTCCCCCGCAGCTGGAGGCACTAGGTGAGGGTGGCTGGAGATAGGAGAACAGCGAGAGGCATCCTGTGGAGGGCTTTCAAGAGGCCGCCCTGCTTAGGGTCAATATTTGTTCAGCTCTTGGGCTGGCGTGGTCCATCACTGCCTCTGGCCCCTCACATTCCTGCCATTGCATCCCTATCTCAGGAACTCGCTCCAGTCGACTTGGGGGGACCACGCCCCTTGTCGCCCGTGGTCTGCCCTGGTCTGCCACCACCACAAGATCAGGCAAAAAACTGGAGGCCCCAGGCAGGTGTGTGGAGGATGCAGGCCAGGTGTGGGCACCTGCTTCCCCTTGATGAAGGCCTAGCTTCCTCACCAACTGCAATCAGTGGTGGATGGGGAGGGGGACAGGACCTTCTGGCTTCCATCTGATTCCTACTTAAGTTAGATAATTATTTCAGCAAACATTTTCTAAGCGCCTACTGTGTTCCCAAGAGGATACCCCCCCTCCCCAACTAGAACCTCATTTCAACGGGAAAATATCCTTAGGGGGCCCCAGTATTAACTTCAATCAGGTTCGCTTAGATATATAGCAGACACACAACTAGATATAAAACACCTTTCACTAGCAGCTTTAACACGACTCAAAAACCGGAAATCAATTTGCAGTTTAACTACAAAGAAAAGAATACAATCAATCAATTTCAAATGGAGGACATACACTTTAGTGCTGAAGCCAAATCATCATTTGTGGTGTGAAGAGTGCCAGCGACAACCAGCATACTTTAAGCTTTTGTTTCTTTGAAGGGGGACCTGGGCAGGGCTTGCTTTTACCAGATACAATGCCTCATTTACATACTAAGCCCCACCTCTGCTCTTTCCTCATTGGCCCAGGACAATTGGCCCTAATGAGGCCACGGGCAGTGTGCTCAAACTTACTTCCTGAGGTTAGCTTGTAAGTGAGAAGACCCTGGGGGCTGAGGGGGAGGCCTGGAGACAGGACTAATTGCAGCCAGGCTCTAGCGGTACCTTCCCCTGGTTGGTGACAACGTCCAGAGCTCTTGACTTTCTCCTGTTACCTCATTCACTCTTCAGTCCAAGGTGGAGGCATGGGCAGGGCAAGTTGGTTCCAAGGCTCTTAAGCTGTTACCCTGTCTCCACAAGGGAAGGCATGAATTTTTAAGTTTCTATTCTTATTTATTTCCTCCCTTTCCTCCACAAAAGGTAGCATACTTTACACATGGTTCTGTACCTCACCTCTCCAGTTTAGTTTATCTTCGAGGAATTTGGATCATGGTACATAAAGAATGTCTTGATGTTGCTCCCCACTCCTTTACAGCTGCATAGTATTCCGTTGCACAGCTGATCTGTCATTTATTCAACCAGTCCCTTGTTAAGTCATTTCCATCTTTAGCTTTTACAAACAATGAGGCAGTGAATAATCTTCTACATGCGTCATTTCACACTATTAGGTATATCTGTGGCATCAATTCCCAGACCTGGAATTGTTGGTCAAAGGGTATATGCTTTTGTAATCTTGATACATATTGTCAAATTGTTCTCCAGAGACTGTAACAATTAAACTTCCTGCAGCAATGGATGAGTGTGACTATTTCCCCACAGCCTGGCCTAACAAAGCGTGCTCTCAATTTTTTTTTTTTTTTGATTCTTTTTTTTTTTTTTTTTTTTAATTTATTTCTGGCTGTGTTGGGTCTTCGTTTCTGTGCAAGGGCTTTCTCCAGTTGCGGCGAGCGGGGGCCACTCTTCATCGCGGTGCGCGGGCCTCTCACTATCGCGGCCTCTCTTGTTGTGGAGCACAGGCTCCAGACGCGCAGGCTCAGTAGTTGTGGCTCACGGGCCCAGTCGCTCCGCGGCATGTGGGATCTTCCCAGACCAGGGCTCGAACCCGTGTCCCCTGCATTAGCAGGTAGACTCTCAACCACTGCGCCACCAGGGAATTTTTGCCAATCTCATAGGTGAGGAATTGTATCTTACTATAGTTCTAATTTGGACATGCTTTTATTTACAAGGTCTGGTTGGGGTGCGATGGATGCAGTGTCGGAGAGTGGAGTATTTCCCAGGGCTAAGGGGTCCAGGAAGGGCCCGTGCTCCTGACCTTATTTGCTTTAACCTGTGGACAACTGGCTCCAGGGAGAGACTCTAACCATGGCAGGACCCACCCAAGTCATCTTCATATCTGAAGATGCCTGGAAAAGCCACGTGCCTGGAAAAGCCACATCGGCTTGCCTGTGGATGGGTGGGATGGGGCCTTGTGTGTATTAATTTAGAGCGCTTTCCCGGGACGTGGCCAGGTCCCTGGGACCTCACACCAGTGGGGAAGTTTCCCTGAGGTTCAACCTCCTCCACCAAAGACCATGCTGTTCTTCCATGTTGGCCCTCTGCGGCATGCGAGAAGCACAAGATGCGAGGCGCCAATGAATGACTGGGTGCTAAGCCCCTTTTGGTTTCCCTGGAATCATAGTATCCATGGTGCCTCTCAGGACCCAAGACCCTGCTGAAGGAGAAAAGAAGGTTAACTGCATGATGTGTTCTCTGTGACCCCATTCTTGCTCCAGGTGATCACCACTCTCTCCTCAGAAAAGAGAAGAGAGGAGAGAAACCAGAGGCAACCTGACCGTAGAATATGTGGGCCTGGTATTGCTGGGGCCTGGTTGGCTCAGAGAGGGGCCAGTGAGGATCCTCACCCCCTGGAACCTGCCTGAGCGTTCAAATGCTGGTCTTCCCTCCTTCCGAATTGTCATGGTCTTTACAATAGCACTCTGGCCCCAGCCTGGGGCCCCAGAGCAGTTTAGTTTGAGATTTGTGGGTCAGTCCCTCGAATATCTGGGCTGAAGAACCTTGGGCAGAATGCAGCTCAGACTTAGAACATAACACATCAGAGCTGAAGGGACTCTGTATTCAGTTCCTTTATTGTACAGCTGGGGAAACTGAGTCACAGGTAGGGTAAGGAACTTACCCAAGGTCCCCCAACTAGCAGATGGCAGAGCCAGCCTGGGCATGAGGTATCTGGACTCCTCGGCCAGCCCTCTCTGAGTTTCATTCTAAGGGGTGGGGGCTTAGCCTCAGAGCAAACCTGGACGCCCTTTTCTGGCTGAGTGTGGCTGCCCAGGATGGACGTCACTGCTGCTGCTGTGGCCACCACTGCCTGGAGGGCTGCCAGCTCAGGCAGGAACCCCAGAGGCCAAGGTGGACGAGGGGATTTACAGGGCACTCTTGGCGTGCCCAGATTTTGTTTCCTGCCTACTTTTAATTGCATTTAATGATCAACAGAGGAACGGAGAGCACCCCTGGCTCCCTCCTTCTGCCTCCCTCCTTTCTCCAGACGTGGGGAGAGGGGCAGGTGGAGGCATCAGCCTTCCCAGAAGTCAGCCGAATCCCTTTGCCCGTCTTGGGAAAGCTCTTGGGAGCAGTGCTCCAAAGGGTGGGGGCAGGGAGGGGGCTTGCTCCTTGCCAGGGCGTGGAATTTCTGAGAAGCTCCTCCCCTGAGATGCCAAGCCCCAAGTCTAGCTGCCGAGACTCCGGACTCAGAGAAAGAGGAACCGAGGATCTAGACATGGAACAGGGAAACCCCTTGGGGCAAGGGTGAGGTGTGTCACTCAACGCTTCCTCATTGCCCTCTGGATTGGTCGCCTTCTTTCCAGCATCCCCGCCTCTGCTCGTGCTCTTCCTTCTCCTGGGAATTCCATCTCCACTGTCGTCTGCCTGTTCCACCCTGCCCGTCCTGGATGGCCCAACTCTATCCACAGGTTCCTCAGGAACCTTCTGCTACCGCTCCAGCCCAGTGAGCTTTCCCCTCTTTGAACCCTCCGTGTCTTGGACACAGACGTTGCTCAATAGACCCTCATTAATTAGAATTTGTTAAGCACCTAATATATGTCAGTGTCTTGGTCTGGTTCCCCCCGGAGAGAAGGATTTGGGCACTAGTAGCCG
Organism: Eschrichtius robustus; assembly: GCF_028021215.1. Lineage (NCBI taxonomy): Eukaryota > Metazoa > Chordata > Mammalia > Artiodactyla > Eschrichtiidae > Eschrichtius > Eschrichtius robustus. The sequence goes on from NC_090835.1 coordinate 76,692,080, forward strand.
ATTTGGGAGGTGATCCCATGAAACACCAGTCAAGGGGTACATATGGGTGGGTATGTCCATGTCTGTGTATGCTGGTGGCCGGGGATACAAAGATGAATATAGCAACCCAGTGCCCTGTAGGAGTTCACAGTCTAGGGAGAGCAGAGGGTTAAACACATTCCAGCGCAATGTAGTAAATGCCAGAATGGAGGTATCCATACTGGGCTGTGGGATCTTAGAGGCGGGACCCTCGTCCAGCCTGAGATTCAGGGAAGATATCCTGGAAAAGAGCAGAGATTTGGAGTTTGGAAGGATGAGTGATTGTCAAGGTGGAGAAAGGTGGAAGGGCCTTCCACACAGAGGGAAGAACACAGGCAAAGTGATGATGGGGTGTGTGTGGGAGAACCTCTCAGCCTGTTGTCAGCTGTCAACACCGGCTCTGCCACCATCTCTACCCTCGCACAAGAAGGGTTCACTCACGTTCAAACTAATTTCAAGATAGCAACTAATCTTAATATTCACCTGGGGGGAATGGCTGATGTCAAATTTGCACACACAAGATTTGCTTGTTAATGAGCTTAGTTAACAATGTGTCACCCACACTCTTTAAGTAAATCAGTGGTCTCCAAAACGGGGTGCAACAAGACTGATCTGTCAATGTTTGGGAAAGAATTGGCAGCTGACTTTATTTTTTCTTTCATCCTTTTAAAATGTCTAGTTTTTGTGTATTTTTCAATAATGTACACAATTTATTAGTATGAGAGTACATGTAAATTATAAAGAAATATAAATTTGTTGGGGCACACATCACAGATTTTTTATCGATAGAGGTGTGTGATTGAAAGAATCAGAAACCTGCTGAAATGGATAATGGCCGGAGGCCTGCTTGGGATCTGCCACAGGAAGAAGGTTCTAACAGCTCACTCCTCCTGCCACCCTTTCCACCCACCAGCAAGAGGTCCAGGTGGGGCTCCTTGGTGGCATCCCCAGGCCCTTGTCAATATGTGTGAACACGGGTCCTTTGAGGGCCGGGCTTGGCTGGGCCACGGTTTGCGGCTGCAGAATAGGCCTCTTCCTTCCCAGGCCCACTGACCCACCCAGGGACTTGCAACCTCTTTCATGCTGTTTCCACGGTAACAAGGCTGAAGCCATCACTTGCCATCTCTGTTCCTGGGCCCCCTCCCCTCAGGCCTGAGGCTCACAAGCCTGGCCCAGGCCCCGTGTACTCACAATTTCTGGCTGACTCACAGCCTCTTCAGCCACACTCCAGCCCCTGCCACCCCATCCTCTCCTGGCCCTTCTGTCCCAGCTACAGTCAGTCACTAATAACCTTAGTCATCTTTCCATCCATGCTTGTTAAGCTAATGGAGAAGGCAAACAGAAATCTCAGCAAATGTGGAAAATTCCTGCTGATGAGGCTAGAGGCCGTGCCTAGATCTGGGGGGGGATTAGACCTTCCCTTGTGAGGTTGCAGGGATGGACCCCCAATGCTGAACACTTTCTATTGTTTAATCAGGAAGTGGTCGGCAGCTTTCCTGGTCAGTGCCCCGTCCCTGGATGGAGGTTCATCTTATCGAACATGAAGCAAGGCTTGGCTCAGAGTGGGGGGCAGGGGGGCGGTTTACTCAGCCTGGGGCTGTCTCCAGGTGGGACTCTCAGCTCTGGGCCCCCCAAGATGCCCAGCTGGCCCAGTCAGCTGGATGGGAGGGTGGGGGACCGGGCTGCATGCTCTCTCACACCTGAGGCCTGTTAATAATTACCCATGGGGAGGGCAAGGCCCCAGAAGACATCACTAATGAGCCTGCTAAGTGACAGCTGGACCCTTTCCTCCTCACCTGCTCGGGGAAAACAAGATCTGGCCAAGGAATTAGTTAACCCTCTTTGGGCTGGGAGCTCCCTGAGGACAGGGGCTGTCTGCCCCCCAGATGGGGCTCCCTGAGTCCTTGAGGCCTTCTCCACTGTCAGTACCAGATTTCTGTTCCTGATATTGATGCCAGAATTTTGCCCTGAATGGGTCCATCTTCACCTCTGCAACGCTACTCTGCCTAGCAGTGGTTATAGGCAGAGCTGTCCAATAGAATAGATGGTGAAAAGGTTCTAGATGGGCACATGTGGCTTCTGAGCACTTAATCTATGCACATAAACTAAATTCAGACTTACTGAATTTGTAAAACCTAATTTTCATTAATTTAAAATTAAATAGCCACATGTGGCTAGTGGCTACCATACTTCATAACGCAGGTCTATAAAGTTTCACAAGGTGGGACTTGAACGGGTGGCAAGCAAATTTATGCCAAGCGACCCTCCATACTGCCATGCCATTGGTGAGTCAGAGCCCATGTCCTCGCCCTGGCAGGCCGGAAGGGACCCAAGGTCATTTTCCTTGGAGATGGCTCTGGGGAAGCTGGGTGGGTTTCCTCCCCCCCACCAACCCCCTCCCCCAAGGGAGCCAAGAGGCCCAGAGAAGCAAGGAGCTGGCCAGAAAGCACCTGTTCTTAAGGAGGGTCCTCAGGAGCCAGGCAGCCCTCCCTCCATAGGCACGGGGCTGTCGCTGCCTGAATGAGGGAGATTTATGGAAAATCCTCTCACACAACAGGCGGATTTTCCAAGCCTCATTGGCTGTCCTGGTTTGAGCCTTCATTAAGCAGAATGGGGGACAATGGAGGAGGCGGGGGTGAGGCCCTGTGCCATTCAGCGCTCTATCATTTGGCACTGGAAACTCTATCAAGGCCTGCCCCCAACCCCCTTGCTCAAGGAGAGGTCACCCTCTCTCTCCTTTTAAAAGTAATAATAATAATAATAATAATAAAAGGGCCCTAACCTCTAGTAAATTCAGATTCAGACTTTGAGGGGCATCTTTCTTGCATTTTGAAACATTCTGTGGTTTTGCTTTGACCATTCCCTAAGCTTTGTGATGCACAGTCTTCCCTATAGCTAACTTAATTTTGTCCCACTTTAGGCCTGACCCAGTAGGATTTCTCTCCCCCTTTAAAGTTATGGCGACATTTCAAAGTGGGAAGGTCAAGTGTGTGATTTCCCAATAAAAAGCCTTGATTGGAAGGAGAAACCACTGTCTCCTGGAGCTGAGGGGCCCGAGAGATCTTCAGGCCCATCCCCCTCACTGTGCATTCAGAGGGCCATGATCCTCTCAAGCAGGTAGTGACAGAGTTAGAGCCAGAATGCATGTTCCAGTGTAGTGCCCCCTATGTACCGATTGCCTCTGATGGGGCACATCCGCATAAATATCCAAGGACCCTTCCTGAGGAGAGAGTAATGCTCAAGCCAAAGGAATGAATTTCTAACAGTGAAATAGTAAGTCTTATTCCACAGATGCTTTTTTGGTTCTAAAGCCTCTTCCAGCAGGTACTCCCTGTATGTGACAGAGATCAGTGGAAGTGTCTTAGAGGAGGTGAGACTTAATGTGGGCCTTTCAGGGTGGTGAGCTTCGAAGGAATAAGAGGGGTGAGGCATTCCCAGGGGCAGGTACAGCTGGGCAAAGGCTCAGGAGAAGCACAAGCAGGATCCTGGGAGGGAGCCCTCCCCCTGTGTTGGCGACAGGAGGTTAGGTGTTGTTCGCTGAAGAGAAGGTAGATGAGTACAGCCAGTCCCTGTGATGATGGGGTGCCCGAGTCCTGGGAGGTGACCTGCCTTGTTGGGGGAGCTGGCCGGAGCAGGAGGTGTTTATGGTTTTCCCTCTCCTGGGGGCAGCCGGAGGGATCCACGTTTACAGTTGCTCAGAACTCCATAAACACACTTAGTGAATGTGTGCGTATGTGAGTGCCTGTGTAAACGAGTGACCTCTGCCATGTGAACTTCACTCCCAAGGATATGCTGGCCCTGACCTCCCTCACCTGGTGAAGATGCTTCAGCCAGGGGGCTGTTCGCTCTCTTGGGCCTGGTGACACGTCCTGGAGGGGGTCAGTATCAGGAACAACGTGGGACCCTCGGTGCCCCGTAGACTTCCTGGGGAGGCAAGGTCTTGGGGGGATCCTGGGTCATGGGTGTTGGGGAGGCGGAGCAAGGGCATTCCAGCCAAGGAGGTGTGTGTGTGTGTGTGTGTGTGTGTGTGTTTGATCATACAGTGGGGAAGGGCGAACCTTGGGTACACGGAGGAGAGGAGGTGAGAGGTGACAGGATTGGCCGGAGGTTTTCTAGCTTTTGGGAAGGCTTTACACCTGACCTGATAGTTAATAGAGGAGTACAGGAGATCCTTTGACGAGATCATGGATATGAAAACACCAACCTCCTGGCTGGCACACAGGCCCCGCGTGTTTATTTTATTATTGTTAGTAATTATGATACGACGCAGAGTTATTTACCAGTGTTGTAACCGGGCTGCCCGAGCCCTCCACATTCTGACCAGTGATGAATGTGTGTGGGACGGTGGCCAGCATTAGGGACAGCCTGGCCCTCAGGGAGGACTCAAGGAAGAACTTTCTCAACCTTCTCCACCCGTTTCTTCATCTGTAAAATGAGGATCTCAATTAGGGGTCAGTCATGGTCAGGGTTAGGGGTCAAGCTGTGGTCAGGTTGGCGTGAGCTTGTGGTGGAGATTAAGGGTCAGTCGTGGTTATGATGGCCGTCAGTCAGTGGCCAGGGCGAGGGGTCAGATACTGACTGGGAACTGTTTTCTTTGTGTTAAGCTAACAGCTCTGGAAGAAGCTGACCTTGTCAGAGGCCAGACCATTTGTTTGAGAACGCCAAAGACCTAGGTTTTAGTCCTGGTTCTGCTAATTTAGGAACTGGGTGACCGGGCAAGTTGCCTCACTTCTCTGTAGAAAAGTAACAATACATGTGTACCTAGCGTGTGAGGCCTTTGTTTCTAAGTATCCTATTATGAAATATGAGCTACGTAATAGCATACAGCCTACATGCCTCACCCGGACAAGCCTATAAGTAAACCCTCAGTGGTTGGTGGTTGGCTGGGAGTGGGGTGATGGAAGCAGTGGTCCTCAAACTTGACTACTTATTGGAACCACCTGGACATTTGAAAAACATAGACATCCAGCTCTCACTCCAGCCCTCCCACATTCTGAATTAATTGGTAGGGGGGTGACCTGGGCAGCAGGAGTTTTAAAAGCTCCCCAGGTGATTCTAATGTGCAACCAAGTTTGGAAACCACAGTACTAATTAATGAGCTCAAAAGAGTAAGTCTTTAAGCGGCCACCTGAGCTGCAGATAAAACCAACCAGCTGGCTCCAGCCTCCCTCTCTGTGAGGGCCTGGCTAAGGGAGATGAAGTGAGAGCAGCAGGAGACTCAAGGAACTTTCTCACTTGATCTTCTCCACACCTCTGTTTCTTCATCTGTAAAAATGGGTTAAGTTATACTTATATCATGGAGATTGTTGGAGCACTGAAGTGGAACAAATCATATTGTAAATTGTAATCACTGGCACCAGTCAACCTAGAGATGTTGACTGAATATTGGGGATGTGGGTTAAGAAGAGCAGAGCTCTGGAAACTCCCTTCAGATCTCCCCTCGAAATTCCTGATGATGGTCTGAAGCCAGGGGATGGACCACATGGCCTCTGGTGAATCTGGAACCTCTTGGTCCTGCGTAGGATCTTTGGGGGTATGTGTCCCCCTGTTTTAAGTATTGTCCCCCTAAATACATTCAACATTAGTTTGACCATGTGTTTCATTTTTGGTTTCAGAAAATACCATCCCCATAAGAACCTGTAGGGTGGTGGGGGACGGGGAGATGGGGGTTCTACCCCCTTGCAGGGGTGGGGTGGGGTATGATGGAGCTCCTGGAAGTTTCAGCTCAGGCTTGGAGGCAGCTCCTGGCTGGGTTTCCAATGTCTTGGTCCACAGGGGAAAGTGGAGTTTCCCTTTGTGGCCTGTGTCTTTAAGACTTGGAGAAGGATGGGGGGTGGGGGGGGTGGGGAGTGGGGGGGGGGAACCTGACTGGGGAAAATGCCAACCAGTGGGTTCCTTTGAAATGGAAGTGACATCTAGTGGTTTGAAAAAGAACTGCCAAGCCGGCCCCCCAGGCCTGGGCTGGCCCTTGGGTTCCCTTCACTGGCCACCAGGCCCCTCTTCCCCGGGGCCACAACCCTGCTTGAGGGATCTACAGCCCCACCAGTGGGCTCTCCTGGCCCAACACCAGCCTGGAACCCCTAGCCAGGCCCAGGCATTGGCACTCAGGCCCAGGTGCTCTGAGAGGCCAGGCCTGGGGCTGCCAGGAGGGGCCCAGGAAGTGTGTCTCCTTCCCAGTGTGTCAGGGCTACAGTGTAGGGTCCCCAGGTGAGCTGGGCTCCTTGGGCCTCCTGTTTCTTGATTCTGAGAAGCCTTGTCCTGGGTCCAGCACCACAGAAGTCCCGTGCAGGCCATAGTGCTGAATCATCGGAAACCTGCGACTGGGCCTCTGTTAGGCAATGGCCCCACCACCGGCCGCTGGTGTCAGCTACAGGCCTTCAGCCTCCCTTTCAGGCAGGCAAAGGGCCTCAGGGGGTGCATGCACCCAGATTGGGGGTGTGTGAAATGTGTGCCTGCACAGAGCCTTGGCCTTGGAACCAAAAGGGACAGTGGGAGGAGAGGGACAGGGCCCAATCTATTGCTCTCCAAGGTCCCTGACTTGAGGAGCCCCAGTCTGAAGGGGGAGATGCAGAATTGCCCTCAGGGAGCCCCAGTCTGAGGAGACACAGCCCTGTTATCACAAAAATCCCAGGTGATAGTGGGGGCAGGAGAGAATGACGCACACATGAAACAGACTGATGACCCTTGCAAAGCTCTAGAAAAATTAGGGCAGATGATTATAGGGCAGCAGAGCCCCAGGGGCTGGGCCAGGAAGGGGGCAAGTGACAGGCTCTGGGATTAAGTAGCAAGTGCTCAGGGGAGGCAGTGCCCTTTAAGGTGGCAGAGGGAGCCTGCCTTCTGCCCTCTGTCTATTTAGACCATGTGTTTGGACATGAGATTTTCCCCCCCACTGTGTGGCTTACAGGGTAGGGGCTCTCAGCCCATCTCAGGCATCGAGTCCACCGGCACCAGGGCCTAAGCAGGTAATAAAAGGGACCAGGCAGGACTGGGAGGGCTGGCTGGCATTGCCTGGACACCTGGCACCCCTCTGTTTTGTCCCTGACTGCTGTGGTCCTCACCATGTGGAGAGAACCTCCCGAGGGCAGCAGCCCTGTGACCCATGTCAGCCCTGCCTCATCCCCTGAGTAAGGCTCGGCTGCTCCTGGTCTCAGCTTGATAGTTCTGGAAGCTTCCTTAGCCCCCTTCTCCAAAACTCTAGGCTCAGTCACATCCTTATTGGTGAGGAAGCATCTGTTCCAGAGGACAGAGTGTTTTAAGATCAACTTCCTAAAAAAGCTTATGCAGTCGACTCCCCTCTGAGAGATTTGAACACCCAGCATCTTAGAGTCTCCAGAACTTCTGTGGTAGAAAATGCTTGTTTAACTTTGTCTTGTTAATTTTTATTTCAAAGAGGTACTGTATGGACATGGTAAAAAAAAAAAAATTCAAGCACAGTAACATGAATGAATCTAGGGTATAGGCAATTCTTCTTGCAACTTTTCCATAATTTTGAAATCACTTCAAAATAAAATAAAAAGCTGAAAACAAATTCAAACAGAAATGTTAAGTCTCTTCCATCTTTTCCTCCAGCCACTGCTTAGTTCCCTTTCTTGGAGGCACCCGAGTTACCAGCTTCCTGTACACCCTTCTAAAGATAGTCCGAAATATATGTACTTATAAACTTTTTCTCCCATTGCCGCACACTGCTCTGCACTTTGCCTCTTTCACTTAACAATATATCTGGAAACCATTTGGTATGAGCACACGTAGGGCTGTCTTGGGCTTTTTTTATGGCTCCAGTGCATTCCATCGAACAGGTGATTCAAATTTTCATTTGGAAAGTGTGATGGAGAGGTGAGCATTGACTTTGGAAGCAGAATGTTAGCGTGTAGATTGCTGCTCTACTACAAACCAGTTGTTTCAAGTCAAGCCCGTTACTTAATCTCTTAGGGACTCAGTTTCCTCATTTGTCGACCAGGATGAAGAGTGGCGTCTACCCCTGAGCGTTTTGTGTGGATTAAATGAGATAACACTTGTAAAGGGCTTAGGATCCTGCCTGATGTGCAGTAAGCACTCCATAAATGTGAGCCATTGCTCCCAAGATGATTGTGCCAGACCCCCTTCGAGAGAGTGGGGCTGTTTCCAGGCTTTTATTATTATAAACAATGTTGCAAAACAAATATCCTTGCCCACACGTCACTTGGTACTTGTGGGAGTGTAGGAAAAATGCCAAGGGAGCAGAATTGTTGGGTCAAAGGCCATGTGCATTTTTAATTTCAAAAGATACTGCCAGGTTGCCCTCCATAAGAATGCTCCTAGTTGCATTGCCGCCAGCTGTATTTGAGCCTGTTACCCCATAGCCTTGCCAACACAGTTTGTTTCGCTTGAACACAGCATTTCTCAAACTTGTTTGGGCACAGAAGCCTGTTATGGTGCTTGTAGGGGATCACCCGGCCTTAGAGCCCCTCCCCCAATACCCAGCAACTCTATCAGGGTATTTTCTGGGAGAAGCCAGCTCATGATGAGGGCTAGAAAGGTCATCAGCCAGCAAAAGCCTCCAAAACTTGGCTCTGCCGAGGCCCCTGCGCATTCATTCATTCTCCACATTTTTCTTAAATATTATGGTGCTCACAATGAGTTTATACATTGTTGATGGTTGTTTTTTTCTGGGTCTGTTAACACAGCAAAACTGTCGGTGAAATCTGATAATATTTTAGATTGTGCGTGTTGTCACTATTTCATTCCTGTGCCAGGGACTTGGGATTTCCAGTCACATTTTTAACGTTTTATCACACATATGGAGGCACATGGACAATGCCAGTCCAAAATTAGCTGTGATAATGGGGAAGCCTGACTGTTCTACCTGGAATTAGATTTCCTGTTATAGATAACCTATAAACCAACCTCTCACCTTTCCCTTCACGGAAAATTGGAGTTGGCTATAAAGAAAAAGAAAGGCAGATCTTGCACTGAGAGACCTGTCATCTGAATACTGAAACCTCACAAATACAAAATACATCTAAAGGGTGAGTATTCCTTTTACAAAAGGAGCTCCGACTGAGTACGTTTTAGTAGATTTTTGTTAAAGCCCTTTGAGACGATTTTGGCAAGGCAGAGGATTATTTGAGGATGGCGACTTTGCGCAGGAGAGTGGACCTGCTACGTCTCTCCCCAATTCTTCACGTTCTTCTCACCCACAGCTTGCACGTACCCTGATCTCACACAGGCCCGGGCTGGAATGCTCCTTTATGATTCACTCTGATTTAGGGTGGAGTGCCAAACTTTCTAGGACTTTGCGGGTTCCCTGGGCTAGCCTGGCATCAAAGCATCTGACGCCTCTTTCCCCTCCAATGACCTTGCAGATCTAACAAATGCCAAGGTCTGTGCCTCCGCTAGACATGGTGTGGGGACCATCGCAGGCTGCTCAGAGTAGCCAGAAGCAAACTGGCTATGTCTCTTGGAGCCCCTCAGGGTTCAGGTTCAAGGTGAGAGCTTCCTTAAGTGAAGGTCAAATTGGTTTCTTTTTTTAAAAAATTTTTAAACTTTATTTTTATTTTAATTAAAACACTCATGCCTAAGAGTACACAAATCCCGTTCCTAGCTTGATTATTTTTTTACACGCAGCTTATGAGTTTTACATGCAATTAATCATCCAATAAACAGCACTGCCAGCTTCCCACAACACTTGCTCGATGCCCCTCCCAGTTGCTGCCCCAACCAAAGGCAGGTAATCTTCCGTCTTCTATTCCTGACAGTTAGTTTTGCCTGACTTTGGCATGTTATATAAGTGAAATCACATCACATGTACTTGGTTGTGTGTGATCTTTTTTGCTCAACACCGTGATCACATGTTGTGAATTCACCATGTTGTGTGTGCGTGGTTCATTCATTCCCATTGCTGCGTGGTGTCCCATAATATGAATATACAACTTTTCATCCGTTCCACTGATAGTTATTGTGTCGTTTCCAGTTTAGGGCGATGGTGAATAATGCTGCTATAAACGTTCTTATCTGTGGCTTGTGGTGTACAAGTGTACACATTTCTCTCATATACCTAGGAGAGGAATTACTGTCATAGGGTAGACACTACCTGTTGTCCAAAGTGACTATCAATTTCTGCTCCCAGCAGCAGTGAGTCAGAGTTTCAGTTTCTCCACAACCTCACCACCACCACCATCAGTGGTGTTCACGTTACCGTTGTGGTGGTCAGAGTGACCTTTTAAAATCATAGATCCTTTTATAAGATCCCCCAACATTTTATAGGGAAAACTTTCAAACATACAGAAAAGCTGAGAAAATTATACAGGGGGCACCCATAGCAATACAATCACATGATCTAATCACACAATCAACATTTACAACAATCGTTTTTTTCACATGTCTAACCATCCATCAACTATCTTCTTTTTTTTAATTGTCATGTTCCTTTAAGAAGGTAAAACTTACCTATCACCACATTGACTCATTTGAAGCATACATTCAGTGATTTAAGTACATTTACATAGTTGTGCAACCATCAGCACGATCCAGTTTTAGAACACTTCTGTCACCCGGCAAAGTTGCCTGTGCTGTTTGTTTCGGTCCCTACTCCGCCTCTCAACCTCAGGCAACTGCTGATCTGTTTTCTCTTTACGTAGTTTTACTTTTTCCAGAAATTTCATATAAACGGGATCATCTCGTTAGCGTGTAGTCTCTTCCGTCCAGCTTCTTTCATGGAGCTTCATGCCTCTGAGATTCATCCATGTCGTAGCATGTGCAACAGGACATGCTACAACAGTAGCTCCTTTTTCTCACTGAGTAGTATTCCAGTGTATGGCTGTTCCACAGTTGGTTTACCCAGTCTCCAGTTAATTGTCCCAGTAGAGTTTTAATGACAGGATCACAGTCTGTCATAAAAAGAGCTTGCTCACTTATAGAGGGGTCTATGTACGGGAAGAAGAAAAGGTAGAGAGAGGTAGAGACAGAGACAAAGAGAGTTAGAGACAGAGAGACAATATTTTGTTCCCCCCACGTCCTCTTTCTCCAAATCAGCACTGGGTCTCCTCCCTCTGGGGAACCTTCCCCACTACCCTGTTCTCAGCCACACCCCTCTCTGGACTCTGCACACGTGGCCAACCACACTTTTCTGGTGCTCATAGCTCACTGCCCTGGGTTGGTATCTGTTTCATGGGTGACGGTCTCATTAAGTCCTATAATGTTTACAAAGAACTCAGCACAATCTGCACACGGTTTACAACTTGGGGAACAGTGGCCTACTTGATGGGCTCTTTGAGGGCAGAAGTCATGGCTTTTGTGTCCCTTCACCCTAGCTCCAAGGCCGGGTGCAGTGCCAGGCACACAGGGAGGGAGGAGCGGGCACTGTGACAGTGCAGAGGGCCAGGGGGCCTTATACAGTCAAGGCCTGAGGACCCCAAACTCAGGTCCTCTGGTTGAGGTCCCTATTGCGGAAACAGCCCTGGGCCGGGTCTGTGGGGGTGCCAGACCTTGGTGCCAAACTACAGCTGGAAATGCCAGCATCACTAATGAGTTCAGGGTGAGCCTGGGGAAGGAGGAGTTTCCTGCCAACAGAGGCAACTGTGGGAAGCTGCTGGGACCCCCAGCCAGTGAGAGACCACCAGGCATGCTGCTCCTTCACCACTTCCCTCTTGGCCCCGTAATTCCCAAGATTTCTGATGTCTCTCCGGATCCAGGCTGCCCTCCCTGCATGCTGACAGGAGTGCTGAAGGGCTGGGCTCCCAGGGCTGGGTTCCCAGGCCTGTGCCCATCATGCCCTCCCTCCTTTCTTTTCCACGCTAAAATGACTTCCTCGGACCTGGATGTGACTTAACGTTTCCTACTGTCCATGCATGTTGTGGTTGAGGGCTTCTATTCCCGAATGTGGTGGTTTTCAAACCCGGGTGATGCATGCTCAGGTGCAGAAATCAGAGTTTTTGATTCAGCACACGTGGGGTGGGGCCTGAGAATTTTGCACAACTAACAAGTTCCTCAGTGAGGCTTAGGCTGCCGGGCCGGGCCGGGGACCACTCTTTGAGAAGTGTGGCCTAAAGCTTTGGTCTGTCCTCTGCAGGCCCAGCTTGAACCCTCCTCCTGCCTGGTGGGAGGTTGGGGAGGGCAGGGGGAGAGATGTCTGCTTCCTTTTCTGCACAAGTCCCAAGAAACATTCAGATCCTAGTGACCATGACAGTGACAGTCAGAAGTTCACACTCCAGCTGCCTTTGGCCAAAGGGCGTGGCCAGACTTACACAGGGAAGAGCAGATACAACGTCTTGTCTCCGACGTATCATAAAGATAAAAACAGATCAAAGCTGGAGAGAGTGTCTGCGTATAAAAATAAGTAAGTGGTTTCATAAAAGAAATTATCGGAACTCACTGTCCTGTTTTAACTGCACTGTCGGTAATAAGCTTAATTTTGATTTTGGAAGTGACCCATGTAAAAAGAACTCTTAAAATTACGTGGGTCAGACAAGATAGTAAGTGCAGTTTTTCTGGCAGTGTTCGAGAGTGACTACTCAGATTCAGCTCTTGCTCAATCTTGCAGTCAAGCTGAGCTTGAAAAAAGGTCCTTAAGAGTTCCTCAACACACTCAACCCTCACACTAATCCTATGAGGCGAATATGAGGATATTCTCATTCTCATTTTACAGATGAGGAAACAGAGGCACATTAGTGAAATGGCAGATTCAGGATTCCAACACAAGTCTTTTTTTGACTCCAACCTAGACTTTGAACCCCAAAGTGAGTTTGTTTGTTTGTTTTCCTACACCACAGCTGAACGTGAATTAAGATTCTCCGGAATAATTTCTAGCCCTTAAGTTGCAGACACATCAGGCTGGATGAAGGCTCAGGCAACTCTTCTGCTATCGCTTGGAGTGTGAACTCCATCGACCCCAGCTGGCTCTGCAAGGGGAAACCCAGAGTATCTGCTGTCAGAAATGACAGATTTGGAAACAGATTCCTCTATAGGCTTATCCGAGCTTAAGACAGGGAAGACTGATCAGGGAGGCTGATCCACTGTGATCGCTTTTAATTGTTCTTCAGCACCTGGATTATCTGTGTTTAAACAAGCCAGGTACATTGCTTACTGCTTGCTCAGAGGAATTAGAGATTCTGCCGCATCCAGCTGGGCCCCCCTCAGCTCACCCTGGGACAGCTGGTTATCAAGTAAGGGAAGTGTCCACATCTTCTGAGGATTTGTAGATGGTCATATGAATAGACCCCACTGGAAGGGACACCAGTCAAGTAGCAGACAGAATGCTGTTGTCTCCTGGAGCAGTTGTTCTGGATATCTTTCCGGCCCAAGTTTATCGCTCAGTAAAGAATTTAGACAGGGGGTGAGATCGATTATGGATTAGATAGTGACCTTTGGGTTGGGGTGGGGGAGCACTGCTGGAGGTAGGGGTGAGGATGAAGATGGAGGAGGGATGATGGGCTTTTGGTGGTTGGAGATGACAGACAGAGGGTGGAAACAGCACTGGTGGGGAACAGTGGTGCAGGAGATGGGCTGGGCTGAGGAAGAATGGTTGTTGGGATGATGGGCTGAGTAGTTCAGGGAACTAGCTGGAAGATCCAAAGCCGGGGATGAAAATCTGATCGTGGTTTCGGGTGCCTGGGGAAGGGACAGGTCACCTGGGGGAAGCATTGCTTTCTGGTCACGCACTCCTGGTTCCAGAGGCGCCTGCCCAGGGTATTTACCAAACTTGCTCCAACAGCCTAGCTGGGAGGTCCTTCCTGGCTGAGATTTAGCAAACCTCTTTCCCTAGGAGGCCTCTTTTCCCACCACAAACAGATGGGTGCTGATGTCAGCAACAGGCGAAACTGTAAGTCAGCACCAGAGGGGCTTGTGCTCAGGGGCCAACGGAAGAAAAGGCCCGGCATGGCATGGCCTCCTCTAACCACCACCCCGATGGGGAGGTAAGGCAAGAGGCCATCGGGGGAGGCCCTGCCAGGTTCACGCACAGCCTTGTGTGGCCCGAGGCTCAAATTTAGCCTCAGAGAACCCTGGATGTGGGAATCAGAAGGGGCCTTTAAGGGCCATCTGGTTTAATCCCATGCAGAGCAAAGAGAGGTGTTCTGATTCCCATTTCCCAGGTGAGGACACTGAGGCCTTGGGAGGGGAAGAGCTGCACCCAGGTCCCCTTGGAGAGGCAGCTGCAGAACCAGGCTCAGCACCTCAGGCTCTGGACTCCTGGCTCTGGACTCCTTCTGCAACAGCCCCTCCATGTGTGCACATTTGGGATCCTGTGTGGGGCAGTGGGCTCACAGGGACTGGCATCGGACAGAGCCGGGCTCACTCCTGGGTCTGCTGTTCTTTTGGGGGAGGGCGTGACTTGGAGCCTCTGTCTCTTCTTCTGTAAAATAGCAGTGCTCAAATATTACTCCACCGGTGGGAAGAGGGTTAAATGCGACGGGCAAAAGTAAAGCTCCCCACGAGTGTCAGTTTTCTTCCTTCCACAAATCATCAGCCCCAGTGGGAGTTCTCTATGTACTTCAGCGTGGGCTTGTGTGTGAGAGCACGCACAAGACTCTGGGTCAGAGCACGTGTGTGTACGCGTGTGAGATTCGCAAATCCTGGCCGGGCAGCCACAGCAAGGGGAAGCCACAGTGTTCACTGGTCTGGGGAGGCTTTAGAGGTTGGAGCCTCTAGGATTGGCCTGGCATGGGGGGTGGTGCCTGAAGGAAGAGGTGCTCGGGACCACCCAGGCTGCTGCAAACCCTGGAGGCTCATGGGGCGGGGCAGGGCTAGTCTCAGGTTTGCGCAGCTCCTCTCAGGGGCTTACGTGAGGTTGTCCCCCAACCCTGGATGGAAGGTTGGTCCCACTGTCAGGAGTCAGTTGTGAGGAGGTCCCTGTGGGCATTTGTAGGGCAGCCCAGCCGGGGGTGTCTGACTAGGGATTCGAGAATGAGGGCACCAGAAGAGGAGAGAGGTAGCAGGGCTGGCTCCCAGGCCTCCAGCCAATTCTACCTTCCTTGCAGCCCAAGGTGATCCTGTCCCCACTCCCCTTACTCTAGCCTGAATATGAGTCTAGTTATCTGTGCTAATTGTTGACATTTGCACGACATGCCACCCCAGGAGCTTGGGGACCTAGAATGCAAATCTACTCTTCAACATGCAGATTTTCTGACATCAACAGAAAAACTGGAGCCTGGGGAATAGCTGGGGCAGAGGACGGTCTCCTTCAGAACCGCTTCTAAGCTGCCTGTAATGTTCCCATCGCATTCACAGAGGCATAATGTGTTGGAGTCCTGGAAGGTCAAAGCCAAGGCCAGTCCTTGATGGCCTTCCAGTCCAACTGCCTCACTTTACACAGAAGGAAACTGAGGCTCAGGGAGGAGCCCTGACTTGCCACGGTTAGTGGCAGTGTAGGGTCGGAACCTCACCCAGCATCTTCCATATTCATCCTTTGACTTAATATGCATAAAGCACCCTTTTGGTGAACATCCTTCATACACACCCAGCCTATCCCTCCCGCAGAGCCTCCAGCTTTATTTTGCTTCTGGCAGCACCTGACATTATATATGGATACTCTTTGTCTTCTGTCCCCTTCCCCCACTAGAATAAAACTCCATGGGGACAAGAATTTCCCCCCCATTTTATTTCTCGCCATATTGTCAGCATCTAGAACACATAGTGGCTCAGTGTGGGACTGTGGGATTCATTCATTCATTTGTTTGTTGATTTATTCATCTGTTGGCTGCCTCTCTCGTGGGCTTTCTCCATTCTAGACCCTGATAATACAGAGAGGTGTCAGACCTGGCCTCTGTCCCATGGAGCAAGTGGTTTCAAACCCTTTATTTCAGGCCCCAGCTGCCTGAAGATGGGAGCATGTTGCCTAGGTACGCTGGCTGGGACTCTGGAAGGTCCCCTTGGGGAGGGAGGGGAAAGCTGGGGCTTGGGGGAAAGAATTCTTCTTGAGAAGCAGGTCAGGTCCCAGAGCAGCCTCCAAGGCACAGAGGGGACCAGAGGTGTTAACACAGGTAGCCTGTGGCCAGAGAGGGAGGGGGAAAGGAAAGTAGCAACCCACAGGGGGTGAGGGGAGGGAGCATGGAGGAGGATTCTGGGAAAGGAGGGCAAATGGGGTGCTGCAGAGGTATCTAGGGCAGGGGTATTTGGGGTTGGGGTGGAGGAGAAAGGACAATGACATTTATTGACATTTGGGTGGGTTGGAGAGTAGGGGCTAGCATGGAGAGACAGAAGACCAGGCTCCTGCAATGCATTCGGTCAGATGGGGAGACATTACACAAACCCAGAGAAAAACTTGATTGAAGGCTCAGTTTTCTCATCTATAAAATGGGAATGATGACCTGACCCTGGGGATGGGGGAAGGGGAGGTGGGCCTTATATGAGACCATCCCTCTGAATGCCCCCAGCCCCTGCTGGACCCCCAAACACATGCTGGATTGTCCTCCTAACCACTTCTCCCTTTTCCCTGGACACAGTCTCTGGGGAGTGTGGCTCTGGGGCTCTGACCCACCCTCTCTGTTCCCCCACCCCTATGGTTGGTGGCCCAAGAGGATACCCGGTTTCCTCCATCCCACTTGACCAGAACCATCTGGGCTCTGTGGGTGCTGCGGGTTTCCTGGCAGGGGCCCAGGCCTCCGCCTCGCTGGGGGCTGTGAGCAGGAGAGCTACAGCCCAGATTTTGCAAGCCTGAAATAGTTTATGGCTGAGCTGAGGCAGGGAGAAAGGAGGGCATGGCCCCAGGAATGCGGGAGGAATGCCTGGGAGGCTTGTTTCTGCCCCCCATCCCTCCTCAACTCCCCAGGGGGAAGCAGCAAGGCTTCCAGCCGGCTGGGCACTGGGTTGCACAGAAGGAAATGGTTTGGGCCCAGAACATTCCTGGGGCTGGGGTGCTCTCAGGGCCCAGCAGAGGGAGAGTGTATGAGGGGCGAGCTAGTCTTCCTTTTGATGTGGGGATCATCTCCAAGGAGGCCGCCTGGATAAACCTGTCTCACCCCCTTTAGTCTTCCCCCCCACCCCGCCCCCGACTTGGCCAGCAGTACCATGGACACACATCTTCACTGCTGGCAGGGGAGGGGGCTGTGTTTTGGCTTGAAGTAGGACCTCTGTGTCTTCCTTCAAACTGGGAGCTTTCTGAAGTCAGGGTTTCTGTTTTCCCTTCAGATTGGGGGGTTTCCTTAAGGCCTGAGGCTATGATGCTGAGGGGAGGGCTGTGTCACCCCTGCACCCAAATGTTTCCTACGGCCAGGATGGGGTGACCACTGCAACTGGAACCACAGGTGAGTCTTCACCCCTGTTCCTTTAGATCCAAGACTGAATTTTCTTCAAATCTGGCTGGAAAGTGGGAAACCTTTAAGGGTGAGTTGAGTCTTGTAGACCAGACACCAGCCTCCTAAGAGCCTTTGCTCCCACCCCTATTCATGGGACATCTGAGGCCCCTACCTAGGTGAGGCAGGGAGAAGCCAGATCCGGTCGCCCATCTGGACAGTCCACTTGGCCTTCCCAGCACCACACTCCAGGCTCACCCCCTCTGCTTGTGCCCTGGGGTCTGCCCCCAGGGAGGGGCTGGGAGCAGACAGGCCAATGGGTGCCAGGCCTCTGTCCACTAATGATACCTGCACATTCCTGAGCCCTGCATTGGGGCCAGTCATCTTCCCTTTCCCGTCTGGCCCTGCGGTGGATGCGGTGGGGCTGGGCAGGGGCCCTGGGGCAGCCAGGCAGCAATAGCGGGAGGCTGGTGCCCAGCCAAGGTCACAAGGTGCCAGTGCCCTCAGGCCCCGCCAGGCTCTGGCAGGGAAGATACAAGCGGTCAAAACTCTGGCTGATCAGACCCCGTCCCTTTTTTTCTGGCCATGGCTTTCTGGCCTCCATTGACGGCACATCCCTTTCCCATCTGCTCCCCCCACCCCCTCTCCTAGACCCGCCCCAGGGGGTCAGTCTGTGGTCAGGGTTATGGAGAATCTATGTAGAGTTGGGCCACTCTGCGGTTAGAATTACAGGGATGCAGATCAGGGTTTAGGATCAGACTCTGACCAGGGATAGGAGTCAGCCTGTTTTCTGGGTTAGGGGGATTCGATTATGGCTAGGTAGGATTAAGGGTCAGGCTGTAGCCAAGATTGAGGGTCAGTCTACACCTAGGATTAGGAGTCAGTCTGTACACAAGATCAAAGATATGGCTTACTCAGAAACAGAGTGGTCTATACCCAGAAGGAGGGGGTGATGGGCACCAAAGGGCAAGTGTTTGTTTTGCACGAGAACTGAACCTACAACTTGGCCACAAAAGGCGACCCTGGCCCAGTTGGTCATAGAAAGCAGAGAATACAGTTTGCAGTGTGGAGGGGCGGGATTCACTGATCCCTTGGCCATTCCCTCTGGGTACCCACCAGCAGGAGGTACTAGGGACAGAGTGAGGAACCTCATCGCTCTCAGAGAAACCTGCACCAGGAACACGGACCTAAGCCCCATGGGGATGGAGCACGCTGTCCAGGCAAGGTCCAGTGAGTGGCTCAGAGGCAACATTGCCCAATGCCATGGCCAGCCAGGAAGAATAGCAAGCGATTCCGTGGATGGCGCTTCTGTTTACACTGTACCTCTTGAAACTCATTCACTAGTAGCTCATTCCACATACATTTCCTGAATACCTACCATGCTTTAGGCCAGAGGTTCTCAAACTTAAGTGCACAGAAGAATCAATCAGGAAGCTTGTGAAAAAAGGCTGATTCCTGGGCCCCTCCCCAGGGACTCTGGAGCAGGAAGATACTGGGGGCTACCCAGGAATCTGTACTTTCAGTAAAGTTCCCAGGCGATTCTGCTGCAGTGGGTTTTTTTTTTTTAATTGCTGCTGTGGTGTTTGTTTGTTTGTTTTCCAGAGTTTTAATAAAACTTTTAATAGAAGATCAGAATACTAACAAGTATCTTCAAGAAAAACAAGGAAAAGGCAGCAACATGAATTCTTTCAGTTAGAATGGCATGGTGTGGTGGTTTTAAGATCACACTTTTGGGACCTGTCCTCAAAAGGCTCATCGGATTAAAACAGGATTGTGGAAGGGACTTCTTCCCTGGTGGCACAGTGGTTAGGACTCCGCATTCCCGGTGCAGGGGGCTTGGGTTCGATCTCTGGTCAGGGAGCTAGATCCCACATGCCACAACTAAGAGTTTGCATGCCACAGCTAAGGAGTCTGCATGCCACAGCTAAGGAGCCTGCATGCCGCAACTGAGAAGCCCACAAGCCGCAACTAAGGAGCACGCCCACAACTAAGGAGCACGCCCACAGCAACTAAGACCCAGCGCAACCAGATAAATAAATAAATATTTTTTAAAAATATAAGGATTTTGGAAAACACCTGTAACACCTTCTGGTGAGTTCAGCGAGCAGAGTGGGCACCAAGGATTTCTGGGATAAAAGGGTGTGTGACCATTTTCAGAGACGACCCAAGAAGGCCTTGCAAGAAAGTCAGGGAGTTTCTCCCTCATCTCTGACCACCAGTAAGCTAAAATTGTACTGGTCTTATTGCAAGAATTGTATAAAACTTAGCTGTTTATCCATCCCAAAGCATTTTCATGTGCTTGGCAAGGCAGGAGAATTCAGGCAAACACACAGAAGATTAGCTTTGAGCAAAGAAGTATAAAGCAAAGTATAATTAATGCATTAAATGAGGCAAAGTGAAAGAATGCATATAAAAAATGCTGTCTTGGTACAGTGCTAAGGAAGGGAACAATGCATGACAGCCATTAATATTAATAACTTACCAATTTCTATAAACAATCGTCCTGAAAAACACGACTCAGGCAGCACAGGTCAACTTTGTTTAAATTGTGGCCCCGTGGTTTGCCCCACTGTCCCCTGCCTCGTTCCACCGGCCAGGAACCTTGTCTACAGTTGGTATATGGAAACAACAGTGTGTGTGTTTTTATGTTCCCAATATTAAATCACAATATTGATTATGCTTTTGCGGACAGCACATTTCTCTCTCCCCCAGCTGCTCCCTGGTCAAGAAGCTGGCGCTGAAGTGCTCAGTCATTTTGAGGACCTTGCTGAAGGCAGGAAGGCTGGACGGGATGCCTCCCTGCTCCCTGGCACACTGCCATTGGCGTGTTTCTAGAAGCTTACATAGCCTTTCTTTATTTAAAGTTTCCATTCTTCCCTCTGAGAGTGAATGGACTTCTGGGCCTGCCTGTGGAGCAAGAGCTGGAGGTGTTATGCTGCTCAAGGGGGGAGAGAGGGCTGGACTGAGTCCGAGGAGCTTCTGGAGGCCACACCCTCCCTGGCTGGTACTGGGATGGCAGACCCTCCCGTGAGGAGGGCAGGAGGTGACCTTCCATTCCCCTGGCCTGGCTGCAGGCCACCTGGTCACAGCCTTGTTGGATACCGCCAGCAAGTTTTTTCATTTATTCCAGTTAAATTTCACCTTGTTGATTTCAGGCCAGTGTTTCCAGGGAGGGACAGGGTTCCTGGCTGGCCAGGGACTTTCTCATCCCTCTGGACACTCCCATAACCTCTGGGGCTCACCTCCCCAGGGCATCGCTCCATTTTATTCATTCATTCAGCAAGCATTCACTGCATACCCATCAGATACCCCATACAGTGCTAGGCACTGGGTTTCAGAGGTGGAGGCCTGGTTCACGGTGTAGACAGGTGGACAGGCACAGAAGCAGATCATTTCTCTCTAGTGAGGTGTAAGTATGCCAAAGGATTAAGGGGGCATAGGAGGGGGACCTGATTCAGCCTTGGGGGGCATGTGGAAGGCAAGGAGATAATGGTTTATCTGAATCTCAAATTATGAGAAGGGAGGAGGGGGCTGGAGGGTGTTCAGGCAGAGAGAGTACCCTCCCTGGATGTAAATCTGGAGGCTGGAAACAGCATGGCCAGGGCTGGTTTAGAAGTCACCTTCTAGGGGCTAGATCATGAGGTTTGAAGCAGGGAGAGCATGGGGCTGAGTCTGGAGAGGACTGCAGGGGTGAGATCACAGTAGAGTGTGGGGAGCTAAGGCCTTACCCTGTGGGTACTGGGGAGCCATGGAAGGTTTCAGCTAGAAGAGAATGAGCTGGTTAGGTCTGCCGACTTGACACGGTCCATTAACATCAGCGCTTAATGTATCTTTCCCATGGTTGTGGGTCCCATGGGTCTTTCTTAACAGAGAGGTCTGGGAAGGCAGGCTGCCACGAGAACTAGACAGTGTCATGAGCCACTCAACTGCAAAATGCGGGGAAGGGAGAAGACTTCCAAGCCAGACTGACCTGGGTTTGGATCCTTCACTGAGCCTCAGCTGCCGCATCTGTAGAATGGGAGCCATCTAATACTGATGGCCAAGTGGTGGTGAGAGAGGGACAGAACCTACACTGGAAACTGTCAGGGAGTGCAGCACAGGGGAGGGGGTGGCTGGAGCTCATTCCAAGCCTGTAACTTGGGGTGGGGGGCAGAGCCTGGTCTCCCAGCCTGGGGTCCTGGCCACCATTCCCACTGCTGCCTGAGCAGCTGTCTGTGATGTCCCTCCCTGCGTGAAGTCTGATAACAGAGCCTGGGGAGCTATCCCCACCATAAACAGTGGGGCCCTGAGTTTTTCCTGATCCGGTGCCTCAGCCCTGTGTGCCCTGTGGCCTGCCGGCCCTCTGGCTCCAGAGCAGCAGTAGAAAAGGAAGGGGTCTGCCCAGCTTCCTGCAGGCCTCATGGTTGTGCAAGGCTGTCTGATTCCAAACAAACTGTAAACCTGCTACTTCCCAGGCAATTCCAAGCATTCTGGCCAGCAGGTGGCCAGGCTGCCACTGCTGGGGACAGCCAGGGCCCAGGTCACAGGCCAAGCCTGCCTGACCAGGGGTGAACCTAGACTCATGGTGTCCGGGCCTGGCATAGCTGGGTTGCTGGTGAGATGGAAGGAGCTCCGGGCTGGGAGTCAGGGCTTCTAGGTCCTAGTCCTACTTTCCCCACCAACTCACTGTGTGACCTAGGGCAAGTTCCTTCCCCTCTCTGGGCCTTAGTGGCCTCAGCTGAGCCTGAGGAGTTTGGTGACGATGATCCAGGGTCCCTTCTATCCTGTTGTGCTGGAGTCTGAGTTCCTGTGACCTAGAGACCCCGAGAGATTGGGCAGCGTCTCCCCAGACGCTGGACAAGGGCCACGCCCACCCCTCTCCATTCATTCAGTCTCAGCTCCAAATCCAAAGAGCAAACCACAGGCAAGAGAAGAAGAACTCTGTTTGGTTAACCAGGGCCTGTGTAAGAGCAAGGCACACCTTCTTGGAAGCTTCCAGGTGCTGCTTCATTCGTTATTTAATTCATTCTTTTATTCGATGAAATTGAAAAATGAGTTCATTCATTCGTCTGGTTAACGAATATAAACGGGTCCCTACTAGGTGGCAGGTACCTGGGCTTTCCTAGTGAACCAGATGGGCAGGGCCCTAGTTTACTGGAGCTCACAGGCTGGCCTGGCCTTTCTTTCCTGAGAATCGGGAACAGCAGGCTCATGTGTCACGTCTGGAGAGTAAGCCCCGAGAGCCGTGCGCCCCAGTGGGACCCCATCCACGCTCACCGTGCAGAGCCCTTTCCTAACCACTGAGGGGAAATGGAGGAGAGCAGATCTATCCCTGCCCCAGGAAGCCCCCATGCTGGGCAAATACCCAGCCCCTACCTCTGGAGCCGGTGGGGAAGCCAGCCAACACCTCAGGGACCCACAGAAGCCCTGTGTCAGCAGGCATAAAGCCGGGCCCTGCCCCGAGGGTCCTGAGTGAGGGCAGCCTGCAGCTCCCAAGGAGTGGGACTGTTTCCTCCCGGGCCTCTTCCCTGGCATATGGGCTAATATAATGTTCAGTGAGAAGGGGTCGGAGAATGGAGGCTGGACATGGCCCCGCAGTGCTTTGGGTCTGGGGGAACCATCCTGGGGAAGACTCTGGGTCCTACTAGACCTGGGGAGGGAGAGGAGCTGCCCTGGCCAGCATCACCTGAGCAGCTGACCCGTTGTTGTTCTCTAAGCACGAGCCCGCCCTCCCACCTAGCAAAGACAAGGATGGTATCAGAGCATTGGCTCAGAGGGGGCTCTGCCCACAGGGGGTGCCTTCCACTAGAGTCATGGGCACCGGGACCATGCCTGCCCTCCCTCCATGCCCATGGCCAACTGGACTACCCCCTCTCCCTGCCTGGCCTTCCCAGCCCCCAGGGAAGGGACGCAGAGGCCCAAGACAGGCACCTAGCTCTGCTTCCCCCACACTCCTCGCACCAGGCTCTGTCCAGATGGGTGCTGACAGACCCCTTCTTCTTTCCTGTCCCCTCCCTGTCTCTTATCTTCCAACGATCTCTGATTTATTTAGGCCCCTGTTGAGCTTGGCTTTTTGGATAGTTCCAGACAGCGTGTTTGGTATTCAAGCTAGGTAAACTAGTTTAGTATTCCAAGTCAATGTTCTCTTGGGGAAACTGAGTTCCAGAGGGAGGACAAGGACTTGCCCAGGCTCATACATCATCCAGGCTGAGCTGGGACCAGAACCCAGGTTTCCTCAGGATCCCGGGCTGGCTGCCTCCTGGACTTCCTCCAAAACTCCAGGAGGACCTGGCTGCATAATTCATGGGGTTCACTGCAAAATGAAGATGCCATACCACTTGCTCAAAATTATTAAGGATTTCAAGATGGTGACAGCAGAGCATTAAACCAAGTGTGCGACCCTTCTAGACGTGAGCCTTTGTGCAAGGGCACAACTCACAGAGGACAGAGTCCGCCTGTTCACTAGGAGTGGGGACCCCAGCCAGATTGCCCCTGGAAGGTCGGAAGACGTGTGTCTCACAGCTGGACGTGTCTCTGAGCCAGCCAAGCCCTTCCTATTCCCAAGATGAGTAAAAGCCCCAGTTTGGGGATCCTGCCTGCACGAGGGCCAGTGGGGTACAATGTCAGGCTTCCCCAAATTCAGGGGAGACAGATTCAGAGGTGTGTCTTTATTAGCAGTTAGCTGCCTTAACTATCCCCTACTGGAAAGTTCTTGGGGACCCTGGGAGGGACTGGAGGTGCAGCCACAGCCCCCAGCAGAGGCTCCGGGCTGAGTGATGAGGGAGGTGCTGAGGGGGAAGAGGCTGCAGCGGCTCCTACCACCTTATGTGAGAAGCAGAAAAAAGGGGCTTTGCTGGGAGGTATTAGAAGATGAAGTGGCTGGGTCCAGGGCAAACTCAGCAAGCTTCTGGAGACCTGAATTAGCAGCAGCGACTGAAACGGGGGGATTACAGCTCCTGGCCCCGTCACCGAGGTCCCACCCCCTTGGTCCCTGCCTGGGCCTCCTCATCTGCTGCCTGGCCTGAGCTCCTGCCTGGGGCCTGTGTAAGGGGCTGGTCCCCTCCACTTAGAGGGGACTGGAGCCTTCCTGCGGAAGGAGCTGCCTGACCCCTGACCCCTGTCCCCTGGGGCACAGGCTCTGAGCAGGCTGGGTGGCCCAATTTGGGCTGAACTGGGACATTTGGTTGAGCTATAGGTTTGAGGGGAAATCACTGCTCCTCTCTGGACCTCTCCTTCCTGCTGATAAGTGGGAATTTGGGACCGTGGACTCATTGGCCATGCCAGCGGTCCTTGGGCTGGTTCTAGCAGTCATTAGGGAAGCCACCTCTCAGTCATGTGGTACCTGATGAACAGGAGTGTCCCCAACACAGATGGGACTTCGGATACTTGGGCTGATGGGTGTCTAATTGTTAAGTAAAAATAAGAAAGTGTTTGAGGTCCCACAGTCTGGTCCCCACTGGCCTTCCCAGTTTTACTTCTTACTACCTCCCATGTTATAATTGATGCCGCAGGAACAGCAAGCTGCAGACACCACGCTGTTTGTGTCTGCTGTTCGAATTCTCTGGAATTCTCTGTCCTGGCTCACTCTTCATTTCTTAAGGCCCAGCACTGTCAGCACCCCTCTAGCCCCTCCTCATGGCTCTCAGTGCACGTACAAATTTAAGTCTTCTCTGTGTCTGTGTCTCTTCTCCCAAGAGACTGCTGGCTTCCTGAGAGCTGGGACACAGCAGGTGCCCGGGCCACACAGGACCTGAGCCTGTGGGCAGCACCTGGTGACCAGGACACCTCACAGCGCACAGGGGAGACAAGGATGACACAGCAACACAACTATGGAATCGCCTGGGTGTTGAGGGCGTCAGAGAGAATTACAGGGTGACAGGAAAGCATAAAACTGGGGGGATCTGTAAGTGGAAGCTTCCAGAGGCAAGGCCTGACAGGGTAGAAGAAGCCTGAAGGAGCAGAGCATTCCAGGCAGAGGGAACCGAAGATGTAGGGGCCCTGGGAGGGGAAGGTGGCTGTGGGCAGGAGCTGGGGCCGCGGGAGAGGGTGGGAGACATGGCTGGGGTGGTATGGCCGGGTCTCGGAGGCTGTGCAGGGGATTTTAGACCTTATCCGAAGAGCAAGGCGAAGCTATTAAGGGGTTTTAAGCAGGCGAGGGAGCTAGGTGATGAGATTTGCATTTCTAAAAGATCACTTTCGCTGCTGTGTGAAGAGTGGATTAGGAGGGACAAGAGGCTATTGCTGTCGAGAGAGGGGACAGAGAGGGGAATGGGCAAATTGAGAGATTTAGGATGGGAGCTGACAGCACTTGGAGACTGGAGGATTTGTAGGGAGAAGGAGGAGGAAGGGAGGCTCCAGGTTTCTTTCTCACCCCTCGGGCCGGTCAGTGGCCCTGGGCAGTCTGTGAGCATCTGTGTGCTGTGAACCTGTGTCTGCCACGGCGCGGGGCTGGGGATGCTGGGTCCAGCCTCCCCTCCTCAAAGCAGCCCTGTGGGACCGCTGCGTGGAGTCAGGCAGCAGCTGCCCAGCTGTTCTTCGCGGTCATTGTGCCCGTAACGCTGTCCACGTGGACGGGGGACCCAGATCCTCACGGACGCGGACACCACATGTGTGCACACGTACCCTTAGACTCACAGATATAGTCACAGCATACGCTTGGACGTAGACATTCAAACGCTTACCTCGAGACCTAGATTTACAGAGTGGGCCCCTGCATGCACTTGCTGACGTGTGTAATTAGATCTATTAATGATAAAAGTGACCAACATTTAATGGGTGCTTGGTATGGGCCAGACTTTGCTTTAAACACTTCAGACCAGTAGAGATGCACAAATATTGACAGAGCACACTCACAGTACATGTGTGTATAAATCACGCATGTATTCACGTGTGCACAATCTATGCACATGCAGGCACCTAAATATTATGCAGTGCTTTGATATACATGTACACACATTTATTACAAAGGCACAAGTTGCTGCAGAGATATTTTCAAGTGCACACACAAGCACACTCATATATATGCAGTATACATGTTCAGTTCACACACGTGTACTTTCTATTTGTGCCAAGCACACTTGCTGTACACACACATCCTCATATGCAACACAAGTGATACACACTTGCACATACATCACAGGCTTGTGTACACACACACACATGTGCAGGACACACAGATACACACTCTTTCACCTTTTCTCACACAGAACAATTTATGACTGGCCAGGCTCATGTCCGGACTTCCCATTAACATTAATGAGGTGATGTCTCCCGGGTGTTTGGAAATCCTTGTCTTGCCGGGGCGGGGGTGGGGGGTGATGGCCAGGGGGGAGAGGACAGGGAGGCCATGGTCACAGGGGAACAGCTAATTATCCGGCTGACCAAGGTTTGATTGTTTTTCCCACGGCTCCCCCCACTGTCCCCAACGCAAGGCCAGGTCTGGCTGCACCAGAGGGTGTTGGGGGCAGGGAGCTAGACTAGGGAAGGGGGAGGGGAAGAAGGGAGCAGGAGAAAATGGTGGGAGGTGGGCGGTGACTGACCCCAATTTCAGTGTTCTCCCTCCCCCTTCATCAGACATCCTCTTTGCCTGGAGCTGGAATTGTTTCCTGAAAGGGTTCAAAATTCCTTAAAGGTTTGTGTCTCTGGGGCCTTGTCCTCCCCACCATGAACCTTGTATCAGAGTCAAATTCAACTTTTCATTTCAGGAACTTTCACTTGCTGACCCAGGGGGCAGAAAGGGAGCCCTGCCCATATGTTCCCACCTTAGCACAGGATGCAGGAGTAACCGTGCACAGAGGTCATTGCTTCCTTCCTCCATTCAGTCTCTGAATCAGTGTTTATTGACCAGGAGATACGGTTTGAAGCAGCTCAACTTCCCACAGTCACCTCAATGAAAAACCTTCTCTAAGCACGAGTGAGTGTGGGCTTCCCATGAACTCCTCAGTCAGAGAAATGGCTCCCAAGCCTTTTGGGCTAATGCCCAAATCATGATAATAAATGAGAAACTATAATCATTTAAAGGCAATAAATGCAAATAACCTCTGCACACCTCTTGCCTGCTTGCAGAGGTGTCTTTCACATCTTGATTCACCTGAGGCTCAGAAGAGTCCTATGAGGGTTGCAGGGCAGGTACAGTTATCCCCATGTCACTGATGTGGCAACTGAGGCTGAGAGGAGAGGTTCGCCCATAGTCATGTGGCTGGGGACTTGCGGCTCAGTCATGAGGCTGAGACTTGGGTCTTTTAAGCCACTTCTCTGTGAATCACTCACACGTTCTCCTTCATTTATTTGTGGGGCTTCCCCTCCAAACATAAAATGAATTAGTCTTCGTGTGTTTCCAGGGAACTTTGTACTGCATCTCTTGGGATGCCTGGAGAAGTCCTGGGGTGGAAGGTGGAAGGCGACGGTCACAGACCCCGATGCTGGGAGGAACTTGGGTGGCCACCGTGTCTCCCCAAGTCATTTCATAGATGGGGACTCGAGGCCTGCTTGAGCTCTGGTGGCCCCTGGATGACTGTCTGGGAGGCTTAGATAAAGATCGGAGGGCTGGAAGGGGCCTCTAAGAGCCTGGTCTAAACACTGCCTCCAGGCATGTCCACCTCAGGAATTATTAGCTCAGTTTACAAACAAGGAAATTGGCTGAAGTCATTAGGGCAACAATACTTATTGAACACCTATTACATTATTAAACCCTGAACTCAGTACTGGATATGGTGGAGGATTCAATGGTCATAGCTCTCAAAAGAGTTTAGAGTCTTATAGGGAAGAAAGCATTTAGGACTTGGAATCACAGAGTCTGGGTCTGAGTTCCAGCTTAGAAGGTCATTTGTTTTTGGATGACTTTGAAGGAAAGGCACTTTACCTCCCTGAGCCTCAGTATTATCTTCTCTAGAATGGGGATGCTCCTACCTTCCTTCAAGGCCGTGGTTACAATTTGATACCTGCAATGCCTGTCCCAATGCCCCTCACAAGCACGATGCTCAGTTGTTGTGTTCTTCCCTCAATTTCCTGCCAGACTCTTCCCGGCCTCACTTCTCCCTCCCCCCTGACCCGCCTCCCTCCCTCTGGCCACTCTCTCATGACTGACCACCTCTTTTAGAAATACCTGTACTCTTGGCCCAACTTTGTCAAATCCCCCACCATCCCCGGCCCTGTCCTAGCTTGGGTGGGAGTGGGGATCCTCTTAAGAGGGATGCTGAGCAGCATGGGGGGCACTGGGGGTCAGTGGCTCTCCCCTGCAGCCTCTTACTTCATCCCCCACCACCCAGAGGAGACAGGGAGACCCACAGACACTCCCTCCCCGCTTCTCTGGCTTCCTCAGTCCAGGACACTGTTTTTCCCAGGAAGACCCACTTCACCTAGCCAGGGGCTCTTGAAAACTTGTGGGGGAAACTAAAGCCCTTCCTCAATGTCCTTAAGGGACTGAAGCCAGAGAGACAAATGCATGGATCAACTAGCCCCATCTGGGATGTCCTAGGAGGGGTGGCTTAAAAGCCCCCTGGGGGACATTTGCTCCCCTCCCAACTCTGCAGGTCAGCCCTGTTGGGTGAGGATGCGGGTTAGCCTCTGTGACAGGAGTCTCCTTCCAGCTGAACAGAAAGTGGCCCCTGATAGGGTCTGTCTGCCAGAGCTCTGCAGAACCTGTGCGGCCTCCCTGTCTCTGTCCAGCCTGGATGGGGACGAGCACCCCAGGTGGGGATGAGGACTTCGGAGTACCTGCCCCTGCTGTGCCACCGCCTTCCACCTTGGCCTCAGGTCTGCTCTCTGGGCCTCAGTCCCTTTTCCTGTAAAATGGGTGAATAACCATCCCCACCCCCGCCGAACCTACCCAAACTGGTATGTTATGGGCCTCTCATAAGACTCTGAATGAGAAACACTTTTAAATGCCTGCAGTGCCGTTTACTTGGAACAGGGGTCCCTTGTGGGGACTTGGACAGGGCTGTGGGGTTCAGGCTAGACCCCTGCACGTTCTTGGTGGACAGGAGGGCTGCCGATGTCAAGGGACCGTGCGTCACTGGCCCTGCCCCTCCTCCAGCCTTAAGCAGTAGAAACGCCAGCTAAACAGAGCCAAAGATTCCTCAGAATTCTTTTCGGGGGCAGCACGAGGCAGTGGGTCCTGCCCACACCAACACAGAGAGCCTGCCGGCTGCCTGGGTGCCCTGGCCAAGTCCCCTGGGCTCAGCTTGGTCCCTTGGGAAGGTAGCCTGGCAGGAATCTCATAGTGTTCCAGGTTCAGGGCCTGTCCAAGGGCACCTGGGGCAGGGGGTGAGTGGCGGGTGCCTGGAGACAGTGGGTGGGGAGGGGACTTGCCAGGAATGTGAGCGGAGAGAGTGGAGCATGTGAGTAAACAGTGGACGGGGCAGAGGGCCATGGGGAGCGGGAATGTGGATGCGGATATGGGGGTGGGGGCACTGGCTGGGAGGGGCTGGGGGTGAGGACCAGGCTGAGTGATTGGTCCCTGGTTAGAATTTCACACTGGGCTGTGAACCTGTCCCCCAGCACTCAGGCTGTGACTCACCAGCATGAGCGGGTGGGGTTGGGATGGGGTACTGGATTCTGGGGTTCCTCCCCCGACCCCCCAGGGCAGGCCTCTGTGCTTTCTCAAGGGTCTCATCTTAATAGCCTGAGATCTTACGGGGAGAGCTGGGCTCTGTGCCTACTATGTGCCCTGTACCCTTTCTACCTAAGGCTAAGGACCTCTTCCCAGAAAAGGCCCCAGAGCTTACACGTGCTTGTAAAATCAGGGGCGCAGGGTCACCAGGTTCAGAAGCTTGTTTGTCCCATTTTTGCCTCCTTGCATCACGGCCCAAGGCAAATGGCCTCCCCTCTTTGAGACCTCAGGTCTCTTTATCTCTACAGTGGGGATTAAATAATCTCTGCCCACCACTGCAAGGTGTGTGGGGTTGGGGCACTGGTGTGGGCCTCTGGAAGAAGCTGACAGGGCCCCAGAGGTGGTCTTTGTGGGCGAGAGGGTGGGCACTTTGGCGGGACCCAGGGAGGAGGAGGAGGGACGCGGAGCACCTCCTTGGCCAGCTCACTTAACAATAAGCACGTGATTTAATGCGACCAGTAAATCCTTTTCCACCTCGGCTTCTCAGCTACTGCAGGACAGGTTCATAATTCAGTTTTAAACAAGTCTAAGATTAGGGCTGCAGCTGTGAGATGCAGGGGGTGTCTGTCTGTGTGTGTGTGTGTGTGTGTGTCTGTGTGTCTGTGTGTCTGTGTGTGGGGGGGTGCATCTGTCCTGGTGGGCTGGCCACGCTGCCTCCTGTGCAAGGGTGGGGGTGGGGCATGGGGTCCATGGAAGAAGTCCTGGCAACTGTCTCAAGCAGAGACCTCATGGCCTTGGGGAGGGTTAAGGCCTTGCAGAGGAGTTCCTAGAACCACAGAATCTCAGGGCTGGGAGGGACCCCAGGCTCCACCATGTTTTTGGGAAGCACAAGAGGATGGGACATCATCATCAGTCAAGGACCATTGGTCTCAGTTTTCACGTGTTGAATTCATTTGAAGCGGAGCCCGCTTCTAAATTCCCATGAGGCTTTTCCTTATGTTTCAGGTTTTCAGAACTTGAGGATTGGGAAACGGGGATGGAGAGGGACCCTGAAACCCCTGCTCAGAGAGGAGGATGGGGAGACGCGGGTGCCGCGGGAACACTCTTCAAACCCAGTGACTCTGTCCTACGGAGTGCAGGCTGGGTTTCTGCGGGGGCTGCTCCACCAGCAGGATTAATACTCATGGGGGGAGCAACGGAGACAAGACTCCTCGGAGCCCCAGAGTGCTGCCCTGGAGAGGAAGGAAATGAGCTCCTGACATGGACAGAAAGCAGCTGAGGCGTGTGTGACCACGAGGCAGGTTACACAGAGACACCGAGGGGGTAGCCGGACTGCCCTGGTTCAAATCCCAGCCTCCCCAGTTACCTAAGTTGTGTGGTCAAGTTACTTCATCTGTCTGAGGCACTTGATATGAAGGTTAAATAAGATAGTAATTCAAGAAATGTTTGTCCCATTCCCCCAAAAGGGTCTCAGAGATTTGTAGTGCACAGAAATGGAGTCTTTCCCAATGGGCTAGCCTGCTTCTGGGCGTAGCAGGGCATTTGCCCCTGGGCATGTGGGGTGTTTGCACCTGGGCATGGTGGGATGTCTGTCCTACAGACAGCGGACTCCTGTGTACACTAGCTGGATATTCTTCCCTCGGCTCCCAGGACGCCCTGCGCTTTCTGATTTCTTTGGCCTTTTCCTCTGCCTGCTCTGGAGAGAGTGGGCCCAGGATCTCGTCCACATCTCTGGCTCCTGCCAACACCTCCACCCGCAGCTCCTGTCTCTAGCCCTCGCCTCTCCCCCAGACCCCTCCCTCCCTCATTGTCCTCCCCCGTCCCCTGCCACACCTGCTCCTCCTCTGGCGTCCCTGCTCATCCATGAAGTCAGACCAACCGTGACTGCAGAGCCCTGTGGCCAGACAGCCAGCATCTGCAAGTTCTGGTCAGTTCTGCCTCTCAAACCTGCCGAGTCCTCCCAAGCTCTCTTCTTCAGCTGCCTTCTCTATCAGGCTTCCAGCAGGTTCTCTGGCTTCTCATCCAGACATGCCCCCCAACCCCCCACCAGTCTATCCCCAAGAGGTCGCCAGTGAGTTGCTTAAAATGCACACTATGTCATGCTTTAAAAAGCTCTGATGGGGGCTTCCCTGGTGGCGCAGTGGTTGGGAATCCGCCTGCCAATGCAGGGGACACGGGTTCGAGCCCTGGTCTGGGAGGATCCCACATGCCACGGAGCGACTGGGCCCATGCACCACAACTGCTGGGCCTGCGCGTCTGGAGCCTGTGCTCCGCAGCGGGGGAGGCCGCGGTAGTGAGAGGCCCGCGCACCGCGATGAAGAGTGGCCCCCGCTTGCCACAACTAGAGGAAGCCCTCACACAGAAACGAGGACCCAAGACAGCCAAAAATTAACTAATTAATTAATTAAAAAAAAAAAAAAAAAAAAAAAGCTCTGATGGTTCCCATTACCTACGGGATAAAGAACAAACTTCCCAGCACACAATGAGGGCCTTCCCTCCTGCCTCCCGCTCTTCCTACTCCCTGTGCCTTCTGCCTTGGTGTCCTGAGCTCAGTCACCCTGGCCTGTGTCCCTCACACTTTCCCACCTCTGTGCTGTGGCAGAAGCTTTGCCCTCTGCCTAGAATACCTTCCTCCGCTTCTCCGTCCCACAAAGTGCCAAGTCAGTGGAGCCTCCATCACTCCTTCAGGCTCTTTCTCTGTCCTAAGGCCCTCCAGTGCTCCTCCCAGGCCTCCAGAAGCAAGTCTCAATGGGTCAGGGTCCCAACAGGCTTCTGAGGCTGTCTTAAAGGGGTAACTGAAGAGAGTTGGATGCAGGGCTATTTACAGGGGTGTGAGCAGAGCCGAGGGAACCAACATGGGTTGGAGCCACCCCTCGGCCTATAGGGACCAGGGCAGTAGCCATTGCTTCAGGAGAGGGGTCGCCTTCAAGGATCTGTGGCCATAGATAGAGGGACACAACCCACTGCCAAACTGTGGTCTAGCAAGGCTTCTGGGGTCCTCTCTTTCCTTCCATCCTCAGATCACCTGCTGGTATCTCCCATTGGCTCAATTCAACGAGAAGCCAGAGGGCGGGGGAACTGGGGTGATGGTGTCCTTGGGAGCCAGCCTCCCCAAACAGAGAAGGGTGGAGAATGGGCCTTGGACCCCAGCTCCAGGTGTGGTTGCCTTGGTGCTCTGGCCCCAGTCCACCTCCCCAGTTACATGCCTCTCACGGCCTCTATGACTCTAGCTAAACGGGACCCTGAAACTGCAGTGCCCCAACTTGCCAAGTCGGTACCTTAGCAATGTTATTTCCTGAGTTTCAAAAGCCCTTTGCCAACTACCTGTTTTGGCTGAGGCTTTGGACCCTCAGCTAAGGTAGTGCCTCTGAGGGTCAGGACTGGGTTTCAAAAGTGCCTATTTGCTGCCCACCTCATAGTAGGTGCTCATTTAAATGCTTACGGAATTGAATTCTAGCACTTGTGTCACTGTAGAAGGGTGATTTGCTTATGTTACTCTCTCTCCCCACAATCACCATCTCCTTGAGAGCAGGATGCGAGACTAACTCTACTCAGCATCCCCCAGCACCTAAGATAGTGGCTGTTTAAATAATGTCTGCCTGCATGAATGAATGAATATGTGAGGGGCAAAGCAGACAGAAAGAATGGGCTACATAAACCACGTGTTCTGAGAGTTCAGAAGGAGACACTGCTTCTAGTTAGGGAGAATCAGGGAAGACTTTACAGAGGGGCTAACTTGGGAGCTGGCCTTGAAGGATGGAGTTGTGAGGAAGGGTTGGGAAGGCACTTCCGGTGGGGGGGAATGGCACGTGCAAAGGCCCGGGGGCAGGAGAGTCCTGGCTTCTTGGGGAAGCCCGATGGGCTTGGGGAGCGTCAGGAGGTAAGTGAAGAGAGGCAGGAGAGCTCTGGTTGGCCACCCAGCTTCCTGTCCTTTCTTCTGTGCAGAGTCTTTCTCTTCCTTTCCCGCAGCTTCTCTTCCACTTCTGCCCCACCTCCTCCAGGAGCTCCGCAGATTGATCTGCCCCTCTCGGTATTCCCGGCTCTGGCTCAGCACACTCCCTGCTCTGCTGGGACTGTGAGCCACGCCCGGGAGCTCTGCATCGGCTCCTCTGTTCTCTCCCCGTCCCTCCTCCTTGGGCCCTGGCTCTGAGCCTCAGGGAGCTCGAGCTGTGAGTTCGAGTTTGGGCAGGAGCCCGCTTACCCCCACAGTGACGTGTTGGGGCCGTCTGGGCCGCAGGGAGCCAGACGGGAAAACCGCCAGTCCACGGAGCAGGGTGGCTGGCCACAGTGCGCCAGCCTGGGTGCCCGCCCTGCCCCTCCCAACCCTCCCTTCCCTGAGGGGTGTCCCCAGTGGACTGGCCAGTGGCCCGTGGCTCTGAGGGGAACATGCTTTCTGCAGGCTGTGGCTGAAGAAGACATGAACCGGCTGTCTTGCCAGCTCTGTGTGGGGAAGGGGGAGGTGCCCCTTGCCAGCCGGCACCCCACAGGACGCCAGCCACAGGCAGATTGACCAAGGCTCTGGCCTCTGTCCCCTACCCCACTGGTCACTTTCCCCTTGGGGCCCCTGATGGGAAAGCCAGAGCCTCCAGTACTGGGGGGGGTGGGGGTGGCCCCCAGGAGGGTGTTTATGGGCATGCGCTCGGGGCCTGAGAGAAGCCCACACTGACTGGGACCACTGGTTCTACAGCTGGCAGACTGCGGTGGGGCACAGGGAGGGAGCGCCCACCCCCCGAAACCTGGGCTCCCTTCCATTGCCAGCCATCTACCAAGCACCTACTGGGTGCCAGACTCCCACTGGTCCTCAGAGGGCCCGGGGGAGAAGAGGCCAGAGAGGTCCCAACAGAGCCTCTTGGGCCTCCTTCCCAGCCCTTCCCCCAGCCCTCCCAGGCCTGAGGCAGGCACCCGAGGAAAAGGGGTGTTTGCCGCTCCAGTGATGCAGAGAGGGGCCTCCTCTGAGAGGGGCCAGGCGTGGAGGAGTGGGCCCTGAGAGGGGAGGCTCTAGAGGGGGTGAGGACTGTGGACGGGGCTCGCTGCCCAGTGGTGGAAGGCAAACAAAAACAGAGCTCATTCTTACACTACAGCACGGCCCCCTGCAGTGAGGGTCTACGTCCAGGCTGTTGGTTTTCTTCCAGAGTAATAAAGAGAATCAAGACAAGGATCCTGTTTCCTTCAGATTCACTTATGGATTCAATCCTGCCCTCCCTCAGTGTTTGCCTGGTTTGTTCTTTCCTCTTCCTTGGTTCGTTCATTTGTTCGTTCATTGATTCAATAAATGCATCTGAGTACTGACAAGTACTTGGCCTTTTGCTGGGCTCTGAGGGTCTAAAGAAGTGGGGAATGCGAGTTCTTAACCTTTTGGGGAGCAAAAGTCTTCCTGATGAGTGATGAGCAGTATATATCCCCCTTCTCAGAAAACTGCCTATGTCACCAACCTCGGTTAAAAATTCCTTAGTGCTATCAGCCTTGCCAGGGAGGCAGACATGAAACCAGGAACTAAACACGGTGTGATAAATGCTAAGTGGGTTTGATTTCTAGCTTACTAAGTAAGTCTCTTACCTCTTTGAACCCCATTTCTTCACCTTTAAAAAGGGGATAATTATATCACCTCTAAGTGTCATTGTGGAGAATAAATGAAATAAACTCTAGAAAGGGCCTAGCAGTGCCTATGTATAATAGGCGCTCATATATATGAATTCTCTTTCCCTCCCCTACTTTTGCTTAAGCGATGCAAACTCCTGTGACAGCCCTAAGCAGGGAGAGCAAGCACTCTAGCAGGGGCCTAGAGGAAGGGTCCTGTTTGAACGGGTTCTGAAGGATGATTAGGTGTTTATGATAATCTCTCTCTCTCTCTGTTCTTTTAATGCAAAAGCTCTGAGTCCATATCACCAGGAGCCAGACATGGTGCTAGAAATCCTGCTTCTCAATAATGTTAATACTTGTCTGACACTCTGTTTGTGCTCTGCACTGTTCTAGGCATCTTGCATTTATCAGGTCACTCAAGGGTTATCTCACAACCCTAGGAGACGGGTACTATTATCACTCCATTTTACAGAAGAGAAAACCGAGGCACAGGTAAAGCAGTGTCACACAGCTGATAAGTAGCAGAGCTGGGATCTAAACCTACTTGGTCTGGCTCCAGAGTCCTTGCTCTAAACCACTACCCTATACTGCTTTATCAGAGTGGCTCTGCTTTCTTTCCCAGGTTTGAACCTCTAACTCTCACTCATCTTCTTGCAGATCACTTCTGTTGGAACAAAGGATCCAGGTCAGAAAATGGAAGTCCTAGAGGAAATCTACTGCCCCTCCTAAAAATACAAGTTCAAGTTTAAGCGTAGGGGTGAGGGGGAAGGATGTCTCTAGAGGAAAAACTTTAAGGAGGGGTAGGAACATCAGCCTGGAGCCAGAACAGCTAGTTTGGGTTTTGTTTTTGCCATTTATAAACCAACCTCACCAGGCCTCCATTTCCTCATCTGTAATGGGCATGGCAATTCCAATGTCACAGACTGGAGCAAAGTCTGTAAAACCCTTTGAGGCAGCTGCCCTGTGTGCCTCCCATGGCCTCTTACCAAGGGCCAGTCCTGTTCCAGGGCCTAATGTCTGCCTCTCCACAGACTGCAACCCCTCCAAGGCAGGGCTGGGCCTGTGTTTTTCTACCAGCTCTTGGTACCATGTCCGGCACATGTGGCACTCTATAAATGCTTGCTAGATGAACAAACCAAGAGGCACCTCCGAGATAGACCTTACTTACACCAAGAGACCTCCTTCCTTTTCGCAGTCCGGAAGCCTGATCCGTCCTTGTCTAGGGAGTTCCAGGAGAACAGCCAGGGTTCCTGGAGGCATGCCTTTCCCAGGG
The DNA here is from genome assembly GCF_028021215.1 of Eschrichtius robustus. Classification (NCBI taxonomy): domain Eukaryota; kingdom Metazoa; phylum Chordata; class Mammalia; order Artiodactyla; family Eschrichtiidae; genus Eschrichtius; species Eschrichtius robustus. Next base: position 76,728,684 of record NC_090835.1, read on the forward strand.
TCCAGGAGAAGCGCCTCCCCCTAAGCCACGCTGTCCTCGGCCCAGCACTGTCAACCCCCACTACCCCAGACCTCAGATGTCTAGCAACGCCCAGAGCACGCTGGAACCAGGCAGAACCCCGCAGCCCCCAGGGTACAGACAGGTGGCCTGAGAGGGGCCAGGTCACCTCAATTTCACGCAAAGAACCTGCCAAAGTTCTTTTATTAATACACTGGCCTTCTACGCACAGTCCCCCAGAGACCCACCAGCAAGGCAGGAGCGGGGGTGGCCAGCAACGAGGTCTAGGAACCAGCCTCTATCAGAATTTTATTCTGTAACTCGCATCCTATATACTAAGTCATAAGGTCATTGGTTATTTGAAGAGATCTGTGGTGAATCCCTCTGTAAAAGTAGAGAGAGAATTCCTTGAGGGAACCTTTGTATAAATCTAGGTTTGCTTAAAGGGAAGCTGAAGCTTGCCCCAGGCTCCCTGCTCTCAGACCAGGAAACCAAGGTCCCAAGGGTCCAAACACTTTGCCCAGGACCCAGGAGTAGAGTCTGAGCAGAGAGCAGGCCTGTCCCCCCCAGGGAGGAGCTGGGGAGGCGGTGGACTCAAGGCCACGGCAGGCAAGAGCAAGGGCCTGTGCAGCCACGCGAGGGTGCCGGCAGGGGTGAACAGGGCGGCCTGAACAGGTGAACAGGGCAGTGTTGCCACGAGTATGGTTACCTGACCATCCACTCTGGGTCAGTGGACCTTCATGCACGTGGACAAGGCAGCACAATCTTGTGCACCAGGGTCTGAGTCCAAAGCAGTGCTTCCAGAGTGGGGCCCAGCTGGTCATTGCTGGATGATCACCCAGAACAACTAGAATGGATTCCGTTCCCCTCCTCAGCAGCTGGCCAGCTTTTAGTGAGGGAATAAGTCAGGTATGCAAAGCCCTAAGTTTCCATAGACTTTTCTCAATCACCCTCTATGTGCCTAGGGCTCTATGCTGCTAAGGGAGGGGGGCTGGGTGTGGATGGAAGTAGAGAGTAGAATAAACAGGAACTACAGTCAGTCCTCAGCCTGAGGGGTCCCTAAATCTGCAGGAAGGGGCTGCCATAGCTTGTGCCCACAAGGAGAATTTGAGGAGGGCAAGCACAGAGGTAGGAACAGCAGAATACAGAAAAACTGCAGCTCTAGATCGTTCATTCTTTAATTCATTTGTCCAACAACTATTAAGCACCTAGTATGTGCCAGGCACCATTCTAGGCTCTGTGGGTACAGCAATGAACAAAACAGATAAAAACCCCTCCTTCCTGGAGCTCACATTCTGGTAGGTGAAGATTAAAAAAAAAAAAAAAAAAAAAAAAAAAACCCAGATAAACATTCATATACATCAGTAGCCATAATTACTCCAAAGAAACATAAAGCCGGGCAAGGCAAGGGTGTGGAGAGTAGATAGGAGATGGGAAGCAGGTAGGAAAGGCAGGTAAGTTTTCTCTGAAAAGGTGACATTCGAGTAGAGACATGAGGGAGTGAATCATATGGATATATGGGGAAGAGCATTTTAGGCAGCAGGAGCAGTAAGTGCAAAGGCCCTGAGGCAGGTGTATGCTTGTGTTGAAGGAACAATGCCGAGGCCACGGTGGCTGGAGTAGAGTGAGGGGGCAAGTGGAGGGACTGAGTTCAGGGAGGTAGCAAGGAAGCAGATCACGTGGGGGCCTTGTTGGTCACAGTACAGTCATGAGTGAGCTGAGCAGAGGAAGGCCATGATCTGACTTATACTTTAACAGGCTCACTCTGGCTGATGTGTAGAGAATTGACTATAAGGGACAAGTGAGGGCAGAAGCAGACGACCAGCAAGGAGTCCCTACAGCAGACCAGGTGGGAGATGATGGTGGCTCGGAAAGGGTGTAGCAGTCTGAGTAATAGAGAGAAAGTGGTCTGATTCCCTGCTCTGCTGCTACTTTCTAGCTGTGTGCCCCTGGGCAGATTACTTAACCTCTCTGAGCCTCTATTTTCTATCTGGAAAACAAGGTTGATAATAATACTCAGCTACTTACCTGGTGGGGTTTGGTGATGCCTACACAAGACATAGCACAGTGCCTGGCACACATTTGGTGGCACACATTTGGTGGCACTCACTCAGTGCCAACTCTTAGTCATTATTAACCCCAAGGAACCATTGCTCTGGGAACCACATATTCAAGGTGGAATTAACTGAGCCCAGAAAACCCAAGGAGATCTGAGGGGCCAGCTGGATCTGGGGGAGAGTGTCTTAAGGCTCATTTGGGCACTATCCTCCCATTGCCTGCCTCAGGTCCCATGCCCCTGGACAGAGGTGCCTTTCGGCCTCCTGTTTCTTTGTTTGCCTTTTACCTGCGTTGAAGTTTCAGCTGAGAAGTCAGCCCCGCCAGTCAATGGGCCCAGCATCCCGCCACATGGGCTGCCATCGACTCCTGCAAAGTCAACATCGCCTAGGACAATGAAGGGGGAGGGGACAGCAGGGAGTTCACAGCCCACGGTGCTCCCTGGCAAGGATGTGACCCTCAGAGATGACTGTCAGAGGTAATGATGGGGGGAAAAAATCCCAGGGAGTTAACTCAGTTCTTGGGTGGCTGCTGGTGGCTGCAGTGCCTTCAGGACTGACCCTCTGGCTGTGGACAGGAGGTGGCTATGCTAAACAAGGGATGGCTCTGGGGGCAGCTGCGGACATTTGCCCTCCCTGGGAGATACTGGCTTAGAAGCCTGAAGCCTTGGTCTACCCCTGCTGCACCCTCGCATTGACTCACCCTCTTATCTGTTTATTCAAAATACTGAAGCCTGCTGTGTGCCAGGGCCTGGGCTTAAAAATGTTCCTCCCACAAAGAGCATTTCTTAGGAAGAGTGAGAGTCTCATGGCGAGAAACAACTTCTGCCTGTGGGGAGTCTCCAGGCTCTTACGTCCAAGGGCTTAAGTTTCGAAGAGTTAATCCAGTGGCCCTGCAGTCCACACCACCCCATAGCCCTCTGCTCCAGAAGTTGGTGGGTGAGCTGGGGGCCTGCCCTCATCTCTAGCTTAAAGGGTAGCAGACCTCTGCCTCTGGCCATGGAGGCTGACCTGCATGGGGTCTTCAAGCTACTCCCTGCAAATGGCCAGTCCCCCTCTGCCCCGGAGCCTCCCCCAGTGTAAGCAGCCCCTGCTGTTTCTTCACACCACCTCAGGCCTCAGGTATCTCTCCAGAAGGCTCTTCTCCCTGCCATAAGCTCTGGCACTGTTAGTCCAACCTAGAGGTATGCCCAGTGCCTGCTTCCTATCCAGCCCAGGCTCCCCACGTCGGGGATGGTGGTGGGAACAGGGCTGAGTGTCGGGGCTGGGGCCAACAGGGCCTGGGAAACTGCAAAGTCCGCGGTGGGTCAGGAGGGCCCAGCTTCTGTTTGTTGACCCTGAGCTGTAGACACAGGAGGAAGCATCTTGTCCCTTCCCGCGTCTCCTCCCTGGGCTGAGTTCTGCCCTCCTCCCTTCCCTGGTCCTCTGTGGTCACAGGCGCTGCCCCCACCCAACTACCCAGGCTGCTCCCCTTCTCGTCCACCCCCCCCTGCTCCTTGGTCACCCTACTTCAGGCCCACTCCAAGTGGGGCTTACATGTAAAATTAGCCCAGCTTTTTTTGAGCTTGTTATCTACTATTTTTATCAGATGGTCCAAGCAAAGCATGGCCGAAAAAAGGGAAAATCATACAGCTCTGTTTGCCAAGCTCTATAGAAATAGCAACGGGGTGGGCTATTTTTAACAAGATGAATACCCCTGTCCTCTGAGGTCTCCCCTGGCCCTACACCAGCCTCCTTTGTCTCTCTGCCTGGACAGCAGATTTTAAAATATACCCAGAGTTGCCAAACCACTAAATGCACCCAAGACGGTGACTGAGGCACTTGGAGCCAAGGAGGACCGTGGGGGGTATTTTTTCCCTTTTCCTTCCCTCCCCTGAAGGAAATCACACTCTTTTGTTTGAAAAGCCTTCCAGGTCGGTTTTCGAGGCCTTTTCCTGGTTGTCCCACTCCCACGGGAACAGCAGAGGTTACTCTGAAACATGCGGTGGTTTGGGCAGAGTGACCCCAGAGGCCTGGCTCCTATGCCAGGCTATGGCAGGGCAGGGACACAGAAGGAGCCCGTAGAAGCCAGGGCTTCGAGCAGGGGCGGGAGGAGACATGTGGGGAAGGCTGTAATGCTGGGAGGCACCGGGTCTGCACTCCGCCACTGTCCCCACGGTAGGCTGAGGCACCACTGCCTCTCTGCTTGGCCATGGCAAAGCCAGTCTGTTACACACACCCATCACTGTGAGAAAGCCACCTCTCACCCAGAGCAGTGACTGGGGTGAGAACCAGCCCTGGAGTCAGGAGACTTAGTGAGGGAACACATCACAGCCTCTCTCCAGGCCCCAGTGTGCCCCTGTGTACCAGGAGGGGTGTGAGTAGCCTGAGCAATCTGGAGTGTGTGGCCGGGAAGGAAAAAGAAAATAGAAACAAAAGGTAACATTCACCAAGCACTTAGGGAGTCGTTGAATGAAACACTGTATATCAGTGTATTGTTATCTCCCTTAATTTTCACCACAACCCTATTCCTGCTCTTTACTGAGGTGTACAGAGCATCTCTGTTTCCTAGGGGCTGTATGTGAAATCCAGGAGAGGTCTTGGATTACATGCTTGTCCCAGGACCCATCATTCTGCCCAAGAGGATGGGATTCTACGACAGGCCATCTCTGATCCCAGGCCTTCCCTGTAGCCAGGAGCATGGGGACAACTGTTAGCAGTCCTGCCAGAACTACAAGTAGCAGGAGTGCTAAGCTGCTCCCACCAGATGCTGCTGGAGAAGGGATGGGGAGTCTGGGCAGAGAGACTGGCAGCACCCTCTATAGGCGGTGGAGCCAGGTACCGACTCCAGATGCCCCCATCCCATGCCCTCCTATTGACCTTGACTGGAGAGCTATTCTGCTACAGGTCAGGGCAAAAGGAAAGAGGGGTGGGTCATGGATGGGAAGAGGTGAAGAGGACCCTGGAGTGACTCCACTTCCGCCACACTGGATCCCCAAGTCCCCTCCCCACCCATGCCGTGCTCTGTCTTGTGTCCAGGCTTTTGCAGAGCTGTTCCTTCTAGAAGCAATACCCTCCCCCACACTCACCTTCTCCATCTCATAAGCACACATTTTTCAAGACTCATTTCAATGGCCCTTTTCTGGGAAGCCTTCTCCCCTTTGTAGGCAGGACGGGGACTCCGGAGCCTCTGACATACACGTCTACCCGGCCCTTAAACTCCAGCATATGGTGACTGCTGCCACTTGCTTTCCTGGGGCAGGGACCATGGCCCATTCGTCCTGTTCCCACAGGCCAGCACAGCGTAGGAGTGCCGAAGATGTCTGCGGAAGGGATAGAGGGAGAAGAGACTGAGGAATGGGGAGTGAGAAAGGAAAATGAGGAGAGAAGAACAGGTGGGGGAGGGGGGACGGTGGAGCCAGAGCCGTCACAGGCCACGCGGGGGGGCGGGGGGGGGGAGGGCGTTCGGGGAGGGCATGTCAGGAAGGGAGGGAGGGCTTTGCGCTGGGGCCAGGAGCACAAGTGGTTTCCCCAGTCCTGGAGGCTCTGACCGGAATCGCTCTCCTGAGGGCCTGGTGTCATAAGTGGGAAGTGGCAACCTGACCATTTATTCAATAACATCTGTCGATACCCACTGTCTGCCTGGCACTGTGCTGGGCACAGGGTCCCTCTTTTCTGCTGGCTGCCCTAGGAAGGGGGATCAGAGTGAAGGGGAGCAGGACCCTTGAAATCATCTGGAGCCCCGAGGAAACGGAGCTGCCCCTCTCTGGACAGCGGGTACCCACCAGCCTCTCTGCCTGGCGCCGCGGCTGGCACGCTGCTCAGGGGACGTTGCGTGGCTGGGACATCACTAGAGGCCATGAGGCCTTTCAGTCTTGCCCTGCTTGAGTCTCGCCCCCGCAGGAAGCCGTGAGAGGAAGAGTGCGGGCTCCCACCGAGGCTGGCTCCCCACCCCAGGGAAGAACGGAGACAGGAGGGGAGGGAGTCGGCTGGCAGTGGCTGCCCAGCCTGGTAATGAATCGTCCCAAAGCTTGCCGCCCTGTCTGAATAGCTTCACTTCTGAAAGGGTTTTGTGACAAAGGGTACATTGGTATCCTCCACCGGACAAGGAGGGCCTCCCGCGTGCACAGGGGAAGCCCCTTTCGGGAGCCTTCGGAAGGCAGCAGCAGGGATCCAGACATAGAGCAACATTCTCTCCCGGAATCCGCCTGGTGGGCGTGACTGGGTTCTCCTTCTTTCTGATTCTGGGACTGAAAGGGCTCGGGCCTGGTGTGTATGAGGTGATGGAAGACCTCCTTGGTTGCATCTGCGGCCGGAGTGACCAGCTGAGCTGGGGCGGGGGCCCAGGAGAGGGTGGGGCTGAGCTGGCACACACACACAGCGCTTGGCTGTTCAGTTGAGAATGGAAAATGCCTTTTGAGTTGAGTGCCTTTCCTGGACGCTCCCCTCTCCTGGGTCCTGATGGTCAAGACGCTCCCTAGGCCTCCTCAAGACCCCAGCCCAGGTAGTCTGTACTTTTAGAGGCTGGGGTCTCCATCCTGCCTGTCTGGGGGCCCCTGTGGCTTCTGGCAAAATGAGCGGCCTAGGGTGGGGGCCCTAGAGCTCACGGTTCTGGATTTGATTATGATTTTGTTTGTTCAAAAGTTATTGGGAACGGTATTTTTTGTTGATTCAATTTAATATGCATATGTATGTGCATATTTGGTTTTCTCCACCAAAAATCTGGCTCTGTGGAGCCTAATTGGTTTGTGGCCCCACCTTTAGGCCTGAGGTAATTCATGTATTTAATCAGGGGACTTTTTATGAGTGTGGGATGAGCCAAGCAATGACCACACATCTGGAGGCCCAAGGGCTGCCCTCACTCGATGGGCCTCTTTTGTCCTGCCCCCTTGAATGTGAGAGAGGGATTGGATAAGAAATAGCCCTAAGGTTGCCCTTGTTGAACCCATAGGGACAAATCATGGCTTGATGGGGTAGCCTGCCCTGGGTCTTCAGCCATACCATGTTATGGGACATCCTCCAAATGCCTACTCAGTGCCAGGCACAGTGTCTGCTGTGGTTTGGCCCATGAGCCCTGCAGGCTGCGTCATCAGAATATGTGTGTGTGTGTGTGTGTGTGTGTGTGTGTGTGTGTATGCATGTGTGTGTGTATGTGTGTGTGTGTATGAGTGTCTGTGTGTGTCCATGCCTTACCAGAAGAGGTATCAAATAAGAATCCTGACTCTGCCACTTATCTGCATGAGGATAACAATAGTATCTCTGTGGCAACTGACTTATCCTACCTGTACCTTGGTTTCCTCATCTGTGAAGTGGGGATAATGAGAGTAACTACTTCATTGGTTGTTGTGAGGTTAGTATGGTAAAGCACTTAAGACAATATTTTGCCCATAGCAGGCACTAATAAATGTTAGCTGTCACTGCTACAACTACTACTATCACCTTAGAAGGTGTCTCAGGTCCAGTTCCCCAGAAGCAGATGCTGAGATGGGGAATCACAGCTAAGTGATTTCCTAAGGTGGAGCTCCCCAAGGACACTGGCGAGAGACTGAGTGTAGCTGGACAGGAGACGAAGAGGCCAACAGGGGTGCAGAGGGTGCTTTCAGCCTGTCCCATGGGGGGGCTCTCAAGGTTGTCCCCATCAGAGGTAAGGGAGCTGGTTTCTCACTCTCCTGCTCCCTAGTCATTGGCTAAGGGCCACTTTCGGGGTGTAAACTTCCAGGTACTTCTGGCTCTGCAGGCAAGGCAGGTCCTGTAGCCTGGGGCCGTCACCCAAGGAAGTGTGCCCAAAGGGGAGGGCCACAGAAGGCAGAGGAGGTGCCCAGGCCCCATAAAGACATCTGGGGGAACCTGGAGGATCTGAGGGTGGTACCAACAGTGTCCTCCAGGGAGAGCTACTGTGAGGTGCAAATGAGCAGGGCCTTTCCACGGCAGGCTCTTGACCAATGGTAGTCCCAGCCTTTCTGCCTCACCAGCCACAGGCTGCTTCTGGTCCAAGGCCAGGGTTACCCCATGTGTCTGCGAGGTCCCAGCCAGGCTCAGAGCGTCATATATTTGTGTAGGACAGTGGCTCCAGCCATGCTCGAGGAACCAGTGAGAAGAGCCTGCCTGCTCGGCTGCCTGAGCACGGTGGGAGACAAGGAGCCCTGCCAGCAGGTGCAGGCTGCCCTGGATCTGCCCCAGGGCACTGGTGTCAGGAAGGAGGGAGAAGCTGTGACAATGTGACAACCACATGCATCCCCCCAATCCCTCCTAGACACATCTGCCACCTCTTTCCTGCCCTCTCCCTGGCTCTGCCATCCATCCCACTCACATGGGCAGTCCTGCTCTGGGTAGCCCTGAGCCCCACAGCCCAGGTCAGCTCTGACGGGCCTGGCAGCAGCTACCCAAGCCATGGCCTATTAGTGTTCTCCTGGGGGGACTGCCTGCCTGGGTATCAGAGGGAATGTTGGAGAACATTGCAGGCCCTGCATACCTGTCTCCTGTGAAAAGCCTAGACCCTCCTGGAAAGCTCCCATGGCCAGGGGGATTCAAGGAGAGGCAGGAAGGTCACCTATTGGGGATGATTCTTGGGGGACCCCACATGAAGGATAACAAGAAAAACCTATTATCTCCACGATGTGGTGAGTCATCACTGCATTTCAGGTGGAACCCTTTATAGGAACAATTTTAATTCAAAGCTTGCCACAACTCCGAGAGGTTCCTGCTCCCAGGTCGGAGAGGCAAAGTTTCAGACCCCAAATCACACAGTTCCTATCTGGTCTCCCTGCTCCTCCCTTGCCCCCTCAGACTATTTCCAGCATGGCAGCGGAGCGAGTCTGGTGGACACAGCCCACAGCTGTCCTCCCTCCAGACCCTGCAGTGGCTCCCTCTCACCCAGGGTAAAAGCCCGAGGCCTCACATAGGCCACCACGCCTTTGCCTGATCTGGCTTCTCAGTGCCCCCAAACTTCTCTCCTACCACCTCGCCTCACTGGCCCCTCTCCAGCCCCACCAGCTGCCTCTGCTGTTTTTCAAATGGCCACACAAACTCCGGCCTCAGGGCCCTTGCACTGGCTGCTCCCTCTGCCCGGTAAGCTCTTCCCCAGCCGCCGTATGGCTTCCTCTCACTTGCTTCAGGTCTCTACCCCAGTGTCACCTCCTGAACCCCCCAGCTTTCTCTATTCCCTTTACTCTGCTTTATCATTATTATTTTTGGTAGCTCTTCTATATTGATTTGTGCATTGCCTGTCTCCCTTCACTGAAATGTAAGCTCCACGATGGCAGTGATTTTGCCTTTGGTTCACTGCTGGATCAGGTCCTCGATCAGTGCAATCGATACTTGATAAATGCGTGCAGAATGACTGAATGGCGCCAAGACCAGAACTCAAAAGCTCTAAACATCAGGCACCATGAGGTTATGGGAGGGTGGATGCCACGGTCTGCTAAGCCCTGGGGTCTGTGGGTTCTGAGCAGCTTTCTTTTTCTCGCAGCTAGAGGGAACAGAGGGCAGCGAGTTTGACCCCAAGCACCCGCTTCCTGTGCCCAGTTCACGCAGCATGGCCTTGAGCAGTCTGCCTTGGGCTCTGCACAGCATCCTTCCCTGGGCTGCCATCCTTAGCCAGCTCTGCCCCACTTCCTTCCTCTTTTTTCAAATTTTTAAAAAACTTTTTGTCCGCACCACGCAGCATGTAGGATCTTAGTTCTCCAACCGGGGATCGAACCCACGCCCCGGAGTCTTAACCACTGGACCACCAGGGAAGTCCTCCCACTTCCTTCCTCTTGACTCTGAGGCCTGAGGGAAACACTGCCCTTTCTCTCCCAGCCTTGGATTCAAGTCCAAGTTCACAGCAGCTCTGCAGACTCTGAATTCCTCACCTAGCACTTCCTCCAAAAGGCCTTCTGCATCCTCTCAACACTTGTTTCCTCAAAATAATACCTACCGAGCATCTTCTATGGGGAGAGGGACCCAATTTCCAGCTCTCTGTGCCACTACCGGCCCAACCTGACCCAGGAGGCCATATAAGATGAAGCTGAAGCAGGAAGGGCTGGGCTGCTGAGGCAGGGCCCAGAGAATGTGGGAGCAGGAGAGGGAGCCCCTGGAGGCAACCCCATCCCACCCTACTCCCTTGGGTGAGAGATGCAATTTCTTGGGGCAGCAGGGTGGAAAGCCAGCTGTACGGAGGACGGAGAGCAAGCCAGCCACTTGATTTGAAGGACACATGCCAGCCTGTGTCTTCTTCCTCGAGCGCAATTCTGAGAAAGCTTCCCTCTCCTGCACCCTCCCTGACCCCTAGCTGCTGACCCCCTGTGCCAAAATGCCTGGTTACCTGCCCAAGGTCCCTCTCCCGGGAGCACCTTGGAGCCATGGCAGGGGTCTGATTCCCCCCAGCCCACCTGTGTCTCCCAAGTGGAGAGGTGGGCAACCTTCTCCTGTGCTTCAAAATCCAGGCCACAAGCTGCCACCTGCCCCTGCCCCACGTGGGCACAGACTTCCTCATTCCAAGAACTCCTAAATGTTAGGCTTCTATCCAGATTTCTCCATGTCTTTGCTGACTACTGGCAACGAATCCTGGAAGGAGAAGAGAAATGAAGGCCTCCACCAGGCCAGCAAATCGGCATCATGAGTGTCCCGAGGAGGCACCCTGGGGAAGGGCAGCTACTGGGAACAAGAAAACACACAGAGTCCCAAGACTGGTGGGGTCCCTGTGGCAGGAGGTGGTATCTGAGCCTGATCAAATCTCAAAAGGGCATTAACAGTAGACCATGAACTCCCTCCTTGGGCCTCAGAATCCTGGAAGGGCCTCTGAGTGGGTGGCAATGGGGTGAGACCCTCAGGACCTATCTCCTTAAGATTCCTTGTAGGGCTTCCCTGGTGGCGCAGTGGTTGAGAGTCTGCCTGCCAGTGCGGGGGACACGGGTTCGAGCCCTGGTCTGGGAAGATCCCACATGCCGCGGAGCAACTAGGCCCGTGAGCCACAACTGCTCAGTCTGTGCGTCTGGAGCCTGTGCTCCGCAACGAGAGGGGCCGCGATAATGAGAGGCCCGCGCACCGTGATGAAGAGTGGCCCCCGCTCGCCGCAACTGGAGAAAGCCCTCGCACAGAAACGAAGACCCAACACAGCCAAAAATAAATATAAATAAATAAAAATTAAAAAAAAAATTAAGGCACTTGGTTCTTTAAAAAACAAAAAAAAAGTTTCCTTGTACCCCTCTCAATGGCCCTGGGGAACCCCCCCCCCAACTTCCTCCACTCCTCCCTGCAGAATGGAGTGGGCCCAGGAACACGGGTCTCACCTTCAAGGCTGGGCTGGCACTCAGCCAGTCAGCCCTTCTGGGGACCTCCTGGCCCCCTTGCCCCTCAGGCTCTGCTGTGCGGGAGGATGTGTTCAAGTTTCACAGGGCAGACTAGCCCAGGAACTTCAGAAGGCCCAGCCCTGTCTGGTAGGCCTGCAGTGTACACACCTTGAGCCACTACTGTCTTCTCCTTGAATGTTGGGCCCCCCAGACCAAGATGATCTCAAAAGTAGGACCAAGTGTGACTGGTTTGTGCCCCCAGGCCCAGGAGCAGGAGACACACTGTGCCTCCACCACCTTCTAACTGTGTGACCTCAGTCATGTGACTTTGCTCCTCTGTGCCTCAGTTTCCTCCTCTGTAAAATGGGTAGAATCATCAGCCTATTTCATAGGATTGAGGTGAAGTTAACTGGGATACTCCATGTAAAGCACTTCAAACAGTGCCGGGCACCTAGCAGGTGCTCAATAAATATTACCTGTGTGTCCCTGTCACCACTTAGCGTTCCTCCCTGAGCTATGAAGGATTCCAGGATTGGGGCCAGCTAGGCTTTCTCCCCAAGATGACCTGATCCCTTAGGAAACACGAGAGGAGAAGGGGGCCCTCACAGCTGCCTCTAGGCCCCTGGGGGCTGTGGCCACTATGGAAAGCCCCGACTCACCACACTGTTTGGATTGGGTTTCTATTCCCAACACCGGTGAAAGGCCTGCTATTTATGGGCCCCCCATCCCACCCCCGGGCAGCCAGACAGTGCGTGGGCTGGGGACCACATGGCTGGCAGCCCGCTTCCCCACCCCACCCGGGCACTCTGACCGGGGCACGTTTCACATGCCGGTTACCCTGCCGGCTCGGCAGTGGCTTTCCCAGCTCCATCTGGCCCCCTGAGGGAGGAGCAGAGATGGAGGGGATGTGAGGGGTCTCCCGCCTCTTCATCCTGGCCTCTGGCTTCTAGAAGGTCTCTTTGAGGAGAGATGGGTTCTTGGGGGCATGGGGCTGATACACACACCCCTTTCCATTTCCACCCTTACAATGACACATGCCTCACCTGGTGTCTGCCGTGGTGAAAACCCAGGCTCTGGAGCCAGACTGCCTGGGTTCAAGTCCCACTTTGGGTCCTCGTTAGATGTGACCTTGGGCTAGTGCCCTAACTTCTTTGTTCTCAGTTTCCTCACCTGTAAAATGGAGCTAGGGCTAATACCTGCATCCTAGGGTCATCATGAGGGTTAAAGGAATTGACACAGGTAAAGTGCTTAGCACCAGGCCGGGCACACAGAAAGCTCTCAAAGTCAGTATTCTTATCCCTGTAGGGTCTGGCGCAGGATGGCAACCCTGGCCTTCTTCACCCAGCTCCTGTTCTCTGACTAGGCAGGATGGCTGTCCCCTCCGTGCAGATGTAGAAACTGAGCCCTAAATGGGAGAAGTGACCTCTCCAAGGTCGCACAACTGGGGATGGCAGAACCCAGGCCCTCTTAGGGCTCTTCCCAGCACACTGGCTGCCTCTTGATCTTTAACCACTAGAGTCCTCCCCTACTCCTCACCAAAGAGACGAGGAGCTCCACTGGCCAGTCCCAACAAGGGAAGGTGAGGGCCCTGACTGGTGTGCGCCCAGCAGGAGCCAGGCTGAGCCCATCCTCGGGGCCTGCCTGCCCCTTGGCCAGTGCCTCCAGCCAGCCCACTCAGGACAGGGACTATTTTTAGCAGGTGCTGTTTGCCTGGCGGCGGGGATATTTGCAAAGGGTCAGTCTGGTGGTGTCCCTTGGCTTTCAACTAGAAACAGATCTCGGATGTGCAGCCGATTGGCCGAGAGCATGAGGCTTTGGCGAGCCTTTTCCCTTTACAAAATGTGGCCGTTTCTCCTTCCTGTCCACCCTCTTGCCAAGCCCACAGCTTCTGTTCCTGGCTCCCCGCCGCCAAGATGGTGACAGCCTTCCCAGGTCTGGTGGGATGAGCAAATTGGGCAAAGTGTGGTTTCCTGGCCCTGGCCCGGCATCTTCCCTCCACTAATAAACCTGTGGCTAACCAGCCGTGGCCTCACGCTCCATGGCTTAGAGCACCATGCCAGCAAGGCCAAGGTCAGGCTCTACCCCAACTGGCTGGCATCACGGGGAGGTGCGCTCTGTCCCATGCCTCAGCCTGCAGCCCTCTGGGATGAAGGGGATCAGCCCTGGGGGCAGCTGTCAGCCAGTTAGCGTGTGGGCATTTCTGTGTCCCCAGCCCTGGGAGGGCCTAACTGAGCTGGTCCGCCTGCTGCCGCTGGGCAAGGCGTGGAGCTGGGCACTTTCCTACGTGAAGGCTGGCACGTATGTTGGTGGGAAAACACTGGAGACCGAGAAAGTGCCAGGTAGGTGGCACACGCAAGGCCGCTGAGCCAGTTTTCTACATTGGCTGGAGTGGCCCTGGAAAGGTGGCAGAGTGTGGTGATTAAGAGAACAGACTGTGGGGTTCAAATCCCAGACAGGACACTTAGCAGTGGTGTACCGTTCTGTGCGTCAGTGTCCCCATCTGTAAAAAGGGGATGAACATAGGCCTCTCGTGAGGATGACGTGAGCTAAGGCTTGTAAGCGCTTAGAACTGTAACCGCTACGTGAGTGTTAGCTCTTGTTACCATTGCAGTACCTCAACCCCCAACGCTGGTTCCATGGACCTTGTACCCCTCATCTGGCCCCCACTCCCACTCCTTCCCTCCTACCAAGCAAGCCTTCACTGCCCCCAAGGCCCTCAAGCTGTTGAAGCCCAGGCACATGGGTGGCCCCTCCTCACCCCTCTGGGAGGCCAGATGCTGGGGGTGGTCGGGCCTCAGGTGGGTCCTGCCACAACCCCTGCCAGAGAGAAGCCCAGCGTCCGGGGAATGGGCTGGCACCGGACAGGTGCCCTGCTCTGCTCCTGTGGCTCCTGCCCAGGAGGGCGCGGCCACTGAGCTCAGGTCTATAAATAAGGTATCTGGGAGGGACGGCTTTAATTTGCACTTTACCTATTGGTGTTTACTTTGCTATTTCCAATATGGTAATTTAATTCTGTTGGGCGCCTGGCTGGGGGGAACCTGGGGTGTGCGGTTACCTGACCGCACCAGGAGTGACTCCTGTGTCCCTCTGCAGCTCTGGACACAGATGCCTCGGGGACAGCCATGGTCTGTGGAGCCCCCAGGTGTAGGCACAGCATGGAGGGGTTTGGCTGGACATTGAGACCCCTCTGTACTCAGACCCACAATCCTCCCCGCTCCGTTCGGCTTGTCCTCCTGACAGCAGTGCCAGTACCTCCCTTCCCTGCTGCCCAACCTCCACATCTCTTCCCGCCTTAGGCCAGGGCCTTCATCTCTGCTGAGATGACCACCCTCCTCCAGCCACCTGGGAGCTCTCTCCAGACTTCTCTCATGGCCATACAGCTAATTATGGGACAGCCTTGGAGATTTTTGCTTGCTGTTTTAAATTTTTGTATTTCGTCTCTGCTGTGAGATCGGGGGCTCCCTGAGGGCAGGGTTGTGTCTCCCCTCAGACTGGGGATCCCTGAGGTCGGGGCCGCGTCTCCCCTCGGTCTGGGGCTCCCTGAGGGCAGAGAATGTGCTTTTCCCTCAGATTAGGGGTCTTAAAGGCTTTGGCCCAGCTCTAGTCTCTCTGGTCAGGGCTGTCCACTGAGGCCACAAAAAGTGTGCTTGTTCTTCCCTTCACTGGCTGGCAGGACCGAGCTGTGACTTTTGTGAGCCATAGGCACTTTGCCCGTGTGAGGCCTTCCTCCATAAACTTCGTTGGAATAAAGACAAATCCGTTTGTACTACATAAGAAAACCTTTTCTTTGACTTAAAAGATAATTTTTTTCCTTCTGACTTTAAAATAAAACCAAACATTTTCCTGGGCCCCTAAATGTCTTAAGGGCCAGCCCTGGCCCAGCTGTGCCTGGTGAGTGCACGGGGCCTGGGCACAGGAACCAGCACGGAGCCCGGCCATCTGGCGGGGACACCTTTCCCATCCCTTAGCTCTTATAAACCTCAGGAAGTCCCTAGGAGTCAGGCAGGGCCAGAATTCCTATCCCACACCATCAGCACGGCCGCGGCTGCTGCCAGCACCCCAGGGACCCCCATCGGCGACACAGTGCTCCGTGCCAGGTGCTGTGCTGAGCACACGTCACCCTTGTCGTATCTAATCCTCAGAGTCACCCCACGAGGCTGGCACTGTGATTATCTCCCATTTCACAGATAAGGAAAATGAGGCTCAGAGGGGAGAAGTGATGGGTTCAAGGTCACCCAGCCGGTCAGTGACAGGGCGGGAATGGAGGACCCAGCGGTCTGGCTTCAGAAAGTCTAGGTCGTTGCCCTCCAGAAAGGGTGAAGGGCCAGGCCAGGCGTAGGTCAAGGTCAGCTACAGAGATTGGTTCTGACGCCTCCAGGCCTGTTAAAAGGGAGGGGGCAAGATCCTGCCCTGGAATTACAGCTTTCTGGCCCCCACTGCCCTCCAGCTTCTAGCCCAGGGCTCTCGGCACTGGGCTGAGCCTGCTAGACTTGATTCCCTGGTGGGGAGGCAGTACAGCGACTCCTGACGAGGTGCCCCCACCCTTCCTGCTCCAGGTCTGCTAGCTTTCAGACCCCTGTCCCTGCCCTTCCAGCCACCTGGTCCCAGAGGCTGCCTGGGAGTCCTCTGGGCGGGGAGCTGTGGGGCCCGGAGAGCAGGAGGTAACCTCGTGGCGTGGGGAGTGAGGAGCTCAGAGTGGGGGTCAGGTCTGGAGAAACCCCTGTCAGTGATGATGTGAGGTTGCTCAGGGCCCTGCCCTGAGCTTGGGGACGCCCTCTCCTGCTCTGCTGGCCCATCTCTACACCACTACCGTTGTTTCCTCTTTTTACCACTTTGCTCTACATTTTTTGGCCTGTCTTTTCAAAACTCCATCTCTGCTTTATTTTTGACTCATCAGTCTCTTCGCCTTCTGTCTCTGCCCTGTTCCTCTCGCCCTGCTTCCTTCCCCTCTTCCTGCCATCTCCGTATCTTCTCCCTCTGCGTCTCCTTTGTGTGTCTGGTAGGTTTCCGCTGTCCATCTTTCCTCTCCCGCTCTGTCCCCCTGTTTCTCTTCCTTCTCTCTGTCTCTGAATGCTTCTCCATCTCCTGCAACATCTGTCCCTCTGTCAATCTGTGTCTCTGGTTGTCTTTCTCCCTCTCCCATTATTCTGAGATGTGACAGTGCCTGGCCCAGCAGGGACAACAGTTCCACAGACAAATCACCCAACAAAGGTGAGAAAATGTACTCCAAGAGAGCATAAGGCGCTGGCCCTACTGCATGTTGTGGGAAGTGTTCCCCCCCGCCCCGCCCCGTGTTCCCCCCGCCCCGCCCCCCGCTCCAGCCGATCAGGTGCAGGCGGCCATGGCCAACGGGAGGCGCTGCGTGCCTCTGCGTGGAGAAGGGAAGCAGGAAAGGCCTTTTGTGCAGCCCAGGCCCGTTGGCTTTCAAGCAGCAAGTCTTTCTCTTGATCCCTGGAGACACTAAAGAGCCCATCTGATTTTGTGTTTCATGCAGGTAGAGGAGCAGGGGTAGGGACTGGGAGAGAAACGAGGAGGGCAGCAGATATTTGGGGTCACCCTTGGCCCACCTCTGCACCTTCTTGGCTGGGGGACCTCTTTGTTGGTGGGCATAGATAATAACTGACTAATGGGGCTGTTTTCAAGATCAAATAAGACAATGTGTTGTAACTAAAAAGCCCAGTAAAGGGGCTTCAGGGGTTTGGTGTGGGCCAGGAGCAGAGCACGCCCTCTATAAGTAAGAGGGCTTACTTAGCCCTTCAAGTAAGCCCCCAAGGGCTTACTTTAAAAGCTTTCATTTACTTGAGGTGACTCACCTCCTCCAGGAAGCCTCCTAGATTAGTTCCAGTCCCCCAGGGGTCCCTTCCAGCCACTGAACCCCTTCAGCTCTTAGGTACCTTGCTCACCCTCCACGTCAGAATGGGCACTGGTCATTTCCATTTCCCCAACAAGTCAGAGGGTGGCTAAGGACAGGGCCACATCTCTGCTTTCCCTTGTGGCCCCAGGGCCTGGCCCAGGTCGGGTGCACCGGATGTCCTTGGTCATAATAACACTGCCCTGTGGTCCTCCTCCTGAAAATCAGAGGAGCCTTTGATTTTCAAAGCATTTCAGCAGATGTTATAACATTTGATTCTCACCCAGCCCAGCAAGGAAGGCAGGGCGTGGATTAGCGTCCCCATTTTACAGGCAAAGAAACTGAGGTTCAAAGAGATTGAGTAGCTCGCCCAAGGTCAGTTAGCAAGTGGGACTAGTAAGAAACCCAGAGTCTGTATGCAATTCCCATTTTATAGACAGGGAAACCGAGGCTGAGGACAATGGAAACAAAGCTTAATAGAGATAGGGTCCAAGTTAAAACCTAAGTTTCCGGGTTCTTTCTTCCACACCACAATGACTGGACCATCCTCCTGACCTCCACGTGGTAGACACATATTTGGGGGGCACCTGGCTTTCAGAGAGGGCTTAGAAGCCCCAGGGCTGTGTTGGGGGGCCTGCCAGGTGACTCAGTGCCATGGGGATCCCAGATGTGCCCTCGTCGCCCTGCCCAGAGGATAGGCCACTGTCCTGCCCACAGGTGACATGAGCAGAGGATAGGCTGGATAAGGACCCCCTGTCCATCTCTCTCCCTCCTTTGCATGCCAGGCTGAGTGCTTGGCTCTGCCTTTGGCCACCAGGATAAGGGAGCAGCAAGAGAAAAGGAAAGGTTGGTCCCACAGGAGCTTCCCACAGGCCACATACGCCTCTACCCTCCTCTGAGACGATGAAGATTGTCTCACGTGTGGTCTGAGGACTCACCGCAATGTGTAGACCTCTCTCCAGCCACCTCGGCTCTCAAGATCTCCAAGTCCTGACTTGGAATCCTTGATCTCGGGCTTCTCAGCCCTAGGACTTCAGGATTAGCATCCCTGCCTGGGTTCTGTGTTTTGTCTACGAAACATGCACTGATCCATTTCCCCATTTTATTAATGAGGGAGGCCTGTTCCTGAGATAATCAGAGTTTCCAGTGTTACCGTACCAATAAAGTGCCACCTAAGGGCAGAGATTTGACATTTGAGTTAGAGGTTGCAACTATCTAAGGGAACCAGGTAGAATTTCCAGGTTAATGTTTGAAATATTGAAAAGAGCTCGGGAGCCGTCCTATCATCACAGACTCCTGCGGGTTTGGGCCCCCAGGCTCGGGACACTTAGAGGAGTCATAGGACTCTTCTGTGGCAAACACGGGCTCCAGACACATACATACAGAGGCCTGCAGGCACGCACGTTCACATATACACAATAACACAATAACACATATGCCCGAGAAGAACCAGCAGGCTGGGCCTGGGGTGATGTGACTTGTTTGCCAGCCCAGTCCTTTAGGCTCAGCTTGTCTCCTGGCTCCAAGCATTGTGATTTCTCACTTGGGGCTGTTCACTTTAAGCCCTTCCCATATGAGCTGTGAGCCGGGCGATGTGTGGGAACTTCCAAGCTAGTCAGGGGATAAGATCTGTGGACTGAAATCACAGGTCCAAGCGGGGCATGACGTGTGCTATGGGCAGGACGAGGTCCAGCATGGGAGCAGAATTGTGGGCCAAGTGGAAGGCACATCACATTGGGCTAGTCTCTGCTGTGGTGGGTACATTCAGGTACGTTCTTGCCAGGATCACTCTTTATGCTTTGGGGGAGTGGAGAAGAGTTCCAGGCTTCTAGCAGCTGACTATCTTCAAGTTTCATCCAGGCTTCTAGCAGCTGACTATCTTCAAGTCTCATGTATTTTGCTTCAAGTTGCACTTGTAGGATTTACCTCCCTAATTAGCCTTGGCTTCAGCTGTTACAATGAGTGTTCATTCCTTAAGGAGGTACCCCAACATATGGAGGGGCCTCAAATGTGTGCCTGGAGCTGGGGGAAGCTCACCTGAGAGGCAGTGATGGCCACAGATAATCATTGAGGTGTGCCATCCACCTGGGGAGCTAAGAATTCCCAGCACCCGGCAGTTCCTGGGAAGATGGTAGGTAAAGGTGGAAACAGCTGGCAAGTCTGACCTCCAGCCTGGGATGGAGGATGCAACTCATCAATCCAAAAGCTGGTGGAGCTGGTCTTATCCAACTCATTCATTTTACAGACACAGAAATTTCAGTCTGGGGTGGAAAGTGACCTACCTCCAATCCCACAGCTAACAAACAGTAGAGCCAGGAGTCAAATGCATATCTCATGACGCCAATTCCAGCACCCCCTTCCCCTGACTGAAGCCCTGTGGCTACCACGTGGCTCTTCTTCCCTCCTGTAAGTGACAGCAGTAGGGGAGAGGGTGGTGGGCAGAAAAGGATGGGTATAGGTGAGGATGGGACTACTTTGGCCAACTACTTCCTGGCATGTCCCTTCTATCTCGGTCTCAGTTTCTTTATCCATAAAATGGAACACTTAACCTCTATGACCTCCAAGACTCCAAGACGTACCAGACCAGAACATTCCTCCCTGGCCACTGAGAGGCCTTAAGAGATGGGATGGAGCCAGAGTGAAGCAGTGGAAAACTGTGGCTCCAAGACCAGGAGGCGCCTGGTCCAGGGGAGGGGGGTGCGCAGAAAGCAGTGAAGTTAGTGCTGTGCCCTCCACCCCAGCTATTTTTACCCTGGAACACTGGACTGCAAGAGGCCTGGCTAAAAATACCAGCAGCCCGAGCCCTAAGCATCCTCTCCCCAGAGAAGCGGGGTGGGGGCTGGCACGGAGTGGGATCTGGGGACCGGGGGTTTGAAGGGCATTTATCCCTCTTCTTCCCAGGCTGGGGTGCCTCGGGGGTGACTGGGAAGGAGACTCCTTTCCCCAGAGAGCCCTTCCCCCAGATAGCTCAAGAATAAGCTTGTTTTTGTCATTTTCGGCAACCTCAGCCAGCCCTGTCCACACACATACACATTTTTTTTTTTTTTTTACCCAATGTAATGAGTCTCCTACAATTCTGTGTTCTGTTCTTTTTCACTTATTCTTCCATAAACAGTTTATGTTGCCACATGGTCTTCATATTAGTCATTCTTAATGGCTGCATAATATTCCATCCAAGGGACTTTTCTATTCCCTGATCTCCGGGCATTTGATGGCTTCCAGCTTTCCATTATTATAAATAAAGCTGCCTTGGACATCTTTGTGCATGTGGCTTTTTCCTTCTCATTAATTACTTCTGTAAGATAAGTGCCCAGGTCAGCGGGCAAGACTGTTTTTGTGCCGTTTGATGTAGCCTGCCAAACTGCTTTCCAAAAGTAAATGAAGGAGGTTTAATGTAAGGATACATCCACACTGGGAGCCAAGTAGAGTCAGGCTGCAGGGAAACTGGAGCTGGGAGCCAACGGGAGCTCAAAGAGATGCCTCCAGCTCCCAAGGGCCTGCCTTGTTCCAGCTTCTCTGCTCTGCCAGCTCCATCTCTCTCTCTTTCTTGAGCTTTTTTTATTTTGACCTAGCAGAGCTGTCAGCTCTGAGGACAAATCACTTTATCACTCACTGCTCAGGTGTTCTTAGCACTTACTTTGTCCTGGGTACTGTACCAACTGCCTGTGACAATTACCTTAATTTTCACAACCACCTTCTGGGGTAGGGATTATAATTATCCCCGTTTTACAGATAAAGAAACCAAGGCAAGGAAAGACTAAGTAACTTGTTCAAAGATGTAGTCAGCAACTGGTGGGGCCAGGTCCCACCTCACTGGCTTGCCTCACTGCAAACATGTACTCAGGACCACTATCCCAGTCTCCCTGGCAACACAGAGGCCCCACATCCACCACTAATGGCCTATCATTTCTGAGTCTCTGAGTTCAAATTCTGAAGAGGGAGAATCTGATTGGCTCAGGTCAGCCTATGGATTGGAACCCTAGAGTCAAGGTCCAATCATCTGTGATGGGGGTGGGCTCAGACAGGAGGAGGCTGGGCCATGAGGGCAGTTGGACAGACCATCCTGATGTCCCAGCATTGGAATTTGCTAAAACACATTTAAAAGTAGTACAGTTGAGCCTTGAACAATGCGGGGGTTAGGGGCACCCATCCCCCACACAGTGGAAAATCCGTGTATAACTTTACAGTTGGCCCTCTGTATCCACGGCTTGGCATCTGCAGACTTAACCAACCATGGATTGTGTAGTACTGTATTTTGCTTTAAAATTTATTGAATTTTTATTGAAAAATATTCCACATATAAGTGGGCCTGCACAGTTCAAACCCATGGTGTGTTCAAGGGTTAACACTTAACGCACTGTTACACTGAACAAAAATTATACACTGTATAACTGGTGTAAATGCTAACCTGTTTGCATTTGCCTGTCTTGGATTATTTGTAGTGCTGAATATGTTTCCTTATGTTCCTTTTGTGTGTGTTGTCCACATCCACCCACTTTGGATATGCTTAACAGGTATGAATGCCACACAGAACAACGGTGTGCTGAGAGGGGCTGTGGGTGGAGCAAGGATGATTTCTCCCTAGGTGGTTTCTCCTTTGTCCTGAAGCCTGAGGGGCTTTGACTGGCTTCCTAATCAGTGTTTCTGAGAAACCGCCTTCTCCCTGCCAACCTGGCGTGCTACTTGGACTAGACAATCTTGAGCAGGGACCTCTCCAGCTGGGAGGATCTCTGTGTTTGCCTTCTCCTGTCTGGCACCTTCTTCTGAATGAATCGACTGCTAGGAGTTCCCAGGAGCCCTGGTTTGCTGCTTGTACTGCGGGACACATCCTCAGTTTGCCTCCCCTGTCCGCTCTTCCTTGGCTCTTGTCTCGTCCCAATTCTGGACTGAATGTGTACACACTTTTGCCCCCAGGGTCCCAGAGAGAGAGCTCCGGTATCTGTACCACTCTTTGTGGAAATGTGCCATCGTTCTTATAAGAAGCTGAGGGTCCTCTCCCGCCCTCTGTCCCCAGACCCTTCGGGGGACAAATCGCCCACAAATCGCTTAGCTCCGAAGCACAGAACCTTCAATCAAAGGGGGTAAGACCGAGGAGGGGGGCATGCTACAAAGTAAACTAAGCAGCTGACACCGACAGGGAGGGGCCAGGCCTGGTGAGAGACCCTTCCAGGGTGCCAGTGGCGTGGAGGCAGGGGGAGCCCCTCCAGGCAGGGAGAGCTGACAACTATCAGGTCAGCCTTTAACCGGCAACCAGATAGCTTTGCACTGAGCTGCCCGCTCTTGCCAGATGTTCCCAGCTATGGAATAGCTGGGGGTGCTGGTGGTACAAGAGGTGCTCTCTGAAGCCAGGGATTCAGGTTTACCTGTGAGATCCTGTCTGTGACCTTGGCCTCTATGGTCCAGAGTTCCATCACAGGCTCTGGGAGCCAGCACACGCCCAGTGCTTTGGGCTGTAGCGGATGGTTCACAGCCTCCTCTAGGGAACTGTGGGTGGTCTCAGTGGACCCTCCTCTGCCACGCCTTGGAGATGCTCAGGGGCTGCCCACAGGCAGTGAAGTTGATAGAACCAGTAGGAACCAGTGCTCCTCCCTGCTGGCTCCCTAGGAAGTCGGCTGGCTGCTGATTGTTCAGAGCCCAGTCTACCTGTCACCCATGGGTGATCCTTCTCCTATGTCAAGAGCCATAGTTCAAGGTTGTTTTAAAATCTCTGCTCCTGATATCAGGAATATGATCCCTCTTAACTCAGAAGATCAACAGACTGAATGTCCTGGGGCTGGTCATTTGTTTCCTGTGGCTGAGACTACCAAGTTCCTTTATATCTGTTCTCTTCTTTTATGGTGATAAAAGTTTTAGTTGGGTACAACACTCTCCACCAAGGACTACATTTTCCTGCTTCCCTTGCCATTAGATGTGGCTTGTGACTAGGTCCTAGCCAATGGGATGGCAAGGAAGGGGTGCTCCCTTTCATTTTTCTCTTTCCCACTGGCTGGAATGCAGATGCAATGGCAGGAGCTGGAGCAGTCATTTTGGACCATACGATGAAAGCTGCACATAGAGGAAGGCAGAGCAGCAAGACTGAAGGAATCTGGATACCTAACACGATTAAGCCATTGCATCATCTGTGGACTACATACTTGGATGTATATATGTATCAAATTTGATCTTGCTTAAGCCTCTGTATTTTGGTGTTTCTTTGTCCCAGGAGCTTATCCTATATACTCATTATTGTTGTCTCTCAGTGAAATGGCCATATCTGGGCCTACATGGATATGTCTGGTCACTGGAGAGACTGGGACTCCATTCTTTGGCAGACTATTACTTTGGTGGTCCCCAATAGATCATCCCTCCTAGTATTCACACCCTTGTGTGGTCTCTGCTCACAGTGACTCTGGACTTAGCCCTGTGACTTGTTTTGGCCAATGGGACATTAGCAAGAGTGATGCAAATAGAAACTGGGTAGCACTTACATAGCGGGGCTTGTACTCTTAGAATTCTGGCTCTTGGGATGCTCCTTCTCCAAACTCAGCTGCCAATCTTGAGAAGCCCAACACAGCCAGAAGGAAAGGCCACGTGGAGGAGAACTGAGGCCCCACCCTCAGCCCCAGCTGACCCTGCACCGATTCGCCAACCTGAGTGAACGCGTCCTGGAAGTGGGTCCTACAGTCTGAGGCATGGAGCCATGGAGCAGAAATGAGCTGTCCCCGCCATGCCCTGTCCAAACTGAAGAATCAACATCAAATAAATAACTTGTCTTAATCCACTAACTTTGGGGGTAGCTTGTTACACAGCTCTAGGTAACTGAAATACATGTGGATGGCCCCAGGACCTTTGCACTGTCTGAAAAACTTGAAGTCTACTGTGCTTTTCTCTACACCAAAACACCAAATGTGTCATCCTCACACCTTGAAACTAAAACACTACACAGGAAGTTGCTGATGCTCTGGAAATACTTGGGGGTGGGGGTGGGGGGCTACAAACCCCTCCCTCAACTCTGCAGGTGGTTATCACTTGGCTTCATGCTTGGATGTGTAGCTCCAGGAATGGAATGGGTTCCACAGACCACCCCTGCTTTCTCATAAAGCTGCTGAAGTGCCATGCCTCTTAGATGAGGGTTTGGGGCAGCATTTGGCAGGCAAGGGCTGCCTGTGTCAACAATGGATTCCCCAGTACGTATTGGAGGACCCAATGAATGAATGAACAAATGAATAAATTGCAAACAAAAAGTAACTCATCTGGATCAAAGCAGGAGGTGAAGGTGAGAGAAGTATAGAGGGGTCTCCCAGGAGGGCAGGGTCAGTAGAGAGTCCAGGTGTAATGAAAGATTGCTTTGGAAGTATTTTTAACTCTTTCAAAATATAATTATAGTAGCTAACTGAGTTCTTACTATGTGCCAGGCACTGTGTGAAATGCTTTATGTAAGTTATTGTATTAATCATCTCAACAAGCCTGGGAGGTAAGTTTTATAACTTTCATCCCATTTTATAGATGAGGAAATCAAGGCCCAGAGAGGTTAGGTAACTTGCCTATGTGGGCATGGGAGGATTTGAACTCAGACAGTCTGGCGTTAGCACCCAAGGGCATAGCTACCACGTTCTGACAAACAGCAGGAGTCCTGTATTCTACCCTAGGAGAAAAGGCTAGGCCCTGGCATGCTTTATGACATGAGTGCCAAGCCCGAGTCCACCACGTGCTCCTGGGGACCTTGGAAAGCTCAGGTCAGAAGAGAAGAAGGAGAAGGGGTCCCTGTGCCAGGCATGTGGGACACTAACATTGAGGCCCAGAGGTGGTGCCGCCTGCCCTGCCTGAGCACCCTCACCAGCTGCTCCCACTCACTCCTCAGAAACGAGCCTGGCCCATTCACACGTGTCCCTAATGCCAGGTTCCAAGAAAGCCACCTAAATACCTGGTATTTGAGATGTAAAGAGACCGGCTCCCTGTACTTAGTGCTTTGCTAACTTTTCCAATTATAGCGCCCTATTTTCCAAAGTCTAAAATGGACATATGTTATAACTGTCTTGGGCCCCAAGGTTTCAGAAACACCCTTAAGTCTCCTGAAATATAATCGTATGTTTTAGACTAATTCCTAAAGGGCAGAGTGGGGTTATCTTTAACATCTGCCAGCACTCACACAGATCTGGTCTTTGTTTGCTAATGAGCCTGGGGCCTGGGCGCAGAGCAGCCTCAGGTAGAACCAGCTCTGTGCTGAGCTGGGTGGGAAGACGTGAGAAGAGAGATCCCAGGCTGAATGGGGCTGGGAGTGAGGGGGAGACCCAGTCCTGCCCTGGGGAAGCCTCAGTCTGAGGGGAGACACAGCCCCTCCCTCAGGGAGCTCAGTCTGAGAAGGACACCCCTGCCCGAGGAAGCCCCAGGCTGAAGGAGGAGGCAGGACCCATCCTAAAACCCAGCAGAGGACCTTGGAGGGCCGTGGAGGGATTCATTCCCGCTGGCTCCGCTGTCACGGGGCGGGCAGGTGGCAGAGGGAGGCAGGTGGGCAGGCTGCCTGTGAGCTCCCAGAGCCTGGAGGCAGGCAGAGTAGGTAGGTGGGGGCAATGGAGCTGAACTTGCATCGCTCCTGGAGCCGGTGTGACTTCAGGCCTGCCAGCCAGGGCATTTTCTGGTCAATCCCGACTGTCGTTATTAAACATTTATTATGCAACGGAGATGTGCTTTTCTGGTCCCAGCGTTTGACCAGCGGTCTTGGTGAATAAATGGACTAGAACTAATCCTGTAGCTAAACAGTAAGGGCTTCGGAAAAGTCAACACCTCGCTTGCCTAATAGTTCCCAGGGAGGGGTGAGAGAGAAAGTACCAGCGTTCACAATGCCCCCCTTTCTCCTGAGATGGGAAAGCAGCTGGCCTGACAGCCAGGCCTCCTGACAGCATTGTGACCAGACAGGGCAGAGATGACTCTGGAGCTTGTTAGAAGATAAAGGACACGTTGGGAGTTTGAGCATGTTCTGTGCACGAGACAAGAGTCCTGGCCTGACAGCAGGAGAGCTAATTCCACTCAGCTCAGTCCTTAATTTGCCAGCCATCACCTCAGAAATTGGGAAGAAAATCCCTTTTCCCCGGAGGCCAGACACGGAGAGGAGGAGAGGGGAAAAGTCCGCAATCTGAGAGGCAGACACAGCCCTGCCCTCAGGGATCCCCAGTTCAAGGGGAAAGAAAACACAGCCCAGGGACTCAAAAGACAGAGCTATCACTAGCTGGGCCTTTGGGAAGTAAGGTCCATCCTTTCCCATCCACCTCATGGTTGGATGAAGGCCAGTGTCTGCTGGGATAGCCATCTGGAGGGAGCCAGTCTAGACGTGTACAGAAACCAGAATGGGTTGGGTTCTCTGCCATTGTTTAGAGCCTATTCTAGGCAATGCCAGTCCCTCACTCCAGGTGAGTCTTTCATCCAACCCAGAATGGGTTTCTATGGGATCAGTAAAGTGTCCCTGTGGTACTAGCCAAGTCATTATTTCCTGAGTGAGATGCAGCCTAGATTAACCCTCTCAGTGGAGAAAGGGGCTTGTTTGGTCTGGAAAAGCCCCCGCCAACCATGACTGGGTGCTTTAGTCCTAGAATAATTCACTAGAATGTACACTCCACAAGGGCAGGAGGATGTGGGTCTGCCTTATACACTGCTTCATCCCTGGGGCCTGAGACCTTGCCTTGTACATGGTCGGTGCTGAATAAAAATTGTTGAATTAAATAGAGACCATTTTCCTTTTCAACACTAATTCAGAACTCACCTTCTACCGAAAAAATCTCTTTGCTCAAGCTTTCCTAACTTCAGTGGCAACTACTCCATAGCAGTGTATATCAAATTCATTTGCAAATATAATCAATTGAATTCCAACAACTGGCTATTTTGAAAAGGAAAAATAATAAATTTAGACTATGATTATTGTTGTGTAGCAAGCCCTATGCCAGTTGCTTTATAGACATTATATGGCTTAATCCTTGAAGGAAGACCCGGTTTACTAACAAGGAAACTGAGGCTTAGGAAAATTAGAGCGCACCTGAATTTACACCTCTTGGAAATTGTAGAGCTGGGACTTGGACCCATTCCTGACTCAACCCCTCCCTTGAATTTTTTTCTGAATTCCATGGAATTACTTTTTTCCAGTTAGGTTTGGGATCCAAAAGGTAATTCCGTAAGGATTCGTTTAGGTCCTGCATGTGCCCCACGCTGGACCCAAGAAGTCCCAGTCCCTAGAGCCACCAGGCCAAGCAACAGCCAAACACTGGGCCTGGTGGAAGCTCCCGTGACAGTTGACCCAATCTCCCCATGACTGTGGTTCCCAGCAAACACTGGTCCTGCCAGCCCTGACTTAGCGACACCTGCCATCCAGACCAAAACGGATTATCCTCCAAAGGAGAGTGCATGCCAGACTTGTCAGTTCTTCCCAGAAAGTTCTCTCTCAGTGTTCAGAGCGGTCTGGCCAGAGCTGGAAAGGCATCTCATCTGGCCCATCACCCCGCCTGGCCCCCACCACCCCAGACGCTGCTCGTGGACTGCGGGGACGCGGCTCACTCTTTCACTTTGTTCATTCCCGGATTTTTCAGCTGGCCGAGCTCAGAGGATTCATTCTGCAGGCGGCCTGTCTTTTGAACCCTTTGCTGAAACCCTCCTCGTGATTGTTCTCATGTCACTCCATATACGTGTAAATGTCTCATCCCCTTTGTTATTATTATTATCTCCTAGTATGCACCAGACACTGGCCATAAAATTATTTCTGATCTTTATTAACACTCTACCAGGGGACTTCCCTGGTGGTCCAGTGGTTAAAGAATTCGCCTTGCAATGCCGGGGACACGGGTTCGATCCCTGGTCAGGGAAGTAAGATCCCACATGCCATGGGGCAACTAAGCCCGCGTGCCACAACTACTGAGCTCCCGCGCCTCAACTAGAGAGACTGCGTGCTGCAAACTACAGAGCCCATGCGCCCTGGAGTCTTTGCGCCACAACTAGAGAAGAGAAAAAACCCACACGCCGCAACTAGAGAGAAGCCCGCGTACTGTGACAAAGAGTCTGTGCACCGCAACGAAGAGCCCGTGGGCCACAACGAAAGATCTTGCATGCCTCAACGAAGATTCTGAGTGCTGCAACTAAAAGACCCGATGCAGCCAAAAATAAATTAAATAAATAAATAAATAATAAATAAATCTTAAAAAAAAACCCACCTCTATCAGGATTACCCCCTTCTACGCATGGAAAAGTGAAGGCTTGCATCTTGGAGAGGTCACGTATACTGCCCAAGTTCACTTAAACTCATAAATGTCAGAAGCAAGATTTGAATCTAGAGCTGTCAGCTCCGAAGGAGTTCTCTAAGCCAAACTAGCTATTTATCAAAATTTGCTGAGAAGCTTTTTAAAAATGCATCTTCTGGGCTTCCCTGGTGGCGCAGTGGTTAGGAGTCTGCCTGCCGGTGCAGGGGACACGGGTTCGAGCCCTGGCTCAGGAGGATCCCACATGCCGCGGAACAACTAAGCCCGTGCGCCACAACTACTGAGCCTGCGCTCTAGAGCCCGCGAGCCACAACTGCTGGGCCCACGCGCCACAACTACTGAAGCCTGCGCGTCTAGAGCCCGTGCTCCACAGCAGGAGGGGCTGCGGCGATGGGAGGCCCGTGCGCCACAACAAAGAGTGGCCCCCGCTCACGGCAACTAGAGAGGGCCCGCGCGCAGCAACGAAGACCCAACGCAGCCAAAAATAAAGAATACATAAATAAAGAAAAAAAGAAAGATTCTTAAAAAGAAAAAAAAAAATGCATCTTCTTTACAACAAAGCCATGAAAAAGAGTGAAGCGGCCCTCTATGCTTTGATATGGGTGCTGCATGTACCTGGAACATCTCCAGAAACAAGGCAAGTAGCTTGGCCACTGCTGGCCACTGCTGGCCCCAGGGGACAGTCCCCAGGAAGGAGCACCCACAGGAGACTTGCTTGTCACTGTGTTCTCTTCAGTACCATCCTCCCTTCCTCCCTTCCTTCCTTCTTCCCTCCCTCCCTCCCTTCCTCTCTTCCTCTCTCCCTCTGTTTTTTTCACCTTTTCAAAACTATATGAAAATCATTTTTAAACCAAACAAAACTATAGATTCCAGGGCCCCATCGCTGGACCTCCTATAAATCAGGGTTTCTCCAGGGTTGGGTCTCAGGAAGCTGTACTTTAACAAGCATCCTAGGTGGGTGCTGTAGCCCTCTGATCCCAGCCTCCTAGAGGCCTGATGGAACCTCATCTTGCCTGGCATGTCCCCCTTCCCCTGGTCTTGAGTCCAGACCTTGGTACTGCCAGCTCCATATGGACTCAAAGCTGCCTCTCGATACCTGGGGGTCCTCCCCTCAATGTCTCCCCAGGGACGTTTTCCAGCCAGATATCATGAACCCCAGACCTGCCAATAAGCCAGCACCACCCAGGGATGCAGCCCCGGTGTCCTGCGGCCCCGCTAAAGCTCAGAGATCACACCCCCTCTCAGGCTCTGCCACCGCACACACCCGGGGCCTGCCACCCCCAGCCCCAGAGTCCTCCACCTGCAGCGTCAACAGGCCTACGTTATTAGGTTTCCCTCCTGTAAATGGCGGCCTCCTGACCACACTGTTCTGCCTCTTGGCTTTTTCCCCTCATCATCTATCTGGGAGAGCTGCTAGTATTCCACAGCCGTGCACAGAGAGTGACATCACATCTCCCTGGGTCCAGGTGTTGGCATCTGTCCAGGAGTGGTGTGAGCATGAGTGACTCTGGAGCCAGACATCCTGGGTTCAAAGGCCAGCTTTTCCACACTTAGCTCCGTGACCTGGGGCAAGCTCTTAATCTCTGTGATGTGAGGACGTCAAGCTCTCAGAGTGAGGCCGGGCACATAGGAAG
Organism: Eschrichtius robustus; assembly: GCF_028021215.1. Classification (NCBI taxonomy): domain Eukaryota; kingdom Metazoa; phylum Chordata; class Mammalia; order Artiodactyla; family Eschrichtiidae; genus Eschrichtius; species Eschrichtius robustus. Next base: position 76,758,687 of record NC_090835.1, read on the forward strand.
GGCACAACGAATTTCTCTGCATCGTTACCATCATCCCAGTGTCAGAGGGAAGATTAATGAGGGGTGGAAATCGATGTCTGGGCTCTGGAGTTAGACAACTTGGCCTCCAATCCCACTCTGCATCTTCCTAGCTCTCTCTCTAACCTCTCAAAGCCTCATTTTCCTCACCTGTGAAATGGGGCTGATGCCAGCCTCCCAGGAAGGTGGAGGATGCGGTCTGGTACCAAGCAGATGCTCAGCTAAACATTTATAGAATGAACAGCAGAATGAAAGTGGGGCAGAAGGAAGCCTGGTGGCCAGAGGTGTGCTGCCTGCCCCGCTGCCTTGGTTGGCTGGGGAGGGTCTGTCGGCACATCTGACTGGGACGCAGGAGGACTGGCTGTCCTGGCCCCCCTCCTCCCCAGTGCCCAGGATGATCACAGCCTGAGGAAGACCCTAGACTGCCCAGGTATTCACTGGGGTGAGAAACAGGCCTACTACCCAGCCTACCCCTCCTGCCAGTGGAAACCAGCCACACTCACAAGTCACATCATTCACGTCCAGGAGAAAACATCGCCTCAAGGAGCGGGAAGTCTCCTTGGCCATGTGGTGGGCGAGGGCTCTCTCGGCATTCAGATTGGAGAGGCTCTGGACTTAGCCGAAGGAGAACAGACAAGCAAAAGCAGAGCCTGTGTGGTGGAGCCCGTGGGCTGCTTGGCAGGCCTCAGCGGAGCTGCCACCCGTGCCTCCAGGCTGCCTCCTGCCAGGGCCAAGTGAGCCCCCTTCTGACGCTCCAACCCTTCTTTAGGGGCATCAATCAGTCCATCTGCTTGGCTCTTCTGATTGAAGCTGGAGGAAGAAGGACGCCTCCAGCCCTCGCTGAGTCCATCACCTATCATCTGGTCCAGGCTAGTTTTCCAGGACCAGAGGCTGCGAGGTGCCCACCTTCAGGCACAATGAACTCACTCATGCCTTCGTTTGGTGGTTGTTTTTCTGTTATTAGGCTGAAAAGCTTGCTGAGAGGCAAGCTCTTGTTCATCTTATTACCATTTCTGGGGATTAAGTAGGTGAAGCTCTGGTGTTATTATTCATATCCCCAAAGGTCAAGGGACACAGAGTGGCTAGAGTAATTGAGCACACACGATGGGCCAGGCACCATGCTAAACTCTTCGCAGCTATTAACTCGCCTAATCCTCACACCAAATGGGAGATCGGTGCAGTTATGATCTTTGTATACAGAGGGGAAACTGAGGCACAGAGCAGTTGAGTAACTCATCCAAGGTCACACAGCTAGGAGGTGACAGGAATCAAACCCCCGCGTTCTGGATCCTGAACCCACTTCCAACCACCCGATGAGCACTCGGTGGGCACCTCTGTTGTGACCGAGTGACCGCCGTGCCGACAGGCAGGCGTACCAAGGGGGGGGGGGTCGAGGGACCAGGACTGCATTTCTGGGCTGATTTGGAGCTGATGTCAGCAACTTGACATCTGAAGGCCTTTTGGCTCTGGCTCCTCCTCACCCTACCACCTGCCTGGTCCCACACGGGCAGCCCAAACAGGACTCCCTGTCAAGGGCCCTGGCAGGGATGCCATACCTAATAGTCCCTGCCCCCCATGGGAACATGGCCTCTCCCTGTCAAGTCCTGATACCAAGGTCACCCAATGTGGCTTGGCTGCTGGCTGTTCCCAAGGCAATGGGCCAGGTGTATCTGTCTCTTTCCCCACGCTGCTTCTACGGGCCTTCTCGAATAATCGGTGGTTAAGAGCATGGACCCCAGGGTCAGACTGCCTGAGTACCAGTTCTGCCTCTGCTCTGTGGCCTTGGGCATGTTACTTAACCTCTCTGTGCCTCATTTCCTCATCTTTACAATGGAAGTCAAAACAGATTATTGTCAAGATGGGTGGGAGGATTAAAAGAGTTAAAACATGTAAAAGGCTTAGAACAGGGCTTCCCTGGTAGCGCAGTGGTTAAGAATCTGCGCTGCCAATGCAAGGGACATGGATTCGAGCCCTGGTCTGGGAAGATCCCACATGCCGCAGAGCAACTTAAGCCCGTGCACCACAAGTACTGAGCTTGCGCTCTAGAGCCCACAAGCCACAACTACTGAAGCCCGCACGCTTAGGGCCTGTGCTCCGCAACAAGAGAAGCCACCACAGTGAAGCCTGGGCACCGCAACGAAGAGTAGCCCCTGCTGGCCACAACTAGAGAAAGCCCGCGCACGGCAACAAAGACCCAACACAGCCAAAAATAAATAAAAATAAAATAAATTATTTTTTTTAAAAAAGGCTTAGAACAGTGGTACCTCTCAAACAGCAGATAAGTTTTCATGAATATTATTATATTTCTTCTTACCCATGCATTCAGATGGATGACTAAATAGCCAGTACAGAGGAAGGGGAGGGGTTGGCAGGCAGTCAAAGTAATGATGGTCTGCCAGGATACGCCCTTGTTAAAGTCATCCCTGGTTGGGGTGGGGAGAGAGAGGCCCCCCTCCCAGACACCCCTGGTTCCTGGAGATCCTTGCTGGCGTGTCTCGCCCTCCACTGAGACAGAGAGCCAACGTCACCTGTTCAATACTTAGAGCTCAGGTATGGTTGACTGCAGGCACAGGTTTCTACTTGATGTATTTAAATGGATTTTTACCAATCTTTATCAAAGTTGTTTATACACATAAGAGTCACAGGGCTTTATAAGGTTCCTTACCCAGCGGAGGTGCCCACGTTCACTGGCCAGGACAGATTCTTCTGGTGCCTCTGGCCACAACCCTGCGCAGCCTTCCCACCCTCCCCCAGCACAGTCCCCATGTCATTCTGGTTAGATGGGAATGGAACGTGACCTTGTAAAAACATTGACATCCAAGGTTGAGCTATTTAGTACACTGTGATTGTTGGGTTGCTTTTTTTTTTTCCTTTACACAACATTTTATTCTTCCTGGAATTGATGACGGTCCTTTTTGTTACTGTTAGCTTGATTTTCTATGTCCTTAGAACAAATTCAGTGGCTTCTCATGTTGTAGTAACAATAACAGTTAACACACTTTGAGCACTTTCTCTTTGCCAGGCACTCTTCTAAGTACTTTCCACGTATTAACTCATTTAGTCCTTACAATAGCCCTCTGGGTGTGCACTACTGTATCTCGTTTTGCAGATGAGGAAGAGGAGGGACAGAGCGGTTAAGTGACTGCCCGCAATCCCAGAACAATTGCACCCACACACCCAGGCTCTTCCCACTGCAGGTCTGAGCCCGCCTGGCCCCTCCTGGCCCTGCAAGCACATCTGCCAGTCCCCTCCAGCCCCTTCCTTGTCCTCTCTCTGTTTGCTGTCTCCACAGCCGGCCTGTAAGCTGGGTGAGGGCAGGCTGTATGCTGTGCCCCGCTGCAATCCTAGGAGCAGGGCTGGACCCAGCAGACCTTCCTGTGCTTGCCAGGACAGTCCTGCTCTGGGCTTCCTACTCATCCACATGTTCCTCCACCTCAGACCCTACAGGTGGGAGGCAGGGCAGGGAGCACCGCCGGGGTGGTTAGAGCCGGGCCCACAGAGGCTCAGAAAGGCCAAGTATGTACGTCAAGGCCTCACCACCAGGGGTTTGAACTCTCTCCTCTGGCTGCAAGTCCAGGGCGGTTCCTCACATGCTAGGCTGCCTCCTACGGGCCCAGGCACACACACACACACACACCACATGTCACACACATAGACGTGCAAACACATATACATGGGCTTCACTTATGCTAATTATGCACACATATTTCCACATGGGCGTATTACATACATATACATACAGACTCAGGTGCGTTTCATATAAACGTCCACACACACAAGCACACACACATCCACACATGATACACAAGCATGCCAATTATACACAGATGCATTATACCCACAAACATATATTAACACAGAAACACATTATACAAACACATATATACCTTGTTTACAAACCCAAACCCATGTAGATCCTATATTCACAAATATACAAACACACAGCATATACACATACCGTACAAAAACATATAAGATGTAAATATATGCACATAGACACATTAACATGTAACCCATAATTGCATGATGTATGCTCACATAGTCACACAAACACGGGCACATAGTTTCCACATGTTGAAACACACAAACATTTGCACAGCACACAAAACACATACAAATAAACACCACACACAGAACACATCTGTGCAAACATATACAAGCCCATGTGCACATCCACAGATGCAAAAACTTGCACAGACACACCCACACTCACGTGCACTCATAAGTACACACACGTGCATGCAGGCACACATACTTGTGTGTGCCTGCTGGCCTGGTTGATGGGGGGAGGAGGGGAGAAGGCCCATGTGTCCAGGTCCTGTGGCCGTTGGCTGGCTTAGGGGAGTGAGTGTGTTTCCTGACCTCCCCGAACAAGGCTGGGACAGCACCTGCCTCATTACATCAGTGAAGGGGGCCGAGGGTATGCAGTCCCCGGCCCATGGAGAGTTGAGGGTCCAGATCTCCTGCCTTGCTCTGGAGCCCCATCCAGGATTAGCACTGGCCACGCTCCCAGGGAGGCCCAAGAAGGTGCAAGATTATGCTCTTTTACAAAGGAGAAAATGGAGGCTTGGCCAAGCGAGTTACACTTTGTGAGCCGGTTTAAGGAGAGAGGGGATTTGAACCTGAGTTTGTCAGAACCCGGAACCATGCTGAGCTACACCTCTGAGCGTCTAGGCTTCCCATACTTGTGGCCATGCACACAGTAGGTGCTACATCGATGCATGTGGAGTGGTCATTGATCTGAAGGACAGCAGCACTCGGGGTCTGGGCTCTGATGAGTGGTCAGGGGGCTACAGGGAGAGAGACCCAGGATTCTGAGGCAATGTGGACCTTCCATATGTTTGCAGACCCCTCCTTCATCACTCCCAGCCCGGAGGTCCAGCCTCAGTGTCTGTTGGGGTCCACCAGCCCAGGGAGGCCCCCACCAGAGGCTCCCAGGCATGGTCCCTTCCGTTCCCCCCCAGCCTCCTACCCCAATCTGGTCTCCCCGCCACCACCAACTCTCCCCAGATGCATGCCTCTCCCTCAGACATTCATTTCAAGGGCTCAGCAGTTTCTTTGCAGGATTTGATTTGCCGCTCAGGCATTTCCTCGAGTGGCCCCTCGATGTTTGCCCTTGTCCAGATGGCATCCAGATGCAAACATCCCTCCTTCTCCCCAGCTCCGGCTGCTCAGCTCCTCAGCTGGGGGAAATTAATCCTGACCCCCACCTCACACCCACCTCCCTGCGTCCCTGGCTTTGTTTCTTGGGCCTGAGGTCAGGCTCAGGCTGACACCACTGTCTGCTTCTCTCTCCAAACCCAGGGCTTCTGGCTGTCCTATTATCTGCCTTGTTCCTGGGCCTTTGTTCAATGCAACAGGTAATTGCTCTGTGAGCCAAAGCAAATGTCAGCATGATAATGAGGGTGATATGATGCCTCTCTGGCCCTGGCAAGGAGGGGGAAGAGCAGGGGGTGTGACTGAGTTCAGGAAGCAGGTGGTGAGCACCCTGGACCTCCAGGCGAGGTCCACAGAGATGACCAAATCCAGATGAAGAACAGAGGTGGAGAGAGAGAAACAGATAACAATCATGCTGACAGTTATGGACCAATGTCCACATACAACAACAATATAAAGATCAGCTCATTTGGTCCTGTGAGCTGGGCGTGATTATGCCCATTTACGGAGGAAACTGAGGCCCAGAATGGAGAGAAAAACTCACAGGAGCAACCATCAATAACATAACTTCTATGTGCAGGCAGTACAGAGAGATCAGCTAACTTAATCCTTGGAGCACCTTGAGAGTTGGACATAATTGTCCCCATTTTATAGATGAGATAACTGAGACTCAGTGAGGCTTAGTAACTCATATATGACCATGTAGCTTTGAAAGTGGCAGAACTTGGCTGTAAACCAAAGGCTTCCAAAGTCCACGGGGCCTCCTGTGTGGCCTGACTGGGTCAGCGGCAGGGCCAGGCCTTCCAGCACTGTCTCCAGAACCCTGTCCTGGCACAGGAACAGCCACCCTGGTGGGAAACATTTCCAGGAGTCTGGGAGACAGTCCTGGGTGGGAATTCCTGTGCCCGGGGGAGACTCACTGTTCCTCAGAGGCCAGGCCCCAGGCCTCCCAACTCTCTGTCCAGGGCTGGACTCTTGACCTGGTGGCAGGGCCAGCAGACGCCAGTCCCCAGAGGACCAGCTCTCAGCTGCCCCGAGAGAGGCAGGCGAGGCCCTTGTTGATCTCACTCAAGCCCTCTGCTTCCCCTTAAAAGTTAATATTTACACACTCTCCACCATGCTGCTGTGCTGCTGCCGTGGACATCACAGTGGCCAGGGCTGGGGTGCTTCTCTGGTCCCAAGACCCCCTAAATCCCTTTCGGGCTCCAAGATGGGGGCTCATCAGACTCCAGCTAGCCTGATGATGGGACAGTCGTGCTGTGCCCAGATGGACTTCCCTTTCCTTGTGCAGCCAAGCTTCCTTGACAGAAAATGGGGCATTTGGCTCAGGCTCAAGGCTTCTGCGCAGGCATTTCCTAGAACCACGGGGCATCGGACCCCGGAGGTGTGAGGAGCGAGGGCCAGGGGCAGGTTGTGCCCTGCTGAGCCACAGGCAGCTGTGGGGATGCCGATGAGTAGGACCTGCCCAGTAAAAGACCGAGGTGGGCCTGAGGTGTATAGGAAGAGTCATGTGTGTCCATGGGGGGGCTCACCCATCCCTCTGGTCACCACAGCCCCAGACAACACCGGAGCCGGACACACAGGGTGCCTTAGAGACAGGGCTGGAATGTCTCACCTGCCTGCCTCTCCCAACACCTCCTCCAGGTGGCCTCCCAGTGTGCTGAGGGGTGTATGCCAGCGCTGCCCGGACTCTGCTGTCCACTCCGCTTCCTTTGGGATTCTAAGTGAGCTTGGCTTTTTCAGGGAAGACCCCAGACTGAAAAGAAGGAGGATCATCCCTGAAGTCAGCAGTCTGGGTGGGCTGGCCACACCTGTGCCCTCGGGGCCCTCAGGTGGGTGGGTGCTCCCTGCTGGAGCTTGCAGGTAAATGTCCGAGAATTACAGCAATGGCCACGGGGAGAGAATGCCGTCACCAGCTGCATGTTGGTGGCCAGGGAACCTGGGAAGGGACACCGTGGCCGGCATGCCAGGTCCCGCAGGTTAATGTTTGACCTGGAGCCACGTGTTTTTCCACTGGCTATTTTTATCCTCTGTACCTGGCAGTGGGCAGCAGGCAACCTCCTCTGTGGGCAAAGGAGGGAGGGAGGGGGGTGTCCAGCTGGGGTTGCTCTGGGCAAGCAAGGGCTGCAGGGAGGCCAGAGGGGCCAGCGTGGGTATGAGGGGCAGGGGAGAGAGAGAACAGGAGGGGCCTGGAGCGGGGCAGCTCGATACACCTCGGCCACATCCCAGGTTCTGCCCTGGGGCCACCCCAGCTCTTCGTTCTCTCCCTGGGAGGAGTGGCACACGTGAGGGGATGAAGGAGAAGTAGGGGGAAACCAAGAGAGCCTTCTGGGAGTCCACAGCTTTTCAGAAAAGTTAAAAATGCCCTACCCACCCCACCCCCCCCACGCCCTGTGTTACTCTCGTCAGTAATGACACTCTCAGACCCTGGATACCACAAGCGAGAAATTTCTCTCTCCTGAGACACCATGGTTTTATTCAGATGGTGGGAGAAAGTCAAAGCTGATTGGTCCCACCCCCCAGGCACTCTGATAGGGAAACACAGCCCTGCTCTCAGGCAACCCCAGTCTAAGGGAGTGGGGGCTATGTCTTCACTTAGGACGAGAGCTTAACTCCTTTGCATCCAAGAACCTTAAAATTGAATTAAAGACTCCCACTGGGTCATACAGCTCTGGGCTTCTCAAGCCCTCATTGTCTCTCAGTTTTCCTCCTTGGCAGTGGGCCTCCGGCCGGCGCTGGCTTTATGACTGTTTACGGCCAGTGGCCACTGAGCCCTTCTCATTGGCCACTGAGCCCTTCTCACCCCTGCCGAGGCCTGGGGGAGGGAGGCCCTTGGAGGTGGCTCAGCCTGGGGCCAGCTGATGCCTCAGCGCCAGCCGCCGGGCAAAGCCAGCTTCCCTCCTGCCCCACCGCAAGGTCCGGAAGGGCTTTCGATTTATACTTGAGTCTGGTGGGAACTGGGTCCCCTGCAAACCTGCCCACCAGCTGGCCCCCCAAATCACGGGCTCCCCACCCCAATGCTCGCCAGCACTGGTCTGAAGCAGGCGGGCAGGCTGGCCCCCAGCCTGGAGTCTTCCTCAGGATCTTGCAGGAGAAGGAGTAAGACTGTCTGGGTTAACCAGTCCCGTGAAGGGCTTCCTAGGGTTGGCAAATGAAGGTCCCCAGATCAAGGTGGGATTAGGAGCCTGCAGGAAGAGCAGAGTTCTCCGGGGAGGGGTCCCAGTTCTCTTACTGTCCTCGCACGATCGCCTTGAGGCAGGGTGTCGAAGCGGGGCTGGGGAACAGGGGACCCTCAGCCAGGGCACAGGGAGTGAGGCCCATTCCTTGGCCTGCAGTGGAGCTCCAAGGCCACCTCCAGCTGGGATAACAGGTCTTTCCCATGGGGGACTGAGCTCCCCACCCCGGCCTACCTTCCTGCACGTCTTCCCCTCTCACTGCTCCCTAAACCCCCAGCCTGCTCAGACCTGGCCACCTCTCTACCCCCCGGTATGTGCCAGGCACTGGGCTGGAGCCATTCACCTACAGGCCTCCCTCACTCCTTAGTACAACCTGGAGGGTGAATCTCTTTATCCCCATTTTACAGATAAGGAGACTGAAGGGAAACATCATTAAACAATTAACCCAAGATCACCCAGCCAGTCAGTGGCGTGGCTGGGATTTAAACTTAAGTCTGTCTGACTCTCAATCCAGCTAACTGGGAGATCATATCGGCCATATAGCCTGTGTATTTTAAATCCCAGTTTTCTCATCATCCCACTCTAGCGGAGCCCTCCCCATCAGCCTGATCAGAAGACTGAATACAACTGGCTCCTACAACCAACTGTCTCATATTTCTCATCATGAGGAAGTCCTTCCTGGAGTCTAACCTTGGTGCCTCCTGCTGTCTCTTACTCTGAAATCAGGGAAAGTGGAGCAAAGATGGTCCCTGTCCTATGCACTGTTACATGAGACTGTGGCATTCCTCTGTGGCTCTGGAGGGTGGGCTGCTCCTGGCTGCAGAAGCAGGAGTCCCAGACACTGGGGGAGGAGGGGACTCTGGCTGGGAGAAGGAGGTGTTCTCTTGGGCCACCTCACAGAGGGAACTTGGGCCTTGCCCGCGGACCCTTCCATATCCTACTGAGTCTGGGACAGGTGAGGAGCTCTCCAGGATGAAGGCAGGGACTGTGAGACCCTCAGAGGGTCCTTGGCTTCTGATGCTTATTAGTTCATTGGGGAAATTTGAGGCTTCTCCTCGAGGGCACCAAGAAGTCCCGGAATCCAGAAATCCCCACGTGGCCCTTGCACCCCTGGGGAGGAAGAAGCTGAGATGACAGGACCCAGGCTCGCACCCGTTCCCTGAAATGGAGGAATTCTGTTCCTCATCATGGTGAGAAGGGAGGGGGAATTCCAAAGACTCGGCTCCAGGGTCCTGGCATGGGACCCAAGTCTTCCATTTCTTAGAAGCGTACTCACTGCTTTCCGGGAGAGCCCTCCTGACTTCTGGCCTCCTCTGGCTTCGTGGCTGAGTTTGGCAGGTGGATCAGATCATCTATCTCCATGCTTGGAGACAGGGTAGGGTGGACACAATTTGGCTCCCGTGGCTCCCTGTGGCCTGGGAGATTGGAATGAGGAAAAAACCCTCACCCCTGAGCCCATCGGGACCTCCTCTTTCAGGCTGCCATGCCCCAAACGCCCCAGGACCAGAGGATGGGCTGTCTCCTGCAGCCCACCCCTTCTCGAGAAGGGCAGCAGGCCCACACCACAGAGGGGAGAGGGGCAGCCTGGGCTGTTAGCCAGGGCATCCTTGTCCATTGGCCTTATCTTTCTCGGGGCATTCTGAGTCTCCTTCACCCCCTGGTCCGGTGGACACTGGTTTTCTCTGCCCTGGGCTGGGGCCCTGAGGAATTCAGAGCAAGAGCAGACAGAGGCCCTCAAGGCAGGAGACATAGTTATGCCCACGGATTACAGACCAGACACCAGTGCTATTCAGAGAGCAATAATAACAGACTTTCCAAAATGGGGCATTTGGGCTTCCCTGGTGGTGCAGTGGTTAAGAATCTGCCTGCTAATGCAGGGGACATGGGTTCGAGCCCTGCTCCAGGAAGATCCCGCATGCCGCGGAGCAACTAAGCCCATGAGCCACAACTACTGAGCCCACGTGCCACAACTACTGAAGCCCGCGCTCCTAGAGCCTGTGCTCCGCAACAAGAGAAGCCACCGCAATGAGAAGCCCACGCACCGCAACGAAGAGTAGCCCTCCCTCTCCGCAACTAGAGAAAGCCCGTGCGCAGCAATGAAGACCCAACATAGCCAAAAATAAATAAATAAATATTTTAAAAAATGGGGCACTTTATGTAGATTGACCCATTTAACCCTCAAAACAACCCTGGGAATTCAATACTATAATATCCACATTTACAGATGAGGAAGCTGAGGCCCAGCGTGGTTGCATAATTGGCCCAGGGGCTTACAGCTAGGAAGCAGGATGGGAACCATAGTGGTCTACCCCAGAGCCTGCGTTCTTACCCTCTACACCTGCACTGCCCAATACAGTAGCCACTAACCTCATGGAACTATTTAACTGAAATAATTAAAATGAAATACAATTAAAAATTCAGTTCCTCAGTTACACCAGCCACCTTTCAAGTGCTCTGCACTCACACGTAGCTAGTGGCTACCATATTGGATAGTGCAGATACTGAATATTTCAGTCATCCCAGAAAGTTCTGTTGAACAATGCTGGTCTACTCTCTACTGTCTCTTCAGAATCAAGATGGAACAATGGAAACTCATCCTTCAGTTGATAGATAAAATAATTAACAGTGTGGTAATAATAGCTCTAATTTACCAAGCTTCCTATGTGCCAGGCACAGTGCCAAGCCCATAATCCTTACTCAATCCCAGGCTCAGGAAGGTTACCCAAAGTCACAGTAGCTAGGAAGTGAATCCAGATCTGGGTGACCCTGGTCTGGTCCTTCCCCCTCCTGCTCCACCCCATGCCAAGCCCCCAGGAGTTCATAGCCCCTGGGGAAAGGAGGGGAAGGCAAATGCATGCATTTCACAAGAACAGGGATTAAATAAATCAGCACATAATTAACATCATCACATTTCCTCGAGCCTGTTGACCAGAACACCGTGCTAATGAGGTCAAGGTCTTGATTTTGAGCCCTGTGAGCATCACTTCACTTCACACGAAAAAACCCTCACTCCCTGCCCTGAGGGCTGCATCAGGCCCCCAGATATTGTGATTAGGAGGCTGGGAGGCTGTGGACGTGTTTCACCATAGCCTGTGGCCTGCTGTCAGAGGCCAGCCCAGGGCAAATTGTTTTAGGCAGGGCCAAGCTGGAGAAAAAGCCCTGTTAAATTCTGGCAGGTGCATGTCTTCTGGACAACGGAGATGGCAATGTCTTCCTCCTCTGGGAAGGATGGAGTTAGCAGAAAGCAAGGCCTGAGTTTGAAGAAAAGATGCAGTGGGAGATAGAAAAGAGCTTCTGAGACATGCTTCTTCTCAGGTAAAACTTTGGTGGGGGACGTGGGGTTTATAGGAACTTTGGAAGGTTTGACTTTGGTGGGGAAATCTGCCTTTAGAATCCCATAAGGATTGTTCTATTGTGGGAAAGTTAGCTTCAATTATATGTCAACCACCATACGTCACCTGGGGAGATAAGGACCAGTAAGTGATAAGAGCAGACAGTTCAGCAGAGAGCTGGACCTTCTCCCTGACAGACTGAGGTGATGAAGACATGTGCCTACACAGGGCCCGGCATGTGGTAGGTCTCAGTAGATGCTGATTGGTTTAAATGATCTCTCTCCTTAAGCAAATTTTTCCTGGGCCGGCATAGCACCAGGTCTGGGGGACTCTGATGAGGTGCCAAAGGCACCAGCCAATGACTGGCTGTGCAAGTCAGGATAGGCTATGCTGTGCTGCAGTAACGAATGAGCCCTAAAATCTCAGTGGATTCACACCACAAAGGTTTGTTTCTTGCTCACACAATTTGGCCAAGGCAGACTGGCAGGGGTTCTGCTCCACAAAGTCATTAGAGATCCTGGATATTAGATCCATCATTTTCAACAGGTGGTTTCCATGGTTGTGCCTGCAGGGGCAGAAAAGAGCAGGAGGGCTGTGCACTGGCTCTCAAATGCTCTGGCTCCGAAGTGACAGATTGCATCTCCGTTCACAGCCTATCTGTCAGAATTAGTCTTGTGGTCCCACCTAATGGTGAGGGACTGGGAAGTAAGGTGGGGGGGCGTATGGGTATGTGGTGAAGAGAAAATGTCTCTGTCATTTCACCACTTCTTCTCTCAAAACCCATTTTCTTCTCCTGTAGAAGGACTCTGAGGTGCCTTTTAGCTCTGGCATTCCAGGTCTCCATGGAATGTTATTCCACAAATATTTCTTAGGTATCTTATCTAGATGACGAACATCCTCAGTGGTGTTTGATCCTCCCCTATCAGAGCTGGAATTGACTTTTTTAAACAATCAAAAGTTATCTGACAATCCAATTTAAAAATGGGTAAAACATATGAACAGACAGCTCATCAAAGAAGACATATAGATGGCAAATAAGCCAATGAAAAGATGCTCAATGTCATTTGTCATGAAGAAAATGAAAATGAAAACAACAATGAAAAACCACTCTATACTTTTTATTAATAGAATGGCTAAAATTTTTTTTAAATTGACAATATCAATTGCTGTTGAGGATGTGGAGCAACAGGAACTCTCACTCATCACTGGTGGGAATGCAAAATGGTAAAGCCACACTGGAAAAGAGTTTGGCAGTTTCTCATAAAACTAAACACAGTCTTACCATATGATCCAACAATTTCACTCCTAGGTATTTACTCAACTAATTTTAAAACTTATGTCCACACAAAACCCAGCACAGGAATATTTATAGCAGCAATTTATTTAGAATTGCCAAAAAAGAACCAAGATGTCCTTTAATAGGTGAAGAGATAAACAAACCGGTATAGCCACACAATTTAATACTACTTAGCGATAAAAAGAAAAGAGCTATCAAGCACACAAAGACATGGGTGAATCTCAAGTGCTTATTACTGAGTGAAAGAAGTCTTGAAAAGCTCCGTACTATGTGATTTCATTTATGACATTATGGAAAAGGCAAAACTGTAGAGATGGTAAACAGATCAGTGGTTGTCATGGGTTTGAGGTAGGAGGAGGGTTGAATAGGTAAAGCACAGAGAATTTTGTAGGGTGGTAGGACTATTCTGTGTGATAGTGAAATAGTGGATAAGTACTGTGATTGTCAAAGCCCATAGAAATTTACAGCACAAAGAGTGAGCCTTGGGCTTCCCTGGTGGCGCAGTGGTTAGGAATCTGCCTGCCAGTGCAGGGGACACGGGTTCGAGTCCTGGTCTGGGAAGATCCCACATGCTGCGGAGCAACTAAGCCCGTGAGCCACAACTACTGAGGCTGCGTGCCGCAACTACTGAAGCCCGCGCACCTAGAGCCCATGCTCCGCAACAAGAGAAGCCACCGCAGTGAGAAGCCCGCGTACCGCAACAAAGAGTAGTCCCTGTTCGCCACAACTAGAGAAAGCCCGCACGTAGCAACGAAGACCCAACGCAGCCAAGAATAAATAAATAAATTAATTAAAAAAAAAAAAAAAGAGTGAGCCTTAACGTATGCAAATTTAAAAAAATCACTTAGGCGGCTGGGAGATCACAGGATAGAACACAGAATGTGAGAAAAGAATCTGACTGTATTACAAAAGTATAAAACCACCTCCTTGAATGGGATGGGAGGAAATGTACTAAGTAACTCTGGGAATGAATGAAGTCTGTAAGACTAAAGACGAAGGGAGCTGCACATAGCACTGTACTCTAGTTGATAAAGTTGTTTCCCATGGAAATATGGGTTAACAATCTGAAGTAATATACATGTATACTGGAATTGAACATTTAAGTAAATGGATGGCAGATAGGAGCCAGTTTCCTCACTGTTGGAGTGAAAGGTTTCAGTAAGAGGAGGAGCCTAGAATGATCCATGTGGTAATGGATTAGATTTGGGAACATAAGTACAGACTCATGTCTAGTTCAATACAGATACGGATGGTTACACAAGAAATACTTACAGAAATGTGTATTATACACATGAGTTAGTAAAGACATATATTTCCTTTCTCTGTCAGCTGGGAGTGTCTATAAGTGACTACACCCCAGTGGTGACAAGCACACCTCGTGCTCAGATCTTGGTTTCTAATACCATTCTTCATTCAAAGAAACCAGGGCTCCCTGGAGAAAAGGCTGAGTCTAGGACTGGGGCAGAAAATATACAAGATGAGCCCAGAGTATCTTATAGTGCCAGGAAGTAAGGAAGTGCTAAAAACAAAAAACAAACAAACAAACAAACCAAAAAACCCACAAGAGACAACTGAAAGAATTCCAGTGGCCAAAGATGGAACTTGAGAAATGAAATAGTTTTAGACTATAACCCAAATATAAAATAAATTTCCATGAGCCCATAACTGATATAAATAAATGATTAAATAAATCAATGGGGGAGAAGAGACAAAATTTCCTGTGCAGAAGAATTCCAAATATCCAGGATGTAGATACTTCACTCTCGAGGAGGTAGAACATAGCTCCCGCCCCTTAAGTGTAAGCTCTGCATAGTGACTTCCTTTCAAAGAGGACAGTATGGAAAGGGTGGGGTGAGGGGAAGCAGTAACTTTGGGATAGAAAAAGCTGACGAACACCACCTCAGCCATGTGATCAAAGTCAATATCAACGGTGATAAGTCATGTTGATGGTATGTACCGTTGATATGATGTGATGAAAATGGCACTTTATCTGTGTTCTTCCTCCATAAACTCCTAACTCAAGCCTAATCATGAGAAAAACATCAGACAAATCCCAATTGAGGGATGGATATTCTACAGAATACCTGACCAGTAGGCCTCAAAACTGTCAAGGTCATTAAAAACAAGGAAATGAGGGAACTGGCACAGCCAAGAGAAGCCTAAGAAGCATGAAGACTAAACGTAATGTGGTATCCTGGATAGGATCCTGGAACTGGAAAAGGACATTAGTAAAAACTAAGGAAATCTGAATTTCCTTAGGAAATTAGGAAGAATGGATTTTAGTTAATAATAATGTATCAATGTTTCTTCATTAATTGTAACAAACATACCACACTAATTAAGATGTCTATTATAGAGGAACCTGGGTATGGAGTGTATGGGAACTCTATTATCTTTGCAATTTTTCTGGAAATCTAAAACTATTCTAAAGTAAAGGATTTGTTTTTAAAATGTCACTTGAAATCAAGTTGAAAAAAATAATGTGATGGATTAAACTGGGTAAAAAAAAATTTTTGATTCTGATGTGATGAGTTTAATTGACTTTAAAAGGACTGTGAATAAAACTACAGAGAGCCACAGCTTTCTTTATCACAGCTGAAGAAAGGAAGGAAGTGGCTGGTGGCACTGAGACAGGTCAGGGGCAACCTGCTTTTTGATCTTTTCTGTTGTGCCCCTGTTGATTCAGAGAAATAAAATGTAAAACAAAAGCAAAACCAAAACGCACTGAACGGCAGCATGATCAGAATAACTGCTCTCTTCTGAGGTAAACCTTTTGAATGATAACCTCGTGCATGTGTGTAAGTTCCAGTGTTCTTTTATGAAAACCGGCCACCCCCTCCCCGCCAGCCCCTTCAGACCCCACCTAATCAAGGACATGTTGCTCCTTGTTCCCTGGGGTGTGCAGGAGAGCAGGCAAGGTGTCACCGTGGACAGAACACGGGTGTCAGAGCCCTGTCGCACTCACCAGCTGTGACTCTGGAGATAACCCAAACTCCCTCAGCCTCTGTTCCTTCATCACCGTAGTGGGGGCCTGAAATTGCCACTTTGCGGGTGGTGGAAACTTGGAGAGGATGTATGTGAGCTAATAAGGCCAGCGTCGGGCATGTCAAAGGCCTTCTATGAATGGTGGTGACTATTAGCAGAGGAGCTTCGGGGCAAGCAGATTAATCCAGATGACCTGGATCGGACTGTGTAGACAACAGGAGGGAAAAAGTCTTGTGGACCGAGCTGCCCAGGAAGGCCCGTTCTGCAGGTGCTCAGCGTGTGGATGGGCAGGAAGGGACAAGGGGTGAACTTCAGGCGCGAGAATCACAGGAGCAAACACAGGAGGTGGATGGAGAGGCAGCCCTCAAGCAGGGGAGGAGAGGGAGGCCTGGAGGGGCCAGGGAGAGGGCCCAGGGGCGGGCAGGGCCTCCATACCCTGGTAGGAAACCCCTGTAGCGTTTACCAGCCTAAGTGACCTCTTGGGTAACCCCGGTACCTTTTGAAAAAATAAATGGTAGGTGATGGCGCTTCTGGAGAAAGAGAATCGACCAAGGCTAGCACCTGCACCAGGGCAGAGAGGGGCCCCAGTGAGTCTTCAGCAGTGTTTCTCTTGGGGAGGCCTAAATGGTCACGGCCACCATTAGGGCCTTTGCCCTCCAGGGCGGCCTGTTCCCTGAGTCTACCTGAGGCCTTGAGCCTCAGGTGGTCCAGTCCACTCACCGAATGGGGAGGGACGCAGAGACCGCGCCTGCACTCTCAGCCTGGGCAGCAGGAGGGAGGGGACGGAGGGCGGGAGCTGTGTCTCCACCTTTAGGCTGGAGGCTGCTGTGGGCAGGGGCTGGTTCTTTCCCACATGCTGGGGGATCCTTGGGGGCTAGGTTGAGTCTTCTCCTCAGTTTCTCCCTCAGGATCCTGCCTGGAGATCTACCCCAATGCATTCTTGAGATTTGGGGCCAAAGCTCCTGCTTACTTAAAAAAATGTCCTCCACAAACTGGATCAAAGGACAAGGGCTAAAATTAAATCAAGAGGGGATTTTGCTATTCTTCAACTTTCCATCATTTCAAAACACGTCATTCTGGCCTTTGAGAAGAAACCTCCCCTGGCCCAATGCTAAGTCTTGGGGTTGGGTAGCAGCAGGAAGTGCCAGGGATCTAGGTCTTGACAAAATAAATCCCTCTCCCAACCATCTTGGCCAGCAGAGCTGAGGCAGCCCACATGGTAGAGTTTTCCTGGGGCCGCCAGGCCGAGGCCATCGTAAATAGTTTAACTGTGTTTACGTAGCAGTAACATGCGTGTTACTGTTCACAGCGACCGCATTCCAGAGGGCAATCGTGGGTGATTTACCTCGCAGCGCACAGCCGCCAGTCCCTAAGGCGGGTGGGTGGCCTCTGGGGCCCAGCTCCGCTCTCCCAGGAGGACTGTTTTTAAAGAGCTGCTCCTACCTTGCTATGCCCTACCACGTGTGTGTTCCAGATCTGGGGATTCCTCAGCAGCCTTCCCAGGGCCCTTTGAGGAGTCCGAGGCAGCTGTCAGAGGCGAGGGCCTCTGAAGCCCTGGGCCATACCCTCCCCTCCTCTCGGCTCTCCAGCCAGGCATCCGGTGTTTGGAACTTGCCCATCTCGTTCATGGAGATGGATGGACACAGGTTGCAGCCCTGTTCTCAGTGCTGGCCCTGGTACCCGCAGCAGCAGCAGCCCCCAGCCAAGATACTAACAACAGCTAACCTTTGTGGAGCCTTATTAAGTACCATTTTTCAAGCCTTATAGCTCAAAGGAAGTGCTGTCATGAGCCCCTTTTACAGACAACAAAACTGAGGTAAGGAGAGTTTACATAACTTGCTCAAGGATGCACAGTGGGTAAGGGGCAGAGTCAGACTCATCCAGGCAGCCTGCACTCCCAGCCACCACACTTTTCTACCTCTCTCGTGCCATGAGCACTGCCTGCAAGGGTCTGGCTCCTGGATGGGGCAGGGCGGCCGATGGGGAGATGAAGTGCAGGAAGCAGAGGATTGCTGGGTATCTGTGCGCACTCCCACTGACACGTGCCATGTGCATGCAGGTGCATGCATGTCTCCCACACAAACATGCACATATGCATGGGTCCCCACCCACACACGTGCATCTCCTATATGTATTTTTATAATCACCTTCACACATACACAAGCGCATGCATACATATCTATATCTTCACCCTCTATAAATGAGTCCACCCTATGTGTATATGTCCCCCACATGTGCGTTCTTACGCAGACCCACATAAATGCAGATGTGTACACCAACACTTGTGTGTGGAGTGTGTGTACCACCACTCTGCTAACCAAGAGCATCCTTCCTTTCCCTCACCTCCAAGCTGAGTGTCAGCCCTAGCACAAATGAGGCAGAATTGAATCTTCTCTCAATATCTCCTGTGTTCACTCAACCAGTATTTCC
This sequence comes from Eschrichtius robustus, assembly GCF_028021215.1. Lineage (NCBI taxonomy): Eukaryota > Metazoa > Chordata > Mammalia > Artiodactyla > Eschrichtiidae > Eschrichtius > Eschrichtius robustus. The sequence continues at coordinate 76,777,082 of NC_090835.1, forward strand.
TGAGTACCCACTGTGCGCAGGGCCTTATGGCAGGGACTGGGGTGGAAGACACAAACTGGGGCTCAGCCCAGCCTCTCAGGGGTACTATATTCAAGTCAGAGGAGGGCCACCAGCCAGTGGATACAGTCATCCCTGTTGCCGAGAGCCAGCCTGGGGGATGCAGGCTCAAAGCGGGCTCCAAGTTCCTCTCTGGTGACAATGTACGTGCCTCTGGAGGCCAAGCTGCCTGTCTGATTCTGGGCACCCACAGGACCCTGGGCTTTCCTGCAGGCTTGAGGTCTGCACGTGTCCCATCCAGGGACTCTGGATGCCTCTGGCAGGGCCCGGGACCTCTCCCCAACATGCTCACAGCGAAAGCAGCAGCACAGCCAAGCTGTGTGAGTCACCAGGCAGGCCACACCCGGAACGCCTGCCTGCCTGCCGTCCCAGCAGTGTGCTGGCTTGCCTTTGTCCACACAGCTTCCAAAAAGGTCCATGGCACGAGTCTTCCTGATGCCCGGCCCCTCTGCCAGCCCTGCCATGCCATGCACTGTGGGTTACACGGGCTCCTCCCTGGCAATGAGGGGCCAGACCTTTTACTCTATGTCTATTACCCAAGTGTCATGCCAAGGCGAAGCCTGAGCTGGGAGCCAAGCAAACAACCTGCTGGCCAGGACTGGCTGGATGGGTGACCCAAAGGGCCCATACTTATGAGGGTCCAAGACTGGTTTAAGGTCTGCTCTTGCCATCTTGAAATTCTTAGTAGTTTTGAACAAGGGCCCCCACGATGATGTAACCGGGCCTGCCACTGGCTGAGGCTTTCTGTGGATGAGTTAGCAACCCTTTCCTGCCCCCTCCCACCTACCCCCCAGCCCACTGCCCACCTCCCCCAGCCTTCCTGCCACTCCTGCATGCCCCCAGCTGCCCTGCCACTGCCAGCTCGGCCTCCTGCCCCGGGCTGGCCCCGACCGCTGAGATGTGGGCGGCTGTGGTTTCCCGGCACCCACAGCTCGGCCGCAGTGTTTGAAGATGAACTTCAGTGGTGTCCTCAGACTGTGTTCCTTCTGTCGCCCAGCCTGTGGTCACCCTTGCCGGATCCCGCCCCACGGTCGCTTGCCTGCCTGCTGCCACCCAGGCCATGAAAAGCGGAGGAGGGGGGCCCCCAGCCAGTACTCAGCTTCTGGTTCACAACCCACGTGTGGACGGCTCAGCCCCAGCCCCACCCTGCTGGACACGGGCTGGATGCTCTCTCAACCTCAGTGACCTCAGCTGTGAAATGGGGATTAAGCAGTCCTCCCAGCAGCATTGGTGGGAGGATTCCTGGTAACACATAGGAAGCATCTGGTAGGAGCGTGGCACGGAGTGGGTGCCTCGAGAGCATTTTGTTTCAGCTGCTCATTAGTTCAGCGTTTACTGAGTGCCAGGCCAGCAAAGAATGGAAGGCGAGGCCCTGCCGAGGGAGCTCACAGGCTGAGTGCAGAGGGGGTGGGGTGGCTGAAGGCAGAAAAGCAAGTAGCTTAACTAGAATGCAGACAGAATACTGGAGTGTGAACTCGAATGGTGGAAAGACCGAGGCCCAGGGAGAGGAGGTGATTTGCCTACACTAGATATCAGCGGTCTTGTTCCTCTGCCCACCAGACACCCCTCACTGACGGGCTGTACCGTGTCCCTGGTTATGCAGAAGTCACGCCAGGCTTGCTACTCAGCAGCTGTGGCCGTGTGGATGGGTGTGTTCCAGCTTCCATCTTCAGGGCATAAGCTGGGGTCTTCTTGATGGGATGTGGACATCACCCATGCCTCTTCCCATCCCTTCAGACCACTGAGTATTTATTAAGCACCCCCGTGTACCCAGCACCTGCAAAGGCTCAGTGACCATCCTTGGGCACAGCACAGCAGCCCTAGATATCTAGGTGGATAGAATCTAAAAATTGAACATCTATGAAATAATCCATACCTCATCTATCAAACTAAAGGCCAGTTGTACATGGAGTAACTCTCCTGTAGCATTCATTTTAAATTAGGGGGAAAAAAAGGCTTACAATATAACTGAGAAGGTAGCATAGAACTTTGGCTTTTTGATCAGATGATTTAAACTCTTGTCCAAAAGCTTGTTAACAATGTAAAATTTCTTTTTGGGGGGAAACATATCAAATACTTCTGAATGAGAAGTAAATTATCTTCTTCACTTTGGTATACCCAATATAAATCCCTGCCCTTTGGCCTTTTGGAGCAGTGATGAGGCAGCTGGCGTCCCTCCATTTCCATGTCCCATGGCCCTGGGCACTACTGGGTAAGTGACAGCCAGGTGCAGACCCTCTGCCCATCACCCCTTCCAATTCCCACACTCTCCTCTCACCCAATTCTTCGGGTCACTCATCTTCCAGGGGCTCAGCCCGCTCCCAGCAGGTTTAGTGAGGACAGAAGAGCCCTGGGAATGACTTACTGAAAGCAGAGAGTTGAAAAAGAAGGTCTTGGTGGTCACTAAAGGCAGTTTGAGCAGGGCAGTGGTGTGGCCCGTGTCATCTTGAGAGGCTCACTCTGCTGGGATGTGGAGAAGGGGCTGCGGGGTGACGGTGGACACAGGAAGAGCTGATAAGAAGGAATCTCAATAGTCCAGACACCGGCCTATGGGAGCCCGAGCTCTGGGACGAGTAGGGAGGCCTCCAAAGAGGTTTGGAGATAGAGCCCTAGCCCTCCTGCCGGCCGTACCCCCATGCCCTGGCAGCATCCATCCTTCCCTCGCTGAGCCCTTGTCCAGCCTGTGGTCCCCAGGGCTCGGAATTATTCAGCCTGGGAACCAGGCAGTGAGTCTCGTGTCTGCCCCAGGCCACAAAATGGATTATATATTTTTTATTAGCTGTCCCTTATTAATTCATAATTGCAATCGTGTAACGTTTAATAGAGACACAAAGCGATCCCCATCGCTGCCCCACAATCATTCATAAGCTAAGAAGATGGAGCGGCTCATAAAAAAGGGCCGTTAAAAAAAATTCCGCAGAAATGGAAAGCAGGAGGTGATGCAAGCCGTGGTTAACAAAGGCCGGGGAGGCGTGAGCGGGTGTGAGCGGAATAACCCAGCCCTGATAAGCCGCAAAGCAGAGCCGGCAGCTCCCGCCCCCCTCTGCCGCCTGAGTCAGAGAAGCCAGGATGTGTTCAAAATCTAGCAATGTAATTAGCAGGTTGCATCATGCCCCTCGATTATAAATTACAATAGGCACAAAGAGGGTGGATGGAAGAGCAGGGATTATGTGGGTAACTCAATCCTGGTGCCCAGGAGGGGGCTGGGAGCTGCCACCCAGCCACCCAGCCACTCGACCCTAGTAGTCTCTGCCTGCCGTGTCACAAGGTGATGAGAGGCTTGCTCAATGCCTCCTTTGTGTAGCCTGGGATAATGATTTACAAACTCGAGGAATCAGGAGGTGCGAAAAGAAGATGACCCTCTTAACCCGGCCATTGTCTACCCGCCCCCCCACCCCCGCTGGAATGCCCAGCCCCCGCCCGCCCGGTGCACCTGTGCACACGGATGCTGTTTGGGGATGGTCCAGGTGAGGAGCCCTCATAGGGGCTGAGGCGATAAGATCTAAAGGGGCTGAGCAGGGCGTTTGGAGACACCATCAGGGATGACTGACACTCGGCAAACAGAGATGGACTGTGGTGATGCGGAGGTTTCTCTGCAGAGCAGTAGGGGAAGGGGGAGTGGGCAGGAGCTCAGGGCTGATGACAGAGCCAGCTCTGTCCTGAGTCCAACCCCAGGCTCTGCCACCAGCAGGTTGCGAGAGCCTGGGCAAGCCTCCTCTCCTCTCCAATCCTCATTTTCCCAGCTTCAATCCATCAGCTAGCTGTACGACCGGGGCAAGCCATTTCCCGTCTCCATGCCTCAGTTTCCCTACCAGGCCTGGCCAGAGCTGGCTGTGTGACCTGAAACAAGCTCACTTCAGTGTAAGTGGGGACCTCAGTGTCCCCATTTACCATGAGAGCAGTGACCTAGCCAATCTTAAAAGTCCAGTTTGGACTTTCTCTGGGTCTAGAATAAACTTTTCCCCAAAGCTAACCAACTAGCCAGGTAACCTGCAACTTGGAGAGCAGGGAAACGGGACGGGCAGCTCTGCAATCTGGCCACCTGCATGAATCAGAGGCTGGTGAGACAGAGGGAAGTCAGCACAGGCACGCGGCAGGCTTGGGCAAAGCGAGGTGCTGGTGGCACCGTTCCCCACAGCCTGGGAGACACGCCCTTTACTTCCTCCTGGTGGCAAAGATTTCCCCTTTCTGTCTGGCCTTTGCAAACAGCCTTTACTCCACAATGTTTTCTTAGCAGCCCTATTCTTCCACACGGAAAATAGTCCCATGAACTTTATTATCTCTGCAGAGGAAGGACAGGATATAGATGTGCCCTTAAGTTCAACGAACTCTGCTCTCTGGAAAACCAGAGTTAGAGCAACTGTCCAATGGGAGATTTTTTTTAACAAGCCCCAGCCCCAGCAGAGTTTCATTCTGAATCTGAGAGAGAGATCATAGCTGCCCCCTGAACTGTGAACTCAGCCACTCTGGGGCCTCCACGTCTTCTCTCTGGGCCTCAGTTTCCTCAATTCTAAACTGATGGGAGAGGAGGAGGTACTCTCAACAAGTAGGTGGAGGTTGGGATGGAATTCCAGCGAGCACTGCCTTTACTCAGACCCAGCACCTCGCCCCTGGACTGTCGTACAGGCCCCCGGTCTCATCCCCCAGGTCCCTTTGCCTCTGCAGCCACAGGACGTAGTTGAAACTCGTGACCCTGATCACACTCTGCCCCATCAAAGTCCCCCCTCCCCAAAGTCCCAGGTCAGGGCCCCACCAGAAGGTCCCCAAGTTACCCTGAAATGGCAGGTCCCTTCCCAGCACACCCCCGGCTATTTCACACCTCCTTGCCTTTGCACATGCTGTTCCTCCTGCCCGGATTACCCTTCCCTCCCCTTGTTCAACTGGCCAGTTCAGATTCAGCCTTTGGGACCTCACTCCTGTGTCGTCAGCTCCCAGAAGCCCTCATCGCAGTGTTCCTTCTGTGCTCCCCCACCTGAGCAAAGCTCCATGTTAGCAAGTGTGGTGTCAGATTGCAAAGCAGCCTCTGTACTGCGTCTCCACTCCACCGTGAACTCCCATAGCCAGGGCTGTACCTGCATACAGTCAGCGCCCAGAAGTGTCTTCCTTATTGAACTGCTGCCTCTTCCCACAACAGGAAAGAGGCAGATGTAGCCTGAGGCCCTGGACTGGGGGTGAAGTATGGAAAACTAACTCATTCGTTCACTCACTTACTCATCTGTGTAACCTGAATATGTGTAGTGAAGGGAGAGGGGGAGTGCCAGACCCATCCACTTTGAACATTTCCCAGAAGACACTTCCAGAAGCCCCTGACCTTGGGGAGCAAAATGTCCCTAAAGCCACTCCCCCCAGTTCAGGCCAGTCCCCAGGTAGGCAGTGGCAGTGGGGTAGCTGTCCTGTCTGCTTAGCCCAGCAGGCCCTGCACCTTATCAGCTGCCATCTCCCTGCTCCCTCAGTTAACAGAAGCTGGGTGTGAGGAGGTGGTGACAGGCAGGGGGCCACCTGGAGGCCTCTTCCCACCTGTCAGGAGCTCCCGGCACATCCTCCTGTTGGTGAGGCAACCGTCCTTGTATCCACATCGCCCAGGCAGGTGACTACTCTGCTCCCATGTCAGGATGACATTCGATCCCTAAGTCGTGACCTCACTCAGGCATCTGTCCTTGGTACCTGTCTGCTTCCGAGCAGAGAGCCAAAATATCAGCAGAGACAGAGCACCTGGATACCCTTCCCAGCAACAGCAAAACCCAGAACAGGTGTAGTGCTCCCATTTGATCAGACAGAAAACTTGGACTCGAAGTGTGGACATGCCCACCCGAGGTCCTACAGCTCCTGCGGGCCTACTTCAGCCTGTAAAGTACATCCTTTCCTTCTTTCCCCACCCTTGGGGGTTGAGTCGTGCCCCATATTTGGTCTTTACCACATCCAATGTAGGTGGAGATGTAAGTGACATTGATGACTACATATATCAGACACCTACTATATACCTGGCACGGTTTTAAGTACTTTATTTTCATTCATTCAATCAATAATATTTATTGAGTGCCAGGCTCTGTTCCAGATGCTGGGGGTATGGCATTAAGCAAGGCAAACAAAGTTTCTGCCCTCAGAAACTTTCTAGCGGGAGGAACAGAATAAGCCAAGAAGTGAGTAAATAGAAAATAGCCTAGGTGGTGAAAGTCAGTCAAGAGAATGGATGATCAGCGAAGGCCTTTGATTTGGTGACATTTGAGCTCACCCCTGAAGATGCTGAGGGTGGAAGCATGGGACTATCTGGAGGACAAAAATGCTAGGCAGAGGGAACAGTAAGTGCAAAGGCCTTGGGGCTGGAACATGCTTGGTGTGTTCAAAGAACAACGGCTGTGGTTGGAGCAGAATAAGAGAAGAGCAGAGCACAGAAGATGAGATACTGTGTGATATTAGCTGTGTGTTAACTCATTTAATATCACAGCAATGCCGAACACCAGGTACTATTGTTATTCCCTTTAGCTGATGAGAAAACTGAGGTACAGAGAAGGCAAGTAATCTGCCTAAAGTCACACAGCAGGCACGTAGCTCTGTACTGATGATTTGTGAGCGTCCTTCATGGCCCAGAGCACTAGTAGTTCCCAGTCCCAGTAGGGATTGAGATCACCCAGGAAGCTTGCAAAGAACCCGATTATCGGGTTCCTAATTTTAACAAGCTGCCTGGGTGATTGTGACAGAATCTTCATGACCCCAGCTTTGGTGAGCCACTGGGAGATGGCTGTGGGCAGGCTGGGGTGGAGGATCGAGCACTGGGCGAGGAGCCTAACCCCAGCCCTTCTGTGATCTCTGAGTGGCTGCAGTCCCTCTGAACCTCAGCCTCTTCACCTGTGAAATGAGAAGGTCGAACTCCACCAATGCATTCCCCATGTGCTTGATAGCAGTGGAATTCTCCACTCAGTCAGGTCTTAGGTGGAGCCCACGATACGATCGATACAAGTCAAATGAGCTTTATTTTGTGGGGTGGGGTGAGCTTCAGGCCATTATACCCTTGGCAGCCTCCGAAGCACAACTTACCAATTCCCTGAGCTGCAGTCTGTGGAGAGCATAGGCACCTGGCCAGACGCTTTGGGTTCTAGATATCCATCCTGGGTCCTCTCTTCAAGCAGCGGCCCCTGGAATGACCCCAAGTCCCTGGTCCTCCAAGGAGGCTGCTCCAGACCCAGGCTCTGAGCTCTGGGGAGGCCTGTGTGTGATCATGGGATGCGGCTGGGAGGCGAGGGGACCGGGGGCCGGCACACAGTCGGCCCCGTTCAACTTGCCGGATTCCTCTACCTGCTTGCTGTCCTTGCTGGCGAGGGGGCGGTGGAATGCCCGAAATACTTGGGATGATCTTTGGACCAGTTGTTGAAGACCAGTGTAGTGGGTAGCAGCTGGTCAGGGCAGGACCAGTGTAGTGGGTAGCAGCTGGTCAGGGCAGGACCAGTGTAGTGGGTAGCAGCTGGTCAGGGGCAGGAATTTGCTTTCATAAGCGCAGGGCCTCTGACGTCTTGGATTGACCCTCCTCCCTTGCCTTGGGATGGTAAGAACATCTCTGCACGAGTGGGCCCCTGGAATTGGCCAGGCCCTTCCTTGCCAAGATCCCGCCCTTTGGCTATTTCACAGACGAGGAAAATGAGGCTGGCGGGGTCAAGAGATCTGCCTGGAGTCACGTGGCTTCAACACTGGTGAGATCAATCCTCAGACCTCAAGTCCAGGGCTTCGCCTGCTGGTACTGGGCTCCTCTTGGACAGGGGGGAAAGATGCTCTGCAGAAGACAGACAGACAGACAGACAGATCCCTGTCCTGACAGAGTCTGCACTCTGGAGGAGGGTAACCTAGGTTCGCCTGCTGGTACTGGGCTCCTCTTGGACAGGGGGGAAAGATGCTCTGCAGAAGACAGACAGACAGACAGACAGATCCCTGTCCTGACAGAGTCTGCACTCTGGAGGAGGGTAACCTAGGTTGAAGTCCTTCCATACATTCCCTCAACATCCAACACAGTCCCCTGCATACAGCAGGTGCTAAATAATTGTTTGTGATAATCATGCTTCAGAGTTGGGAGTGAAATGAATTTCCTATCTGAGCTGCCTTGGAATCTATCTGGAGTTCTAGCTTCCTCACCCATAGAATGGGGACAGTACCGTTCTCTGCCCAGCCTGGCGGTGAATGGGAAGAGGTCGTGGTGAATGGAGAAATTGACACAGACACCTACTACGCGCCATGCTTGGCCACCAGTCGTTACGACAACACCGCATGATAGAAATGACTCTCCCCATTTTATGGAGAAGGAAACCGAAGCTGGAGAGGCAGACCTACATCGATCACCAAAGCTCCTGTTCTTTCCACTACATCCTGAAACCTCCCTATCATTTTCCCTGCGCCCAGCATGGGGTTTAGTTTAGTTTTGTTTTTATTCTAAGTTCCCAAGTAAGACAGGGCAAGATTGAAATAAAGCCCGTAGGATCCCTCCCTTCCAGTTGCAAACACCCAGGGGGCCTGGGAGGAAAGGACCGGGCTTGTGCTCTGAGTGCAGAGACCCCCTCTCTGGCCAGGACGTGGAGCTGACATGAATTCCTCAGCACTTCCTTGGGGATGGCGGAGAGGTATGGGGATCAAGTGGTCCATGGGGTCCCCTTCCCCCCAGGATAGATGCTGGCTGCTTTTGAAGGCCTCATCAGGGTCTAGGGCCTGGCTGTTGGCTCTAGAGTCTGGAAACCACTCCCCTCTCCAACACAGCCATGTGAGTGCTCCAGCCACCCACATGGGGCTGCGGCCTTGGACAGACAGAAGTCCGGGAGTCAAGAGGCTGGGCTTGATCGGGGCACAGCTGTCTCCTGTGGGGAGACCTTCTCTGGCCCCCAGAGTGAGTCCGTGCTCAGGCCCAGCCAGGGAAGTGACCCAAGGGGAGGCCCGAGCCTTGGGTCCCCTGATGTCTGCAGCTGCTCCTGGGACCACCCCACGAGATGGAGGCTACCAAGCCCCCGAGAGACCTGTGGGGCTGAGGAGAGGCGGTATTTTCTCAGCAGGATTTATGTGTGTGTGTGTGCGTGTGTGTGCGTGTGTGTGCGTGTGTGTTTAACAAGGAGTGGGGCCTGCCTGACTTCTGAGCCTGGAATTTATACAGCCCCTCTTTGGCGGCTGCAGTTTATCTTAAGCGAAAGAATAATAAACTGAGTTGACAGGATGATGTATTCAAAGCATCTTCCCGTCACTGCACAGAGCCCTGCCCGCTGTTAGGATGTCTGGCATGGTGGGGACCGTGTTATCGAATGTTTAGCCCCCGCAGATTGTCAACAACGCATTGTTTGCAGGTTTGGGGCAAGGCAGAGATGGGCCGGGCTGGGGTGGGAATGGGGGGGTCTGGCTGCAAGGGCGGGCGAACGGAGGGCTGCCCAGATGGGGTCAAAGAGGCGTCTGCCTTTGATGGAAGCTCAGAGGTCCAACCCCTCCTCCCTGCCCTGATGTTCCCTTTCCTGCCTCCCAGAGTCCTCCCCACTGCCCTCCACATCGTCCCAGTCCAGCCTGAGGCATAGGGACAAACTCGGGTCCCCCTGCTCTCTACAGGATTGGGAAAACCTCCTCCACCCTCCACTTGCCGTTTTTAACTTAAACAAGGAAATCAGCATTAAACCTCAACTTCAAAAAATTATGCCAGACTTACTAAACCCTGGAAAGGATGAGAGAAAGCCAGTACCCTGGCCTTATTCATGAGGGAGCTCTCACCCCAGTTCCCTGACCCTCTTTCAGACAACCATGGGCCATCCTGTGGCCTCTGGAACCTTCCCTCCCTGGGTGGGAGGGAATCACAGTGTTGGCGCCTCCTACGTTATAAATGACACTGTTGCCACATATTAAGGGCTTATTATGGGGGTGAAGTAAGATAAGGATTAGGCAAACACTTAAAAAAACTTGGAAGAAGGGCTTCCCTGGTGGCGCAGTGGTTAAGAATCCGCCGGCCAATGCAGGGGACACGGGTTCAAGCCCTGGTCCGGGAAGATCCCACATGCCACGGAGCAACTAAGCCCGTGCACCACAACGACTGAGCCTGCACTCTAGAGCCCGCGAGCCACAACTACTGAGCCTGCGTGCCACAACTACTGAAGCCTGCGCGCCTAGAGCCCGTGCTCTGCAACAAAAGAAGCCACCGCAATGAAAGGCCCGCGCACCACAACGCAGAGTAGCCCCCCGCTCGCCACAACTAGAGAAAAGCCCGCGCGCAGCAACAAAGACCCAACGCAGCCAAAAAAAAAAAACTTGGAAGAAGATAAATTCAAATTATTTTTTCTCAAAGTGCCCTAAACTTCAGTCAGGAGAGCCTTGGCTCCTGCCTCAGCCAATGGGCTCTCTCCAACCTCCATTATTGGAAAGTCCTTTCTTGTACCCAACCTCAAGCTCTCTTGTTTCAGTTTTAACCTTTCCTTTGGGCTGTTTCACATATAGGTTCCAGTTCCAAATCTCTCTTAGGGCACCTCTTCTTTTCTGGCTTTAATGGTCCTCATTTTTTCTCTGCTCCCGGGCTGGGGGCTCCACCCAAACCAGCTCCAGGACTGCATTTCCTATAGGCGTGAGTTCTTTATACTCCTACTCCTAGAAAGTAGGGGGGCTCTCCTTGGTCCCACAGACCACGGGCCCACGGTGGGTAGCAGTGGCAGGGACAGGGAGGGAAGGGAGGCCCCACATACTGAGTGCTTGACTGAGCATCTGGGTCCATTCCAGGGGTCAAGTTGAAACCTCATTTAGCTCTTAACAGCTGGTACTAGCCCTATTTTGCAGATGAGAAAACTGAGGCTGGGGAAGACTCAGTCTCTTGCCCTCTGGCCGATGACAGAAGGAAGACTCAAGCCCTGAAAGTCTGGCTGGCTCCAGAGCTGCACTTGACCTGGCAACGTCCAAGGAAGGCAGGAAAAAGCCACCCAGAGGCTGTAGGGCTCTAAGTCAAACAGCTGGGCAGGTGGGGTCAAGGCCACAGGAAGAGCCACGGGGGCTGGGAGCGGGGGATCAAGGCTGTGGGAGAGCGGCTGGAGTGAGGAGCGGTGTAGGAACAAAGGCCTGGAGGCTGGACTGGGCCCCAGAGGAGAAGCTGAGAGAGGAGCTCAGATCTGAGCACAGGACACATATGTGTGCTGGGCCACCTGGGCTGGGAACAGTGACACTGAACATCAGACAACAGCCTCCTCAGTCCCCCGATAGGACTCAGCCATTTATTCACTCATCCATTTACTTGTTCATCCTTTCACTTCATCCTTTGTTTGCCCAGGAGTCAAGCCCCTCGCAGTCTAATAGGAAAGACAGACCGGTCAGCAGGTCAGGGCCCCAGGGGTCCCCATTCACCCATCCATCTGTCCCCCGTGTAGTGAGTGCCTGCTCTGTGCCAAGCCCTGAGCTCTCCAGACAAGGGAAGCTGCCCGCACCCTCCAGGCACTCATGGTCCAGTAAGGGGTTGTGAGAAACAGATACGCATGTTTATGCGTTCATTGAGTCAACCAAGATTTGAGCGCCCTCCATGGCAGGTGCCAGGACCAGCGAGAAGACCAGGACACATTCCTGCCCATGGCAAACTCAGGCCAGTTGAGGACATGAGAAAAGAGCCCAAACATTTCAGCTCTAATACGCTGGAAGCTGCAAAAAAATACCGAGCAAGAAGCAGCAGGGGAGTACGACAGTCCCCAGAGGGAAGTGACTGTACATTCGAATTTTGCATTTGTGTATTCATTTATTCCATCATTCATCTGTTGGTGAGCATCTTTTGTGTGCTGGGCATTGCTGGAAACAACAGGAGGGCCCCCTGGAGGAAGCCATCTCTCTGATAAGTAGACCACTCTTTTGGGCCCCGTTTGGGGGACAAGGCAAGCTTGGGGTGGAGACTGTGGTCGTGGCGGGGTGAGCAGCCACAGAGCCTTCCCAGGCACTGGGAGGGGGGCAGTGGTTAGGAGCTGGAGGGCACTTAGCAGTGCAGGCAGGGGGAAGCTGGGCCCCATGGGAGCTGCATCTGGGCCATCCTGGGCTCTGGCCACAGCCTGAGTAACCAAGGGCCAGACCACATGATGCAAGCAGAGTGGGGGGTGGAGGGTGGAGTGGGAGAGTTTGGATTCTGGTAGAGCCAGAAGACCCAAGCTCTGTGCAAGGACATACTTGGGGATCCTTGGGTCCCATTCATTAGAACAGAGAGCCTCACTGTCAGGACTTTCTGGAGTCCTGATTTGCACATGTCCTCCCCATCCTGGGGTAGATTTGCACGCCTATTTGCATATGTTTACATAAAGCATGCTTCTATCCATATTCATTTCAGGCATTTTGATTTCTGTCATTACTCCCCTCCCCCAGCTGGCTGTCCCCATGCCTTGTGCTCCCCCTTCTGGAAGGGAAGACAGGGCAGGGACCATGCCCAGCTGCAGACAATCTCAGTGTTTCTCTGCAGCCTCGCCTGGTGAAGGCTGACGTGATTTTCCTGAGAGTGAATCCGCCTGCCTGACCATACTGTGCTCTGGCTGAAGTTGCTGTGAGCTGGGCGGTCCCTGAGGACCCGTAAGCTGAGCTGTGTCCTCCACTCTCTTGCCGGGCCTTGGGGAGCGCCAGGCCAGAATGAGAACCGCCCTCAGACTGTCGGTTAGAGCACTAATGGAGTGACGAGTGAGTGTCGCCTTGAAGTCTGGGGGCCATCCCATGTGGCTTGTCTCCTCTGACCAGAGGGTCAGGGGCCCGCACAGGGCTGGGCTTGGGACCCCTTCCAAGACCTGGCTGCAGCCGCTGGGCCTGCAGAGCACACGCCCACGGCATCCAGGCATGCACATGAGTATACACATGCACAGATCAGAGTGGAAATTTGACTTCACAGTTCTTGCAGAGCCTGGAGCGGGGAGAGAGTTGGCAACTCTCAAGTGCTGTGTGACCCTAGGCAGGGCCCTTCACCTCCTTGAGCCTCAGCTTCCCTTTCTGCACCACAGGAGTCTTCCCAGCGTTGGCTTTTGCAAATGCATGCTGGCAACCCCAGCTCATTATCCGGGCCCCAGAGGGGATCCTCCTGTCAAGAAAAGGCCACAGCCAACTATGCCACACTCTTCCTCCTCTGGAAGCCCCCCTCAGACTTCAAGGTCATGGGAGCTTCAGTGAGCGCCCAATAGACATGCCTGCTGCCAGTCAGCTTGCACTCAATGTGATGTGACAGGTGGTGGGGGGTGTGGGTAGGAGCCAAGAAGCTGCTGGGAATCCAGACGCCTCCCCTCAATTCCATCCCCACCATCTCCATCGTAATGAGGTCCCACTAGAGGGGCTCTGGTGTCAGGGAAATGGGAATATTTCCACCTGGGCAGAGACAGACAGGAGGAGCTGGGGGGCTGCCTCAGAAGGCCTCTTGCCCAGCAGCCCTGACCTCATGCCCACTCCCCCACCTCCCCACCACACACATCCTGGGCCGTGCAGGGCTCGGCTTGTCACCGACAGGCTCTCCACTAAATGAGGTGACTTGATTGCTTCTTATCTCAGGAGCTTATCTCCTGTGGTCACTCGCCTGCCAGACTCCAGAGAGCCACTAGGCAGGCTTCTTGAGCCCTGACTCTCCCCTGTCCCGAGGAGACACTGGATTCCAGTGACCCTCAGTGATAGTCAGTCAGGCTGGGGACAGAAAAGGGATAGAGGAAACTAAGAGGACAGTTCTTCCCCATTGCCCATTGTCCCGACAGCTTCAGACACATTCTCACCCACACCCTTTGTGGGGGGGGCCCATCCCTCCCAACATCCGGCCGTCCTGCACCAAAAGTGAAAAATAGGCTGTTATCCATAGTGCAGTTATCTAACTACTCACTCAGATTGGGGGTTTCATAGAGCAGGGGCTGTGTCTCCCCTCAGACCGGGGCTCCCTGAGGACGGGGCTGTGTCTCCCCTCAGACTGGGGCTCCCTGAGGGCAGGGCTGTGTCTGCCCTTCAGTGACACTCTTGCCACCAACCAGCCAGACCTGGGCCCAGCTCAGCCTCACCTGCCCTATGTGTAAGTGGTCAGCTCTTGGCGTCTACACTGGGCCCTTTGTTGCCCAAGGATCATTTCCTAGAGCTGGACCTGATGGCTGGACAGAAGGGGCCAAAGCAGGTGCCTTAGGGCACCTCTGAGGGAAACAGGGCATCACCTGTGTGGCTCTATATGCAGTTGCAACTGGAAGCAGGGGAAGGTACAGGATGACCCTTTTATTGACTCTTTGGGTCAATAAACCCTTTTATAAGTGCTCAGTGTTCAGCACAGGATGACACTGCGAGGGGGAAGGGGAGTTTTTGTTTTGTTTTGTTTCGAACTTGGGGTGGGGGTTGTTAATAAAGACAGAATGAAAAAAGGAAGGAAAGAAGGAGGACGAAAGGGAGGGAGAGTAGGGAGGAAAGGAGAGAGAGAGAGAGAGGGAGAGCGAACTCGCAACCTTTCCTCTTTTAAGTCTCCTGTCGGGGAGTTGATTTGTTTAAAATCCTCTTATCTCCAACACTTGCTTCTCCACTGGTTGAGGAGTCTCTGGAGTGAGGCTGGTTTTTCTCTCAGTGACAACAGGATTCCAGGCTCCACAAATGGCCCATGGGTGTCTGGCCGGAAGAGGAAGATGGGTGTGCGCTGAAGGCCCCGGCTGCCTTTCCCTGCTCTTTTCCCACCCAGCCTCACCTCAGAAGCAGCTTCATCCAGCCCCAGACCCCTGCAACCCAGGACAGGGGACAGGCTGGCCAGCCTCTGTGGGAGGCTATGGCCAGCTTGGTCTCCCTCCAGCCCCTCTCCTTGCTGTCCGCTTGGGCCTGGCGGGGCTCCTCTCCGCGAGAACCTCCCCTGACGCCGGCTCAGCAGAGCTCTCCCAGCCTTCAAGGCTCTCCTCCCCACCTCTGTGGGGCCCTTTCCCCAGGTGCTGCCTCTTCCGGGAAGAAGCTCTTGATGCCCTACACTCCCTCATCCATTCGTTCACGTATTCATCCTTTCAACACGTGGTTTTGAGTCCCTGAGATGTGCCAGGCATAGGAGATAAAGGGCCTGGGGAGCTCAGAGTCCAATGGAGGAAACCAAATGTCATCAGTCAATTAAAGCCCTTTAGAGTGGGTTACAATTCACTCCAATCTGTAACAATCATGTCCAACATCAACTGAGGGCTTACTATGTGCCAGGCACTATTCTAAGTGTTTTACACGAGAAACTCATTTAATTCTGGAAACAAGTCTACCAGGTAGAGCTATTAGCCTTGATGTTTCGCAAAGGTCCTGTGTGCCCGAGGTCTCAGCACGTGAGGGTCAGGCCTGAATGCAAACCCAGGCAGTGAGGGACAGAGGCTGAGCTCTCAAACCCATTCCTGAAGGTTTCTACACACCCTCAGGCCCACTCCCTCCCCTTTGCCCCACGCGAGGGCGCTGTGCCAGTCCCGCTGTGTGCCCTGCTCTTTGCCAGGGCCGAGTCGGCCATCTCTGAGTGAAGTGACTTGCATTTGGCCTTGCCTGCCCCAGCCGTCCTGAGCCCGCTGCCTGTGGCCCACCTCTGTGTGGAGAGTGGACATCTCCCAAGTCAGGCTGTCAGCCCCTGGCAGGCACAGCCTGAAATGTCCTCCCAGTCTGGGCCCAGGGCAGGACTCCCTGAGCTGGCCGAGGAGGGCAGCCCTCAGGCCAGGAGGAGGGTGGGTGCTGAGGGCTGGCAGAGTGCCCGTGTCAAAGATGATCAGAGCAGAGGCTCTGCCCGTGATGGCTGTGGTGAAAGTGCCAGTCTCCTCTGAGGAAACTTGTCTCTAGAAATAAATATCCTGCTGGCCAGCCTCAAGCCTCAGTTGCCCCAAGGCCCAGAGAGGCTGGTGGGAGGCAGCCCTCATCTCCGGGATCGATGGGAGATTTGGCCTCTGATGGGATATCCTCTGGAAGCTCAGGTTATACCCCTCCCTGGGGGTCCTAAGCAGGCTTGGCAGTGCTGGGGATGTCCCAGGCCTAAGGCATAGGAAGGGAAAGAAAGGGAGAAGGAAACTGAACAAATAGAAATAAAGGAATTGGGAACAAAAAGGGTGCATCGGCATACTCCATGTGTACTGAGCACCTACCGTGTGCCTGTCACCGTCCTGGCCCTGGGTGTCCACGTAGGGATGGAAGCCCCAGCCTCCGAGGCGCTCTCGAACCTGGTTGTAGCTGGTGGTAGCCCATAGGCCCCCAAATCCAAGTAGGCAAAG
Organism: Eschrichtius robustus; assembly: GCF_028021215.1. Lineage (NCBI taxonomy): Eukaryota > Metazoa > Chordata > Mammalia > Artiodactyla > Eschrichtiidae > Eschrichtius > Eschrichtius robustus. The sequence goes on from NC_090835.1 coordinate 76,793,299, forward strand.
TGGGCTGGGGTGGGATGACACATCCCCACGTCAGCCGGGCTACCCCCACAGAAGCAGGGCCAGATGACCAGGTCTGTGTCCAAGGCCTTAGGCCCCAGTGCCCTTGCCTCCTGGCCCAGGGCAGCGGGACTCCAGCCCCCAACCCAGAGAGGAGGGAGTCAGCTCCTGTCTCTGAGGTTAACCACGGAGGAGGCATCGCTCAAGAGTTGGTTCAGGTCCAAGGCTGGAGTCTGACCCTGCCTGCCGGGTCCACACACAGCAAGACGAGTGCAGGCGAGATGAGTGATCTTTGGCACCAGCCTTGTTCTTCTTTGCGTGGGGACAGAGGATAGAGAGGGCTCCTCATACCTCGTGAGCCTCACGCATTGGCCTAGAAGCCCCTCTAAGTCAGGTAGGAAAGGGAGAACCTTTCAGAGCTGAAGCCAGAGCCCATGCCCTTCCCTGTCCTGGGGCCAAGTAGCCTGAGGCGGAAGATGGGATCAGACAGGGTGAGGCCTCCTCAGACCAGGCCCCTCCTATCTCCCTGGCTGCCAAAGTCTGAGCCCTGAGCACGTGTGCATGTGGGTATTTGCATGCTGCATATGTGTCAGCCAATCCACACATGTATGTGTGTGTGTGTGTGTGTGTGTGTGCGCTTGTGCACGCCTGTGCAGACTTATGAATGCAGAGGTCCTGGGAACTCAAGGACTTGGCCTCCCCTTGCTTCCAAAACCACAAGGCCGCTGGCCGGCCTCAAGCCTCGGTTTCCTCAAGGCCCAGAGAGGCTGATGAGAAACAGACCCGACTGAGCTGCCCATGGGCATGGGTGGCTCAGTAACCCATTGACCTGAGGGCTTGTCTTCTCCTGGGATCTGGGTGGCCTCAGGCCACTGAGGGCCCCCTTTGGGCCTTCCCCATTATGGATGCAGAGAAGCAGTTCGTGAGGCCAGGACTGCCAGGCTGACCCGAGATGAGGCTGGTGAGCCCCTCTGCCAGGGAAGCCACCCGCCTGCCTGCCCTCCACTGTTGCCATGGCCTCTGGAGGGATGCCGAGGTACCAATTGTTCCTCAATGAATGAGGGGAGGAAGTGGCTGAGGGGAAATCTCCCCTTCCCAAAGGAGTGGTGCCCCCCTGCCCTAGGCGGCATGGAGGGTACCCTGGGAGAGGGGAAGGAGGGTCTCTTAGGTCTGAGTTTCTTGGAGTCAGAGCACAGATCTCCTGCATCACAGTCAGTCATGATGTGGTAGTTAGGAGCTTCCTGAGAAGACAGCTTCCTGGGACTGTCCCTGTCCCCAAGGAGTCCTCACTGAGCAGGCCTGGGGTGGGTTAGGAAACCTGCATTTGTAACAAGTGCCCCAGGTGACCCAGGGTGGCACAAACAGAGCAAAGTGTAATATTTAAGAGACCAGGTTTTGGAGACCTGAGTTTGAATCTCCAATCAATTTCTCCCCATCCTTAAAGTTGGGTTAATAATATGACCTCACAGAGATAACGTCGAGTCACAGATGCTCAGCACATGGTAGAAACAATAACAGCAATACTAATAGTGACAGCGGTCGACCGCAACCCAGCACTGCCTGTGTGCCGAGTCCTCTCTGTCATTACAGGACTCACATCCAGGAGGTTGGGGTACTGAGTGCAGGACCCACCCCTGCTGTCCCCTACCTCATACATGGCAGACAGAAAGACCCGCTCCTGTGGGTACCCTGTGGGCTCTGGGCATAGCCCCACAGCTGCCCCTGTTCACCTAGCCGGCAGTCCCAGAAGGCCCTGCTCTCTTGGGAGATGCAGCCCAGAGCCCCCAGGAGCCAGACCTGCTTTCCTCCAGGCTAATTGGCTAAACATTTGCTGCCTTGATAGCGGGAGGTCTAGACATGACTGCTCCCGGGGCCGGGCGCTCATTCTGCCCACCTCCCTTGTCCCTCAGAGCAAGGAAGGATTAACATGCAGGCTGGATTTGCTCACCTAATTCCTTATCGAGCCCCTGTCCTCTGACAAGAGAGGGCAGACAGTTCCTTTCTCAGGCAAAGGACCCTGGGAGGCCTCTGGACAGGAGGAGGGAGGGAGGGAGATGCGGTGAGAACAGGAAGGGAGGGCAGCTGCCCCTCCATCCTTGCCTGCCCAGCCTCACCCACCCCTCCCTCCCAGGGAGTATAGCCACCGACCGGAGTCACCTCAGCTGGCCCTGAGGCCCCCCAGGAGAGGGCCCCCAAACAACCTTGCTTTTCAGATAGGAAACCCCAGTGAGGGCTGGTGGCTGACCCAACCGTTAAAAGAGATGGAGCCTGCTTTGAACCCAGGTCTCCAGCACTTAGCTCCGGGGCACCTCATCTCCTGCCAGTGGGGCAAAGGCAGAGAAAGCATTCCATGAGGCCTCAGGCTGGGATCTCACTGGCAGAGGAGTTAGGGAGTACAGGCTGCAGCGTGTCGGCCCCACCAGGGAGAGAAGGTAGGAGGGGGACAAGGTAGGATGGAGCTGGCCACTCAGGGAGTCCACTGCAATGGGGGGGGATGGTTTGGGCCACCGGGGACGTCAGAGACTCCAGCAAGGAGGGCTCTGGGGAAAGATGAGAGACGTGAGGCCTCAGCCCAGAGAAGAGAAGTTGTGGGTGAGGAGTACTGCTACCATGCCTAGTGTCTGCATGAGTTACTCCATTCACTCAATCTCATTATGGTAACAACCTCCATATTATAATTCCCATACACAGATGAGAAAACTGAAGTCTAGAAAGTCTCTAGAACTTACCTAAGTTCACACAGCTGGCAATGAGCAGAGTAGTGAACAGCCTGCCCCGGCACCCAGCTCTGGAGGGGGTCCCAGGTCACTTCCCCCAGGGCCAAAGAGATGCAGAAGTAAATCTCCCTCTCCATCCTTCAACCCCTACCCTCAACCTGCTAAATGCAGGTGCCAACTAAGGATCCAAGTCTCAGCTACCAGCCTCCCACCAGCCCTCACCTCCCATGCTGCCTGTCCCCATGCTAGGAGCTGCTCAATCTCCCCCTCCTCCAGGAAGCTCCCTGACCATCCCACCCCTATTGCCTCTGCCAGACCTCCAGAGCCGGCCCTGTATTTGCCAAGATGCAGGGCATTGTTTCCTGGTCTCTTGGGGTGGCTGCACAATGCAGGGCTTTGCATGAGCTCCAGACTCACGCAGCTCTGGCTTTGAAACCTAGCTCTCAGCTGTGCATCGTTGGACAATCTCTGCCTCAGTTTTCTCATCTGTAAAACAGGACTAATATTGGCACCGACTTAAAGTAGGTAAAGATTTAGAGATACCACAGGTGAAGGAATCACCCAGAAAGGGACGAAACAAGGCTTGAAAAGTGTGTGTGCTCTCTCTCTCTGACGTCCCAGAGCATACTAATGGCAGTTAGAGCCAGAACTTTAGAGCTAGGAGGATGAGGCCCACATTAGAGGATGCCCCAGGTCTCTGGACTCCTGGATCAGCGTTCCTATGCCTTGGCCGTGAAGTCACAGGGTCTCCATGGCTGTGAGTGCTCAGCACCAGGCCCTGGAAGCCCGCCCTTCCAGCTCCCACGCTCCCGCAGGGGCTGTCTCCATCTGTCCCTGGTGGTCTGTCTCGGGTGTGGGCCTGTTTGCAACCGGCGCCTATCGCCTGCTGGCCTGAGTGCACCTGTAGTGCCTCGTCCCAGCCTGGTGAGTCAGCCCTTGGCAGGCCGTGCGGCAGCCACTCCACATCATCTTAAGCCTGAAAGAGGACCTTTCTTTTTGCTTTTCTCCTCCTTCCTCCCTCCGCTCTCCGTGAAGTGGTCATCTCCGCAGGGCAGCAGGGAACAGCATTCTCTGCCAGGATTTCTCGAGTCTCCTTAGTCAGGAGACAGGGTGGGGCCTCGGAAACAAAGACAAGGCAGCCTAGCGCTGGCCAAAGCCCCTGAGCTGCTTTGGGACACTGCTTGTGCCCCAGACTCCCTGCTCCCAGTGGGGGCATCTAAGTCAGGGCAAGTGCGGTAGCACTTCAGTTATCCAGAACCCACGTATCTGACAACCTCAACCATCCAGACTGAGATCCGAGATAAAAACGTTTCTGAGGAGACTAAAGGTGCTCCCAGCAACTGTCTGACAATTAAACTTTACTGATCTATTTATCCCCAACCTGAATCAGAGCCTATCTGCTCTTACCTTACACACTATTCTTGTATGCTTGGTTATCTAATTTACATATGTATTAAAGGGGTTATTTTTTAATCTATGCAAATAGGTCATTTATTAAACCTCTGTCATATAAACGCTCTTAACTTTTAGATGTTACATTACCAAGCCTTTGAACAGGAAAACAAAACAATTTCCAAGGGGTAAATAAATAGGAAAAACTCTCTGTGAAACATTATGGATATTAATCATAGTATTTCATGCCAGTTTATTCCCACCCCCACCATAGATGGGTTTGAGCCTTTTTAGTGAAGACTGTATTATTTTATCTTCATAAATGCTTTCTTTTACTTTTTATTATTTTTTTAATCAATGCTTTTTTTTTAAATGAAAAGAATTTTTACCTATCCTCTTGGAAAGTGTTGGAAATGCAGCTCATTAACAAAAATCTCTGCAAATAAACACTTATGACGAGGTGACTTAAGCTGGCTTGACTGCCCTATTTGAGCTTCAGGATTCATATTTTATGACTGAAAACAATGAGCAAAAGTTTTAAACTAGGATTGAATTACCTCATCTATTAAGTGGAAATGATAATACAATCCATGTTGTAGAGTGGGTTGGGAGAATTAAATGGCATAACATGTAGAGCACTTAACACAGTGCTTGGCAATTAGCTCTAAATAAACGTTAGCTATCAGTTTTGGTATTAGTATTACAGTGAGCAGTAGAATTAGTAATTGTTGTTATTCCCATTCTACAGGTGGCCAGACTATGGTTCAGAGATGTTATGTATAACACCCATGGTTTGCTTGAAAGAAGAGGGGCTCTTGACTATATAGCAGGGCGACATCCAATGACAGATTTGTTCTGGGACACTGGAAACTAATGTTATTTTATACATCCAAACTTGGCTGTGCTCAAGCACATGTCTGATGATTGGCTGGCTGTTGGCTGGGGGGCTCTGGTTCTCCTGGGTCTCCATCATCTCGTAGGCTAGCTGAAGCTCGCGCATCTGGTGGCTGCAGGGTTTCAAGGGCATGAGAGTAGAAGCTGCTGGGCTACTTGAGCCCGGGGCTTGGACCTTGTATAATGCCACTTCCCCATCTGTTGGTCAAGTCAAATCACAAGCTAGCCCTGGGCGGGAAAATAGGTCCCCCCGATAGACCATTTTGTCAACAGACAGAATCTCTTGATGGGAGGAACAAAGGATTGTGGTGATTTTCTGCAATCTAGCACAGCCTATCAATGATAAAGTGATATCCCTTACTAGCAAGACTTATTACTGAATATGATATGTACATAGGAAGCAAAATATATACTAAAGGACTGTCTTTTCTCCTCCGATTCTTATTTTGCCAGAATTTTGTTCACTGGATGAATGGCCACTGCATAGAATGCCCACCTCAGAAGGGAAAGGAAGAAGACTTGTTATAATCAGCTTTTACAATGATATTTCTCAGAACCCTCAGATAATTGAGCAGGTTGTTATGATCCCCCAAAAGGTCCACAGGATTCTGATCAATCTTATGAAGTACCTGCAGAAATGGAAGCAGTACCGACCGTTCTGGAAACTGGACAAAGCGATCGTGATGGAGAAGTTTGCCGCCAAGAAGCCCCCTTGTGTCGCCTATGACGAGAAGTTGCAGTTCTATTCCAGTATCACCTCTGAAGTGATGCATCACCCCTTGATCAAGGATGAGCACTGCATCCACCTTCAGCTCGGACCCCTGGCGAACACCGTGCAGGAAAACGCCAAGATTTAAAGTTAGAATGGGGAAAATGTCATTAAGGATATTTTTACTGACAGCAAAAGGTATCAAGTGAAGACACAAACAATAAAAAGGAGACCCAAGAACTCAGAATTCAGGGTAGGGACAAAGAAAATGATGTACCCCAGTTTCTAGGGGCATCACTATGTTTCAGTTACGATAGGGGAAATTCTTAATGGGAACCCTGAGTCTTCAGTGGAAAACTGGATTATGGTCAATATCTGTTTAAGGTTTGAGACAGTGTGATATATATTTTTACAAGAACTTTTGAAGAACATAATTTTACATTTCTTTGTGTTTTTGGCATTTATAGAATTAATTAAATGAGTTAATAATGGCAGACAAAGTGATTTAAACCAATGCTCCCACTGAGAACAACTACAATAGCTAGACAAAATAGTTTTAAAATTTACTTGAAGGCATCAGGGAGCTAACAAGACAGCAATTAATTTCTTTACCACAGCTGAGACCTAGACAAGTAAGAGTGGCATTTGGGTGTTTGCCCATTCTGGAGCGGGTCAGCTGAGAGTCCAAGAAGCTAAACAACTCTTTTGACAGCCTTGTGAGACTAAGATAGATTGGAGCTCCAGGCTTACCAAGGGGTGGGACTTAGTGAACCCTCTCTCTTTGGGCAGGCACCCCAAAAGGGCTATATATCCTAGGAGTTAGGGGTGAACCAGAAGAAGACAACTCAGTTTCTAATCACTCAGTCCTTAAAATTGAAGTAGGTGATTCTGTATTATTAGTGCCCCAGGCACCTGGCCAACACAAATGTCAATCCTTTCCAAAGGAAGGTAACATCATTCTACACCTCAGATTATTTTTACAAACAAGACTGTAAATACAATGTCTAACACATAATTGAAAATACCCATACACATGAGGAGTCAGATAACAATTTTTAAAACATCAGAAATGATAAATAGAAACAGACCTAGAACAGCTGCATGTATTAGAGTTATCCGTAAAGATTTAATGTAACTATGCTAGCTATGTTCCAGGAGATTGTTGTGGTTACTCTTGCTGTTTAACAAATTACCGCCAGAACTTAGTGGCATAAACAACAATTTTGTTGTCTCGTGATCTTGTGGGTCAGGAATTCAGGAGGGGCTCGGCTGGGCAGTTCTCACTGCAGGGTCTCTCATACAGTTGCTGTCAGATGTCAGTTAGGGCTGGACATCCAAGACAGCTCCCTCACATGGCTAGCAGTTGGCACTGGTCATTGGCTGGGAGCCCAGCTAGTGTTGTTGACCAGTGTCCTATGTGTGGCTTCTCCAGCATTGCAGTCTCAGGGTAGTTGGATGTCTTACATGGCAGTTGGCTTCCTGCAGAATAAGTGTCCCAAAAGAGCTAGGCAGAAGATACAGGGCCTTCTCTGACCTAGTCTCAGAAGTCACACAGCATCACTTCCGCTAAATTCTACTGGGCACAAAGAACAGCCCATATTCAAGGGGAGGAAACACAGACCTCCCCCCACTACTTCTCAGTGGGAGGATTGTTGAAAATTTTGCAGTCAAATTTTAAAAATTCCACAGAGGCAAAAAAGTTAAGTTGCTATTGTTGAGAAAATTCCAGCAGATTGATGATCTCTTCTGAATAATGAGATATTCTAGGTTTTATCCAAATGAGCTGTGTATCACCCCCCAGGAGGATCTCACAAGCCTGTCTGGGCCACGTCACATGAACATCTTCATGACACAATGCACTGCTAGAGACGGTCAAGATACAGGGGTTGCCCCAGCTCCACATCCTCATTCACAACGACATCCCTTTGCCCTCACACCTCCTGAGGCCTCTGTTTCCCCCACAAGTGGCAATGAATCTTCTCAGAAAGCCCAAGAATCTTAAAAGCATGCAGTGACAGAATTAGAAATGATCTACCCCAGGGCTTCCCAAACCCAGCTGAACCTTAGAACACCCGCTAAAATGGAAGATTCTCAGACTGGGAAAAGAGATTCACAACTTCGAAACCTGCCAGGGATTAGAATCTAAAATAGTCAATGAACTTCTTTTATCAACAAGAAAAAGACAGAAAATCCAATAGAAAAAAAAATGAGCAAAAATATATGAACAGGCATGCCACAAAAGAGGAAGTACAATGGCCAAGGATATGAAGAGATGGATAAATTCATTAGTCATCAGAGAGCTGCATACTTCAAACAACAATATGCCTCTCCACACACAACTGAATGGCACAATGTAGAAAGGTGGATTATACCCGCTGTGAGGTGATGAGACTCCTGTGTCCTGCGGGTTGGAGGATAAGCTTATATATCCATCCTGAGAGCGGCAATCTGGCAATATTTAGTGAAACTAGGTATGCACACACCTGACATCCCAGAATCCCATAAATGGGTATATAGCCTAGAAAAATGATTATATAGGGTGGAAAGAGGACATGTACAGTGTACTCATGACAGCAAAATCTAGCGTAGTGGGGAATTGGAGGCAGCCTAAGTGTCCATCCCTGTGGGAGTGGATAAGTAAGACGCGGCAGCTCCCTTCCACATGGTGGTTAGAAACAAGCCAGATGCATGTACCAGGATACACAGATCTTCACAGCAGTGCTGAATGAAAAAAGTAAGAAAAAGAGGAGAGTTACAGCATAACACCATTTATATAAATGATAAAACATGCAGAAAACAACACGACCCAGTGTACAAAGATGCATATTTCAAGAGCAATATCAAGCACATAGAATGAGGGTCTGGAGGCAGGGGGCTGGGGATGGTGGGAAATGGGAGTGGAGATCAGGGGTGAAGGAGAAAAATAAAATGAAAAATAACGTTAAAGGGGGCTTTGAACAGAACAATGATGATAGTATAATTAGTTCAATTGTCTGCATCTGGGATAAAAATAAATAAGTAAAGCAGGTTTCTAGACTGAGCTTCAGTAGGCCTGCCATGAGCCCAAAATTATGGGTCCTAGTGATTCTGCTAACGTCCTCTGCAACATCCTAGATAGATGTCATCAGTGTCTACTTGAATACACCCAGTGATGCAGAGTTCAATCCTGTACTAATTATTAGAAAGTACTTTTATTATATTATATTGTTAAATTATGTAGTACAATATTTATATATTATATTATTATTATATAATTCAGTTCTAATGATTAGAAAGGTCTTGCTGAGGCCAAAATTCATCTCCTTGTACCTTCCAAACCATCAATCCAAGTTTTATTCTTTGGAGCAAGTACGATAATCAGATCTCTCCTGCTTCTACATGCCAGCCCTTCACTGACCCTCTCTCTTTAGCATCTACCCCACCTCCACTCTAGCCAAGCTGTCCCCTCAGGTCTGATCTAGCTATCAGTGCTTCTCCTCCCTCAGAGAGGCCCCACATTCTGGGTACAGCCTGACCAGCTCAGAGCATAGCAGGACATACACCTCCTTTATCCTGGGGCCTATGCTCCTATTAATATAACCTCAGATTACAGTTGCTTTTTTTTTTTCTTTTAAGCAATTCTCAGTGAGTTTATGGTCAACCAAACTTCCATGTCTTTTTCAATAGAATTTTTATAAAGCTTGCTCCATCCACTTCCCCCTACACACACACACACACACACACTCATATATGCATTTGGCCAATGTATGAGCCATCCACTGGAATTTGGCCAAGAGTTCATTTTACCAGATTTTGAACACGGACTTTGAAAATGGAGTTTGTTTCAGCACCCTCTCCAGCCCCAGTGCCACCTAAGGTGCACGCTGCTCCCTCCACGCAAACCTGGCCATGATGGTTCGGAAGGGGCCCCTCTTCCCAGCCTTGCATACTTCCTGGCTCTCAGTGCCTCCCAGAGTGTAAGGCCATGGGATCCTTCCTTTCCTGGAGTCCAGGATGCCCATCACCCATGGGCCCCACTTCCTTGGGTTCACTGCTGAGCGAGCATTCACAAAGAGAAGCCACTGTCATGTCCAGCTGGCGCTCGCTCGCATGAGCAAGGACCCCATTCGCCTCGGCCAAATTTGTTCAACAATCTCATGTTATGGGCATGTTTTGGGCCCGAGTCTGCCTTAGGCACTAGGAATACAAAGGAACACAGCCCAGCTCCTGCCCTGGAGGAGACGCACAAAGACTTGGCCGCCACTGGCTGCCACGATGGGTTGTGATGAGGCGGCTGCAAGAGCTAGGGCTGCGGGGCTGGCCACTTCTGCAGGTTTTCTCTCTGCCAGTTTCACGACATCTATCAGGAGCACATCCTCCCATCCTGCCAGCTCTGAATTCTGAGATGCATAGAGCCTTTGTCTGATGAGACAGCCTGAGCATGTGTCCCCAAAGGCATCACTTCCAGTCTCAAACATCTCAAAGGGAGGCAAACAGGACATAGGTACAGTTGGGCAGAGCCAGGACACCAGTCCAGGCTCTTCCTATTGTTCCCTAAGGACACCCAACCCACCCCGCCTCCACCCCACCCCTTGCCCACTTCTGTCTGCTGTTCTCTGGCAGGGAGAGAAGTAGGAGGGGAAATCCCTCTTTACCAGGCCCTGTGCTGAGTGGACTCCCACACAATTCCAGCATTTCCCCCGGGCTTGTCTACACTTGGGGGTGAGAAATGTGCACAGATGGTTATCAGTCAAGGGCAAGGTGCACTGTGCCCAGGTGAGAGATATAGTTCCTGGGCATTAAGTTCAGAGGAGAGGCCACCCAGCTGTGAACAGTGGTGACACTGTGTGAACTGGTGAATTTACAGAGCATTTTGCAGCTTTCCTGCCCCTTATCCTCTCACCTCCCATGAGCCAGCAGGCAGGGAGGCAGCGTCGCTGGCCAGAGAGGGCAGCTGAGGCCTGGAGTGAGCAGGGCTTGGAGCAGGGCCCCACTCGCAGTCTCCTCCGCCAGGGCAGGAAGAACGAGCTCTGGAAGACTCTGTGGGTCCCCCAGATCTGTTTTCTGTTCAGCCAGGGCGGGGAGGCTGGGCCTGGCCCTGCTGGCAGCACCTCTCTCCAGCGGGGCCCAGCCGGCCCAGAGGTGAAGAGTGAGCAGCTAGCAGCCCCACAGACAGGAGAAGCAGCACACACCCTGGGGGGACCCAAGCCCTGAGTGCCAAAGCCACCTCCACTCTCCCCGCAGCTCAGCCAGGGACAAGGGACAGCAGGCGGCCGCTCCATCTCACAAGCCCAGCTCTCCCAGCTCACTTCCCCTCCACCCCAAGACCCCAGCCTCTCCCCTGAAGGGTGGGCAAGAGTTTGACATCCTCAGCTGGGGTCTCCCAGGAGAACGCGGGTCGTGGACCGAACCCCTCTGCTTAGATGCTCCAGGGCAGTGGTAGGTGGGGCCGTTCTGAGCCGGGGCCCTGCAGGCCTTCTACCCCCACCCAGAAAACGCCTCCAGATAAGGTCTTTGACCTCTCGGGGCCCCAGCCCCCTTGACTGGTGCATGGAGGCCTCTGAGCTAAGTGAGGTAATGCGGGTGGTGTGTTTAGGACAGAGTCAGGCACGTGGCCAGAGCTTGATGAATGTGAGTAGCTGCTATTGTCGTCAGTATTACCACCCAGCTCTAGGCCACTCCCCACCATTGCCTGAGGCTGGGGGTCATTCTGTTAAGGTCCAAAAGACCACCACCCTGTGTAGGGGTCCAGGGCAGCTCCCCACAGCGGGTGGCGCCTTCTGACGTGGCTCAGGGGGGAAAGAGACGGACCTCAGACCCGACGCTGGATTTCAGGAGGTGGGGATCCTGACACACAGTTCAGCCTCTGAAGGTGCTGCGTGTCTGAGATGTGTGTGTATGGGGGAGCGGGTGAGGTGGGGTGTGTAATGTGGTTCAGCCAAAGAAATGCCACCCAGGAGCCAGCAGAGAACCCCCCGCAAGAGACTCCACGTGGAAAAGGAGTAGGTGAGGCCTCGTCAGCCACATATCTCAGAGGCCTGGTTCTCTGAGTGCGTTACCCGGGCCATTAGAAAACTTCCAGCCTGGTCTCTGTTACGATGGGGAATGAAGGGCCAGGGCCTATGTCCATCCATCACTCATTCACTCCCTCCATCCTTCATTCAGTTGGGCTGTGCTGAGCACCTCTCGTAAGTCCAGGTACTAAGGATGCAGGATTAACAGGAAACTCCTGCCCTCGGGTTGCTCTCGACGCTTCCTTGAGCAGCCCCACCTCTCTCCCCAAGATCAATGTGGGATGGCACCAGAATCTGGTGAGAGAACCCCAAGAAGTCGGAGTCTCATGGACCAAGCTGCCCTTCTCAGTCAGGAGGGTATTTCCAGTGCCAGTCTTAGAAGTTCTGTGGCTCACTTTTATTAAAGCAGGTGACATTTCCTTACTGTCTCACCACCCATCGGGGAAAGGAAAGTGCCCCCTGTCTCTTTCCTGCATCCTGACAGTGGCCCACCAGCCCCACGTGATCTGGTCCCTCCTACCTCTCTGAACTCATCTGCCACTACTCCCCCTCTCACTCATTCCACACCAGCCCCTTTGCTCTTCTTCAAATAAGCCAGCTCTGCTACCACCCCAGGGCCTTTGCACATGCTGTTCCCTCTCAGGGAATGTTTTCCCCTCGTTTTGCACATGGTTCCCTCTTTCAGGTCTTTACTCAACTGTTACCTTCTCGGTGTGGCCTTCCCTGACTTGTCTGTTACAATTGCACCACCCCCTTACACCCATACTCCTATCCCTCATCCCTTCTTTATTTTTCTCCAGAGGACTTACCACCCTCTAATATACTTATTTTGTTGTTTTCACCCTCCCCTCTAGAATGTGAGCTCCATGAGCTCAAGGACCTCTGTCAGTTTTGCTCACTGCTGTCTCCCTAGTGCCTAGAAGAGCACAAAATAAATGCTCAATAAATATGCTGAGCAGGAAAGAGGGGGAACACCCAGAGAGCTACATACCCCAAGGAGACCTCAGCACTGACGGAGGGTCACAGGAGCCCAATAAGTCCTACTAACCTGCAGCCAGGAGCACATGAATGGGAGGGTTGCTAGGCAGGGTGTTAAGTGAAGAGTCAATGGTGCCATGCTCCTTGCCCCATCAGTGTCGCTTCATTCTGACTGCAGTTTGACGTGTCTGCGTTAGGGGCTGAGAGGAAGCATCAACTCAAATCTCATCTCCAAAAGAAGCCTGCCCTGGTAGTGCCCCCTGACCTTAGCTGGCTTTCCCCCCAGCCTTTCAGCCTCAGGTTAGGGAGAGGCCCCCTGCGTGAAGCAGAGAAGAATGGAGTGTGGAGAAGGGAAGTTGCCTAACTGGCGCCTACTATGTGCCAGGCACATCCTATGCACTTTCCTTCCACAGCAGCCCATTTTACAGATGAAGAAACTGAGGCCCAGAGAGATTATATAACTTGCCCAGAGTCACGGAACTAGTAAGAGAGGGAGCAGAACTCCCACCCAGGGCTCTGACCCCTTGCACTCCCTCCTATCCCAGGGACCATGCGAGAGACTTCATAGGTTCAGCTGGAAGTGTGGAATTTGGGATTCTGCAGGGGGGTCTCTGTGGGGCAGCCCTGGGTATTGGAGTGGGCTGAGGAGGCCTGGGTCCCCACGTATGCTGCTGACACTCCGGCTCCAGCCCTGGGGTGAATCCCCCACCCTGGGTGGGCAGCAGGAGCGCCTCAAGGCCATCTCCGGGGTCAGGGCCGGCTTGCTCAGCTCCCGCTGGCTGCCAGCTCCCTCTGCTGGACCCAGACCCAAGGATGCACTCAGACATGGGGACGCCGCTGTCTGTCCGCTTAGGCTCTGGCAGCCCCTCCCTGTCCCATGTGGGCAGTCACAAGCGGGGCACCTGCCGGTTTCTCCCAGTATCTGGGCAAGGGATCCTCTTAAGAATCTGTTCTGGATGACCTGGGAGGCTTACACTGGAGGAGAGAACAGGGCAGGGTGTTCTAATCCCAGCCACCACCGTGCTCAGCTCAGACACAGCCACTATCTCTGTAGGCAGGGGCTGTGTCTCCGCCATCAGTCAAGGGCTCTCTGAGAACAGGGACCATCTCTCCCATCAGACTTGAAACTCCTTAAGGGCAAGGGCTCTGTTGTTTCCCTCAGGCTGGGAGCTACCTGTGGGCAGGGGCTGCCTCCCCGCCTTCAGACTGAGACCTCCTGAATTGTGGTGATGCTCCCCTGTGATATGAACCCACCTTAGCACCCCCCTCCCCCCCACACACACCTTCTCAGCAGTCTGGCCACTCCCAGCCCCCAGACACCTGTCCCTGCCACACTCCCTACTCGTTAGGCTCCCCTTCCCCACCTTGGGAGCTGAGCTGAGTCTAGGCGGTGCTGGCAAGTGCCACCCTGACCTCAGCAGCCCCAGAGGCGGCGCAGTGAGCGGCCTAAGAGCTTGCCAGGGATGGGACGTGACTGGCCCCCCTGAATTCAGCTGCAGGCTTGGCCATGAGGAAAGCGATACCTCAGGGAGGTGGAGTGACCAATGACATCAACCTACGTGACTGTCAGCCCAGCTTTCCCCTCTGCCCTCCACCCCTCCTACCCACGGTGCCGGCCGAGCACACCGACCTTCAGCTCATGGGCACAGGCCTGTCTACGTGCTCACCCCAAGGACAGGGGCAGTACCCAGGGGGAGGGGCTGCTTTCTGACTCCTTGTCTTCAATTGAGTACCCAGGGCACCAAGGAGGCCACAGGTCCCAGCCCTCTCCAGCCTGGCCTTCTTGGGCAGGAGACAGCCGCCTCCTGGGTAACCCCCCTTGCTGGCAGCTCTGCCCTGAGGGAATTGAGCGTTCTCTTGGCTCTGCTAGATCTTCCTCCTGAGTGCCTGGCAGGCTTCCGGTGACCGGAAGCCAGTGTAGAGGGAACCTGGCTCCCCACCCCAGGCCTGCTGACAGAGGAGACAGGACTGCATCCTTGTGGGAGCAAAAGCCCAGCCAGGATGGGCAGGGCCGACAGTCCTAAGGAGTCAAGTTCATCCACCTTGGATGACCACCACTTGCCCCTGAGATGCCTTCTGGAGAATCCTGTTGCTGCAGCAGCTCTTCTCAAATGCTCCCTAGACCCCACCTAAGGGATGCCAGTTCCAGCGCTCAACATCCAGACAGAGCCCCCAGCTAGGGCAGACCAGTTAGAGATGCACCAAAGTAGACCAGTTGTTGCCAAACTTGTTTCATTGTGCACCCTTATTGGGAAATATGATATAAGCATGCATTCAGTATAGGTATATTTCTTTAAAATTACGTCCGTTAAGGCCAACATCGCAGCTAGCCTGAGGTATAATACTAGCTGCAGCAAGTTAACAAATCAGCAGAACAGCAAAACATTTAACAGGGATATCCAGGAATAAGAAAGCCATAGTGAGTCTAAATAAGCTCCCATATATCTCTGGGGATGTGGAAGGCTGTGTGCACACTAAGAGGACACTGGAGAAGGCTTCAGCTATCAACTCATCCCTGGCTAAGCACACAGGGAGTAACAACTGGAGCAGACTTGTAAACTGCCGAAATCTTGAATACGTTCCCCAACCCACACACAAATACATTGGCAGAGGATAGAAGCCTAACTGGATCAAGGTATTTAAGCACAATTTCTGACCAGTCATTGGCAGAAGACTAAGTTATGCTGACCTGGGGCAATTCCTAGGAAGCCAGGCTTAAAAATAAAAAGAATTTTAAAAATAAACTGAGCAGAGGCACCAGCAGCCTCACACTGTGAGGAAGACAGATTCCATAGAATTAGTCTCGGCAAGTCACTAAACAAACAAACAACAAACACTGAACTCATCAACAATAACCCTGATCACGGTCATGGGGAGTCAGGATTCAGAGTTGCTACAATGTATTGTCTAAAAAGTCCAGTTTTCAACAAAAAATTACAAGACATGCAAAGAAACAGGAAAATGTGATCCATTCAGAGGGAGAAAAGCAGTTAATAAGAACTGTCTCTGTGGTGGTCCACCTGTTGCACTTATCAGCCAAAGACTTTAAAGCAGTTATCATAAATGTGTTCAGCGAACTAAAGGAAACCATGTATAAAGAATTAAAGGAAAGACTCATCAAATAGAGGATATCAATAGAGAGACAGAAATTATACATATATATGTATTATATATATGATATATATATATATTATATATACACAGAGAGAGAGAGAATCTAATGGAACTTCTGGAATTGAAAAGTGAAATAACTGAAATTAAAAATTCACTAGAGAGGTTCAATAGCATCTTTGAGCTGGAAGAATAAAGAATCAGCAAACTTGAAGATACAGCAATTGAGATTATTCAGTCTGAGGAACAGAAAGAAAAAAAGAATGAAGAAAAATGAACAGAGCCTCAGATACCTGTGGAACATCGTTGAACACACACTATACACTTAATGGGAGTTCCAGAAGAGGAGAGAATTAGGCATAAAAACCTATTTGAAGAAATAATAGTCCAAAAATTCAAAAATTTGATGAAAAACGTTAACTTACACATCCAAAGTCCAAGTAGACATCATAGTAAAACTGTTAAAAGACAGCGAAAATCTTGAAAGCAGCAAGAGAGAAACTGATGCATCATACAAGGGAACCACAATAAAATTAACAGCTAATTTTGTATCAGAAACAATGGAGGCCAGAAGGCATATTCAAAGTGCTGAAAGAAAAAATATCCTGTCAATCAAGAAGCCTTTGTCCAATAAAAGCATCCTTCAACAATGAAGGTGAAATAAAGACACTCCCAGACAAGCAAAGAGTGAGAATTTGTTGCCAACAGGCCTGCCTTATAAAAAATACTAAAGGAAGTCCTTCAGGGTAAAAGGAAATGACACTAGACAGTAAATCGAATCCACATGAAGAAATAAAGAGCAAAAGGCAATTATATAGGTAAATCCAAAGACACTACAAACATATTTTTCTCTTTTATTCTCTTAACTGAGTTAAAAAACAATTGTCGGGTTTATAACATAAAGAGGGAATAGAGTTATATTGGAGAAAGGAAAGGACACCAGACAGTAACTTGAATCCACAGAAGAAAATGAAAAGAACCAGAAATGATAAATATGTGGTTTAATATAAAAAATTCTATAAATACATTTTTATCTCCTTTCTTCTCTTACATTTTTAAAAAGACATACAAAGCAATAATTATAACACTATTATTGGATTTATAACATATATGGATGTAATATATGTGACAATAATAGCACAAAGGGTAAGGGAGGGAATTGAGCTATATTGGAGCAAAGTTTTGATAATTTATTAGAATTGAGTTAGTATTAATCTGAAGTATACTGTGATAAATTACATATTATAATCTCTAGAACAAACTGAGACTAGTAACTCAAAAATATAATAAAGAAACCACAAAGGAATTAAAATGTACATTAGAAAAGTATTTATTTAACTCAAAAGAAGACAGTAAAGGAAGAACAGAAGCACAAAAAAACAAAAGAAGACATGAAGCATATAGAAAGAAAATAAAATTTCAGAGAGAAATCCAACCATATCAATAATTACTCTAAATATAAATAACTTAAACATTCAGACTAAATGTGAATGACCTAAACATTATCAAACCAGATTAAAAAAACAAGATTCAATTATACACTCCCTACAAGAGACATTTTAGATGCATAGACACAAATAGGTTGAAAGCAAAAGAATGAAAAAATATACACCATGCAAACAGTAACCACAAGTGAGGTAAATTGTCTATACCAATATTAAATAAAATAGACTTTAAGACCAAGAAATATACTAAAGACAGAGATATTTTATAATGATAAAAGGGTCAATTCATCAAAATGATATAATTATGTGCACCTAACAACAGAGTCCCAAAATACATGAAACAAAGCCTGACAGAACTGAAGGGAGAAATAGAGAATTCCACAATAGTAGCTAGAAAGACAACCTACTGAACAGGAGAAAACATTTGCAAATGGTATGACTGATAAGGGGTTAATATCCAAAATATATAAACAGCTCATATAACTCGACAACAAAAAGACAAACAACCCAATTAAAAAATCGGCAGAAGACGTGAATAGACATTTGTCTAAAGAGGACATTCAGATGGCCAGCAGGCATGTGAAAAGATGCTCAACATCATTAATCATCAGAGAAATGCAAATTAAAACCATAATGAGATATCACCTCACACCTGTCAGAATGGCTGTCCTCAAAAAGAACACAAATAAGAAATGTTGGAGGGGATGTGGCGCAAAGGGAACCCTCGTGCACTGTTGGTGGGAATGTAAATCGCTGCAGCCATTGTGGAAAACAGTATGGAGGTTTCTCAAAAAACTAAAAGTAGAACTACCACGTGACCCAGCAATTCCACTCCTGGGTATATATCCGAAAAAAATGAAAACACTAATTCGAAAAGATACATGCACCCCAATGTTCATAGCAACATTATTTACAATTGCCAAGATATGGAAGCCACCTAAGTGTTCATCAATAGATGAATGGATAAAAAAGATGTTGCATGTATATATACAATGGAATACTACTCAGCCATAAAAAAGAATGAAAATTTTGCCATTTGCAACAACATGGATGGACTTGGAGGGTATTATGCTAAGTGAAATAAGTCAGACAGAGAAAGACATATACTATATGATATCACTTATAGGTGAAATCTAAAAACTAAAACAAACTAGTGAATATAACTAAAAAAGAAACAGATTCACGGATATAGCGAACAAACTAGTGGTTACCAGTGGGGAGAGGGAAGGGCAGAGGGGTAAAATAGGGTTGGGGCTTAAGAGGTACAAACTATAATGTATAAAATAAGCTAAAGGATATGTTGCACAACACGGGGAATATAGCCAATATTTTATAATAATTATAAATGGAGTATAACCTTTAAAAATTGTGAAGCACTGTGTTGTACACCATAACTTATAGAATATTGTACATCAACTATACTTCAATAAGAAAATTTTTGAATTAAAAAAAATTTTAAGTGGCTAAATGGGTAAATAAAAACCAAAAGAAAAATTTTTTTTTAATGTATGCCTTCCAAAGAACTTAGGGGAAAAAATTCAGGAACATGCAGTCCTTACAGGGAAAAAAAAAAGGACAAACAATAGTAGCTGGAGATTTCAATAGCCCCCTTTCAATAATGTATGGAACAACTAGACAGAAATCAGCAAGGATATACAAGACTTGAACAACACTATCAAACAACTTAATCTGCCATGTATTAGAACACTCCACCCAGCAACAGCAGGAATACACATTCTTTTCAAGTGCACTAAGAATATTCACCAAGATAGATAATATGCTAGACCATAAAACAAGTCTCAATAAATTGAAAAGGATTAAAATCATACAAAGTATGTTCTCTGACCACAACAAATTAAATTAGAAATCAACAACAGAAGAAAATCTGGGAAATCACCAACTATTTGGACGTTAAACAACACGTTTCTAAATAACTCATGGGTCAAAAAAGAAATCACAAGGCAAATTCTAAAGTATTGATATTTTGAACTGAATGACCACACATAACACGAAAATTTGTAGAATGCAGCTAAAGTGGTACTTAGAAGTAAAATTTATAGCTTGAAAAACTTATACTAGTAAAAGAAGATGCCAAGTCAATAACCTAAACTTCCACTGTAAGAAATTAGAAAAAGAAGAGTAAACTAAACCCAAAGCAATCACAAGTAATGAAATAATAAAGATTAGAAATCAGTGAAATAGAAAACAGAAAAACAATAAGAAAAAAACAATGAAACTAAAACTTAAGATTAACAAAACTGACAAAACTTTAGATTGACCAAGAAAAAGAAAAAAAAAATGAAAAAAACCAAATTACCGAAATAAAAACCAAAGAGGGAATATCACTACCAACCCCACAGAAATTAAAAGGGTGATAAGGGAATACTATGAATAACTTTATGCCAAAAAATTAGACAACTTAGATACTTAACATCATGAGGCATTAGAGAAATGCAAGTTAAAACCACAATGAGATACCACCTCAGACCCACTAGGATGGCTATAATCAAAGAGACAGATAATAACAAGTGTTGGTGAGGATATGGAGAAATGGGAACCCTCTTACATTGCTAGTGCAAATGTAAAATGGTGCAGCCACTTTGGAAAACATTTTGGCAGCTTTTTAGAAAGTTGAACATAAATTTACCATATGATGCAGCAATTCCACTCTTAGGTATACACCCAAGAGAAATGAAAACTTACGTTCACACAAAAACCACAAATGTTCGTAGCAGCATTATTCGTAACAGCCAAATAGTGGAGACAACTCAGATAACCATCAACTGGTAGATGGATCAATAAAATACGGTCTATCCACGCAACAGAATACTATTCAGCCATAAAAAGGAATGAAATACTGATACATATTAAAACATGAATGAATCTCAAAAACATTATGTTAAGTTAAAGAAACCAGACACAAAATAACACACATTGTATGATTCCATTATGAAATATCCAGGAAAGGCAAATCTGTAAAGACGGAAAGTAGACTAACAGTGGCCAGGGGATTGACGGCAAATCAGCAGGAGGATGGGTGGGGATGGAAATGTGCTAAAATTGGATTGTGGTGATGGTTGCACAAAGAATTGCACTGTTAAAATGGGTAAATTTATGGTATGTAAATCATACTCAATAAAGCTCTTTTAAAACGAGGTATATGGGGTTTCCTTGGTGGTGCAGTGGTTAAGAATCCGCCTGCCAATTCAGGGGATAAGGGTTCA
Source organism: Eschrichtius robustus (assembly GCF_028021215.1). Taxonomy (NCBI): domain Eukaryota; kingdom Metazoa; phylum Chordata; class Mammalia; order Artiodactyla; family Eschrichtiidae; genus Eschrichtius; species Eschrichtius robustus. The sequence goes on from NC_090835.1 coordinate 76,813,759, forward strand.
AGCCCTGGTCCGGAAAGATCCCACATGCCGCAGAGCAACTAAGCCCGTGCGCCACAACTACTGAGCCCGCACGCCACAACTACCGAAACCCACATGCCTAGAGCCCATGCTCCACAGCAGGAGAAGCGACCACAACAAGAAGCCCGCGTACGGCAACGAAGAGTGGCTCCCGCTCTCTGCAACTAGAGGAAGCCGGTGCACAGCAACGCAGACCCAACGCAGCCAAAAATAAAATTTTTTAAAAATAATAAATAAATAAATGATATATATGTACTGCATGTAAAATATACATTCACAATAGAAATTTTAAAGGATGAGATAAAACGAATGTAACGATTTCTAGTAATTCCTTCCTGACCTCTTCCCACTTTGGAGACCACTAAACTACGAGAAAGGCTGTGTGGTCCAATGGTTAGAGAGATGGGCCCTGGAGCCGGGGTGCCTGGGTTCAGGTCTCAGCTCTGCCACCTATGAGCTGAATAACCTTGGGGAAGGAATGTAAGCTCTCTGGGGTTCTGTCTCTCTGTTCATAAAATGGGGATGATGAGAATAATAAGAATTAATTAATAATTAAGCAGGAATATCCAGGGGATTCTGGGAAGAGACAATGGGGAGGGGCCACTCCCAACCCATCCCTGGGGTGACCACTGGATGCAGGCCCCTTGCCCCTTAGGAGTCTTTCTCATTCCCAACTCCTGGGCAAGGCAGGCTCGCCAAACCAATCCATAAAGCGACTACTGTGTGCTTAGCACCAAGCCAGTAGATCTGAAGGCTGATGCTCCCCAACCCCAGACACACACAATACGCAGACTGCCTCATAGACTCATGGAGTCTCATGAGAACTTACCTCTACTGTGAGGATGGGGAAACGCAGGCCCAGAGAAAGGACACGAACTTCAGAACACTGGCGGGACCCTCATGGCTGGAAAGAACTTTGAAAAGGAAATGCCAAAGGTGCAATGGCAATTCAGAGCAACGCAGGGAAGGGAGAGGGAGTGAGGGGACCTTCAGGGTGGTGCACGCAGGATCAGGGTGTGCGTGTGGGGATGGGGACCTAGACCTGCCAGTCTGCCACCAGCCTCTGCAGAACGGAGAATGCAGATGGCCCATGGGCAGGGTCCTGAAGACCTGAAGATCAGGTCAGTGTCCCTCAGCCTCTGCCCCAGCCCTGGGCCCGAGCCCTATTCCAGAGCCTGCAGACCCCGTCCAATCCACGCTGGCCCGAGAGGATGTTGCCAGCTTCCAGTTCCTTGACCCCAGACTGGAGCTGTTCCCGGGCTGCTGGGACTGACCTGACTGCTCCCAGGTCCTTGCTAAGCTGTCGGGGTCTGCTGAGACACCTTCCTTGCAAACCTGGAGAGAGCTGCAGTTGCATGGGCTCTGGCCTGGAGCCCCTACCCTGCAGAGGTTGCAGAAGATGGGGAAAGTGTGGGTTTCCAGGAGCATGACCTCTGCCCACCCCAACTTCCTGCCCTCTCCAGGGAGCATTCACAGAGTAAGTTCATAATCGCCCTCTAAAAATCACTTTCACCCCAAGTTGACTTCTAGAGGTCACCCCCTTCAGAATTAGGGCTCCAGCTAGAGAATTTCAGATGACCCTCCCCACCCCAACCATCTCTGCTGACAGCTTTCTCCTGCCTCCCAGCTAGCCCATCCTCCATTCACTGTCCCCTCCCAATTCTCCCTCATCTCCCTCCCTCTTGGGTGGCTCACAGGTGGGACAGGGCCGAGATTCAGGAGGACCTGAACTGAGTCCCTAGTTCTGCCCTTTATTGCTGTGAGAACTTGGACAGGTTGTTTGACTTCTCTGTGCCTCTGTTTCTTCATCTAGGAAGTGAGGATAATAATAGCACCAATATCCTAGTCATTGGGAGGACTGGGGGTGGAGAGTGGCGTTACTACTATTTCCTTACCCACCCTCCTTCCTAGACATCCCCTCCACCCAGCCTTCACCTTCTCCCCCTTACACATACACAGGAATTACACAGAGGGGTGAGACACATATAAATAACATTTCATTAGAAGCACTGCCTTTCTGAGACCTGAGGGCAGTAGTGTGTCGAAGCCAACTTTCTCGGCCTTGGGCAATTATAAATATCTCTTCCCCATTTCTTATTCATTGACTTCAGGTTGGGAGACTGAAATCAACAATGGTGGAAGTATTTACACCATGGTTATTGGCAAATGTTAGAAATAAAGACTTTTCCCCAGAGAGCAGTTGTTAAACAATTACCAGCACATCACTGCCTGGAGGTCAGGGTATCCTGAGCATTAGCCACTAAAGTAAGCCCTTAGGATAGGGCTGGAGGAGCCCTGAAGGGGCTGTGGGTAGAGCTAGGCTGCCCCACCTTCTTCATCCTCCCCTCCTGCTCCACTGCAGCCCTGTGCCTGGACCACTAAGGTTGCCTCCTGACTGGGGTCCCCACCATGACTCAACCCCCTCCAATCTCCTCTCCACTAACCTGGAGTCCCTCCTTTTAGGATGAAGACAAGCCCACCAGGCTCTTCCTCTGAGTACTTCCCAGCCTTATTTGTATTGCTCATTCCTGCCTCAGGGCCTTTGCACGTGTAGTCCCCTCTGCCTAGGCTGCAATTCCCAGCCTCCACACCCACTTCCCAGGGCAAACTCCTAATCTTCAGATCTCAGGTGTTCCCTGGAAGATCTTCCCTAATCTCTCACCCCACTCCCAGGAACAATGCTTATCGCTGTTTTTATCATGTTTGTAGGCGTGATTGTCTCAAGTCTTTCTTGCTCACAAAGACGGTAAGCTTCAGGAAGGAGCCTGATAAATATCTGCCAGATGGATGAATGAATGAATGAATGATCCAGTTGGAGCCTTGACTTTAGGGAGTAAGGGGCTCCTTTTAAATCCAATGGGGAGGCTATGCTTGCCAGGGCCCGAGCACTGGGTTAGAATCTAAGTCCCTTGTCCCATCTTTGACCCACTGTGGGACCTGGAGCCTCCGTTTCCTCCTCTGTAAAACAGGATAATAATAATGGCAATCACGTGCTTGGCATACCCCCAGGGTTGCTGTGCGATCAGAGGCAACATAAACACAAGAAATTTCTATGAATTATCCAAACAAGAGCTTGGCTTTAGATCCCAGCCCCACTGCTTGATAGCTGGGTTAGGTTGGAGAAGTGACTCAGTCTCTTTGAGTTTCCATCTCCTCCTTGCACTGCACTGCTGTGCAGTGCAATCCCAACCTCACAGGACAGTGGGCGGGTCAATCGCTCAGCCCCAAGTCTAGCGTGGAGTAAGCTTGGAGCTCCGTGGGTGGCCACTGTGACTATCACCTTCAGCTCCAAACCTATTTTACACAGGAGCTGTGTGGAACTGCTTACTGAGAAACCAAAGAACGATATGACAGTATGTGTTTTGATAGTACATCTGGGCCAGGAGGGTGGGTCAGGCCTCCTGGGGTGAGGCCTCCTTGAGCATCTTTTCTGTGCCAGGCACTGTGCTGCACACATGCGGGGAGCAGCAGACCATCTGGGTCAGCCCTAGGTGGTTCCTTCCACAGGAACAGCCCAGGAAGAAGGTGAGGCCGGCCACAGTGGGAGCATCGGGGCAGGCCCTGGCCACAGGCAGGACCCTGGGGGAATCAGGCCACAGAACATTCATGCAATGTGGTTGGACAGAACCAGGGCAGTGGCTGCTCAGAGCTGAGCTTCAGACCACAGGGAAACAGGGCTTCCCACTTGGACAGGCCATGCTGAGCACTTGATTGGGGCTTGGCGAGGCAGGTACCATGTCTGAGCACCTTCTACAGGTCAGGCTCTAGCCCGGGCACTTCGCACCGCATCAAAACAATCCTGCCAGTAGGCGCTCCTAGATCACTTTTAAAAGGAGGAAACTGACCAATTGAACCCCATCAACCCACACAACCATGAGAGATAAAAATACTGTTTTAAGCCACTAAATAAATAAATAAAGGAGGAAACTGAGGCTCAGAGCAGTGGGGTGACTTGCCCAAGGTCACTTAGCCAAAGTGTGCTCAGGTAGAATTCTAATCCTAAGCCAGCAGCTTTCTACTGCCCCATCCTGCCTCCCTGGGGAAGGAGGCTAGGCCCTGGGCAGGTGTGCCCTGGGCTACCTCATGGGAAGCAAAGGGAGCAACAGGGTTCAGGGACCTGGACACTCTCCCCCAAGTCTCTGCCACTTCCAAGGAGAGGTGGGAACTCTGTGTTCCTCTAGCAGAGTAATATTATTAAGAATATTATTAGATATAATTTAATGAGAGGTTATTATGTACCAGTGAGCTTTCATTAACTCATTTAATCCTCAGAAGAGCCCTGTGTCTGGGTCACATGATTATCCTCAAATATAGATGAGAAACTGAAGTCCAGGAAAGCTGGCATTGATTCCTCTGGCACCTCTTCTGCTCTCTTGGAAAAATAAGATGTGTGGTCAGGGCGCTTTGGAACATTGAACCAGAGTCATGCAACGACTAAGGGAGGCATGAGTGGGTTGGGAAGTCCTCCCTCACATCTGCCCCAAGTCCCCCAGGCTGCAGTGAGAGCCTGACATTCCACAGCTTCTCTGGGCCAGTCGGCAGCCGCCCCCCACCATGTGGCCTTGGCCCCTCCTCTACTGGGGGTCGAGAGGGGGGTGGTTCTTCTTTGTTCCCCAGGCCTCAGGGAAGCGTCCTTACCCCAGAGTGGCTGGCTGAGGTCATGGGTCTGTGCCCCCTCCCCAGGCCAGCCTGGCCATGCTGGCAGCCCCGTCAATCAGGTGCAGCCAGCTCAGCAACTGGCCTTTTATTTCCTAAATTAAAAGGGCTTGTGATTCCTGATTGAATTAAAGGCGGGAAGGTCAGCTCTGAGACCAGCAGGGAGATTTCAATCACAGGAGACTAGAGGCAGTCAGGGTGGGCAGGAGGGCAAGACACAGAGCAGACAAGGATGGGGGCAGTTGCCTCTCTCCCAGGCCAGACCTAGGTGGAGCACAACGTGAGGATGGCTAGTCTACAGCAGCCACTCCCCACAAACCTCTGGAGCATGTTGGTTTGAAGCAGAGAAATTTCATTTCCCTTTTGCCCCCTCGCACAGTCGACAACCTGCACCACTGTACTAGGAAGACTCGCTTACTTATCTATTGGTCAAATACCCTCAGAAAAGTGAATTCCACAGTGCGCCTCACTTCCTACTGACAGCAGGTTCTTTTTGGCTTCTCTCCCAGACTCCATGTTGGACCTTCAGGAGACAAGAAGGATGCAGCTTCTTGCTTTGAAGTCATAAAGGGCAGTTAGCCTGCTTTTCTTCCACCTGTGACTCAGGCTCTGGGATGCTACAAACCTCTAGTGCCTTCCCAAAGACCTGGACAGACCGGAGAGAGGATTGCAGTGAGCATGAGACCTCAGTCCTGGCTGTGTGCCCTGGGGAAAGCCCCTTTTTTGCCCTGGGACTCAGTTTCCCCTGCTGTGCAATGGGCAGCGTAGCCCTTACAGGGTTGGCCAAAGGCCTCCCCTCCCTGGATAGATAGGGTTAGGATGTGCCTTCTTGCCTGGGCTGGCAGTGAGCCCACCCTGTGTAACCGTGGGGACCCCCTGCCAAAAGACAAGTCAGGAATGGCCAGGCTTTAATCCCTGTCCCTGCCGGGTGGGTAAGGAAGCCCTGGAGTAAAGGCCCCATGTCTTCCAAGGACAGGCAAGAAGAAACAGGCTTTCCCATGGTAGGTGGGAGTGCGGTTAGACATCAGGATGAACTGACTTCCTGAATGAGGGTGGTTTCTGAAATAGATCATACAAAAGCTGTCTCTCCTTCTCGCTACCTCCCCACCTCAGCCCCTGTGGTATCTCCACGGGGGAAGCCTAAGATATAAGGGTCACTCTGCAGCTAGTGAGACTGAGGTCAGACATGGGAAAGGAATTCCGAATGGTGGGCTAGATAAGGAGTGTCATACATCATCAAAGAAGTGGTGCCCTGGGGCATATTAAAGAACTGGGGAGTCCTGGGTAGCCCCTGGGGCAGTGGAGGTGAGCTCTGGGCCTGGGTCCAGAGGGCAGGTTTCTCCTCACTGGCCTTGAGCAGGTCCTTTTCCTCTTCTGCAGATGGGAGGTGATGATGCCAGCCTAGCAAATGAGGCAGGCGCGGGCTGCCCATGGCAGGGTGATATGGTAGCTGGGAGACGGCATTGTGGGTGGCTTTTCCCTGTATATTTGGATGTTGCACACCCTTCCAAAAAGTCAACCGTATCTTATTTTTAACGCCTTGGCATGGGCTGTGCCTTTCTCACAGGCCCTTTCCAGGTGCTGTTGCAAGTACTTTACATGCACTGAACTCGTTTAATCTTCTCAACGACTGTCGTTATCCCCATTTAGAAAGGACACCAAGGCACAGAGCGGACCAGTAACTGGCCCAAGCTTAGTGGTAGCAGAGCAGCCCAGCTCCGGAGCAGTGCAGCTGTGATGGACATGTTCTGTGTCTGCGCTGTCCAACATGGTAGCCACAAGTCCCGTGTGGCTTTTAAGCACTTGCCATGTGACTCATGCAACTGGGGAGCTGGATTTTAACTTTACTTAATTTTAATTTAAATAGCCCCATGGGGCTAGTGGCTACTGTACTTCAAACTTCTGAGCCACTAGGCAGGACAGGGGCCTCCATCCACCCTCCTCCTGGCTGCTCCCAGACTTCCAGGAAGGCTCCCCCTTTCTCCCACATTCCCCTGTGAGGGCTTCATTGTCCCACCCACGTCTGCCTCCACATTCCCTACCTGCCCCAAAGGTGTCCTGGAAGGTAGGGGCAGCCCCGTGCGGTCTGAGTGAGCTCCCCGTGAGGCCTGACCCATTTCGTGCTAACAGCCACGCGTGACGCCAGGGAGAGAGCACTGCTTTCCCCCCAGAGGGGACCCAGGCCTCCTTGGTGGGCGCTTAGTGACCCAAGTCCACTGGGGAGACATGTGTGGACAGCCCTCTCACACCAAGGCCTCAAGCTGGAGGACCCCTCCCGGGTCACACCCTCTCCTGGGGCCTGAGGTCCCCGAGACTCTGATAGGGTGTTCTGACAGGCCTCCCACTATGCCCTTGAGGGCCCTGATACAGCCCTGGATGCTGGAACCACAGGAAGGGGTCAGGCATGGGCCCCAGGGGTCATGGGGGATGGGTGTTCCATTCCCTTGAGGTGAGCCCTGGGGCGACATCAGCTCTGGAAGGCTGCATGGAAGACATGGGATTCCCAGTGGGCCGTGAAGTAGGAAAAGTTGTCGGCTAGGTGGGCAGGTAGGAGGAGGCATCTGCTGCAGAAAGAAGAGCAAGGTCAGGGGCGGAGAGGCTTTTCAGTTTGGCTTCATGGCCACGTGGGAAAGAAGTGTCAAAGCTGCAGAGAGCCGGGCGAGAGGATGCAGCTGGCTAATAACACCGACGGCCACGTGCATGGAGTGCTCCTTGCAGGCCAGCACCTTCCAGACCCATCACACCTATTGTCTCATTTGGTGCTCACAACTGCCCTAAGGGTGGATATGCCAGACAAACGAGGAAGTGGAGGCTCCAAAAAAGAAAGTCACTTGCCCGAGTCCCACAGCCAGCAGGACGTGCCCTTGACAGCCTGGCCTCACCTGATGCTACATGCCCCTGCCTCCTTCCTAAGACTCTGGCACTTCATTCTGTAAACAACAGATTTTAAAGAAGGTCTGGCCAGGTTTGTGCTGACTGCTGAGTGGAGGATGAGTGGGAATGGGAAAAGCAGGAGGCAGGGAGCCAGAGCAGGAGTGGCTGCTGTAATTGGGAAATAGGAGGCCTGACCTGGGGTTCTTAGGAAGCCAGGTAAGGAGGGTGAGGGAGAGGTCGGGGCGGGGGGTGGTGGTGCGGGGCAGAGGAGGACTGAGTTAGGGAAGGAGGGGATGAGTTGAGTTTAGACCATGTTAAGTTTCAGAGGCCCTGAGAATTTCAGGGGTCGGCAGCTCAGGGAAAACGACCTGAGGCAGAAGAAAGGATTTGGAGGCCAGTGTTGACAGTTGAGGCCTTGAGTGGATTCAGGGGGAAGGGAGAGCCCAGTCTTACCCTAAGGACTTCTGGCCTCTCCAGGACCACAGAGGTGGGAGGCCTTCATGGAGATGGAGGAGGAGAACCAGGGGAACATGTGAGGTCAGTGTGCAGAGGCTCAGGCCAGGAAGATAGGAACTCAGCGGCTCCCAGCAGATTTGGTGCTCGGGAGGTCCTGGCAGGGCCTGCAGGGCAGGGACCAGGGGTGAGGGGGAGCGGAAGGCAGGCCATGTGGCGGGAAGCGGAGGTGGGGGGCATTCTCCAGGAAGAGGACAAAGATGGGACAGTGGTTAGAGGGGCGGTGGGGTGCACCTCTGGGGGTCCCCAGGCACACCCCACCACTTATACAGTCCCTGGAGCTTCAGGTCTGCCTGCCAGGCTCCCTCTGATGAGCATGGCTCCCCTGAATTCCTCCCCCACACCCTCCTCAGGGCACTTAAAGAAGTGCTGAGCCCGTTGCAGGCCCTGGGAAGGGTTTGCTGATTCACAGAGGCAGAGGGCCTAGCAGCCAGACGATGGCAGAGCCCTCTCCCTGCCCAGGGGAGGGCAGGCATCCCAGGGCCCGGGCACACGGGGCAGCCTGGAGGATGCAAGAGAAGCAGCAGCACCCTTCTCCATCCTTCACACACATTCTGTGCAGGGGTAGAGGTGGGCAAGGGCTGGCCCCAAGAACCAGGAAAAGAGAGACCCACGGATAGATGGATATCCCCTAAGGCAGAGGAGCAGAGAGTGCCAGATAAGTGGTTTTAGGACAATAGTTCTCTAGGAGAGGGCACAATCCCCGCCAGCTGAAGAATCAAGAAGGGCTCCATGGAGGAAGTGGCACGAGTGCTGGGCTGAATAGAGACAGAAGGGAAAGTGCACAGGCAGGAAATCGAGAGGCCTTGTTAGCATCTGGCAAGGGGCCCGGTTGGTTAGCCTCTTGGGTGGGGTGGCTGTGAGGTATGGAGTGACATGAGGCCAAAGGGAAGCTGGGTTCCAGGTAGAGAGAGCTTTAAACGTTCAATTAAAGAGTTTGAACTTTATCCTGTAGGCAATGGGGAGCTCTTGCAGGATTTACAGCAGGGGAGACACCTGGGGCAGGGGTGGTTGTGGGAAGGCAGCATGGTCCTCACTGGGAGAAGGAGGGAAAGGAACATCCATCAGGATCTCCCACAATCCATCTCTCCCACAAGCCGGGCTGGTAAAAATAGCTGGGAATTCCTCTGGGATAAAAATAGCTGTGGGCGGTGTGTTCACCTGCACTGACAGGTAGGAAAAGTAGGTCATGGCTGAGGGCCACCTGACAGTTCAGGAGAGGGAGCCGGATCTCCATCAGAGCAGCTGCTTCCTCCTCCACCCTTGAAGACCCAGCCCCTCTGGGCGGCTCTGAGCAAGGTCTGACCACAAGGTGGGGTCTGGAGTTGGCCCTCCCAGGCCTGCAGGCTACCCACTCTGGATCAAGGCAGGCCTGGCTTTGGGCATCTTCCGAGCATTTTCTGGGCATCTACCTTGCTTTCGCTTCATTTCTGAAATATGAGTCTGTTGCCCAAGGGCCAAGCATCTCTCTCCTAGAGCACTTGTCCACACTGGGCTTTTTTCTTGTTGTTATTATTTTTAGTTACCATTCAGTAAAATTTACTCTCTTTTCTTTCTAGTATACAGTTCTATGAATTTTAACATATGCATAGATTCCACCACAATCAGGATATAGAACAGTTCCCTCATCCCCCAAAAATCCCTTATGCTATCCCTTTATAATAAGTTACACCCTCACCACACCCATAACCCAGGCAACCACTAATCTGTTTTCCATCACTATAATTTTGTCTTTTCGAAACTGTCAAGTGAATGGAGTTATGCAGTATGTAACCTTTAGACTAGCTTCTCTCACTGAGTATAAATGCCTGTGACCCATCCAAGTTGTTGCATGCCTCAATATAGTGCCTTTTAACTGTCGAGTAGTATTCCATTGTTTGGATGTACCACACTTTATTTAACCATTCACTCACTGAAGGACATTTAGATTGTTTCCAGCTTCAGCTATTATAAGTAAAGCTGCTATGAACATTCATGAACAGGCTTTCATGTCAAGAAAAGTTTTCATTTCTCTGGGGTAAATATGTAGGTGCAGGATTGCTGGGTCACATGGGAAGCATATGTTTAACTTTACAAGAAACTAACATACCGTTTCTCGAAGTGCGTGTACCATTTTATATTCCCACCGGCAGTATATGAGGGTCCCAGTTCCTCTGCATTCTTATCAGCACTTGCTTCTGTCAACAGTTTTTATTACAGCTATCCTAATAGGTGTGCAGTGTATCTCATCAAGATTTCCACTTGTGTTTCCCTCGTGGCTAATGATGTTAAGTATCTTCTTCATGCCTTCGTCTGTCATCCTTATATCCTTATGGTAAAGTGTCTGCACAAGTCCTTTGTTCATTTTTTTAATTGGGTGGCTTATCTTCTTGCTATTGATTTTTGAGAGTTCTTTATAGAATCTGGATAGAAGTCCTTTGCTGGATGTGCGGTTTGCAGATATTTTTTCCCACTCTGCAGTTTGTCTCTTCATTCTTTTGGCAGTGTCTTTGGCACAGCAAAAGTTTTTAATTTTAATGGAGTCCAATTTATCAATTTTTCCTTTCATGAATCATGACTTTGGTATCATTTTTAAAGCCCTTCACATCACCCCAAGTCATGAAGATTTTTCACATATGTGATCTTCTAAAAGTTTTACAGTTTTATGTTTTACATTTAGATCTCTGATCCATTTTGATTTGCTCTTTGTATTTAAGTCAACGTTTACTTTTTTTGCTCATGGGTGACCAACTGCTCCAATACCATTTGTTTATTTTTTTGTTTTGTTTTGTTTTTTGGCCATGCCGCATGGCATGCGAGATCTTAGCTCCCCGACCAATGATCGAACCAGTGCCCCCTGCAGTGGAAGCGCGGAGCCTTAACCACTGGACTGCCAGGGAAGTCCCTCCAATGCCATTTGTTGAAAGGACTATCCATTCTCCACTGACACGTCTGTACCTTTGTGCATACTGATCACATTTGTATGCATCAGTTTCTGGACATTCTATTCCGTTTCATTGATCTATGTGTCTATTGATTTGCCTTGATTACTGTCTTGATGACTGTAGTTTTATGTTGTCTTAAAATTGAGTAGATTCCTCCCACTTTATTCTTTTTTTTTTTTCAAAATTGTTTTCGTTATTCTAGTTCTTCGCCTTTCCATAATTTTAGAATCCACTTGTTAATATCTAACCTCCCAAAAAATCCTACTGGAATTTTGATTGGCATTGTGTCCAATCTACAGTTCACTTTGGGAAAATTGACATCTTGAGTACATTGAATCTTCCAATTCATGGATACAGTGTATCTTTTCATTTATTTAGGTCTTCATTGATTTCTTTTTTTTTTTTTTTTTTTGGCCATGCCACATGGCATGTGGGATCTTAGTTCCACAACCAGGGATTGAACCTGTGCCCCCTACAGTGGAAGCACGGAGTCTTAACCACTGGACCGCCAGGGAAGTCCCTTCATTGATTTCTTGCAACAGCATTTTGTAGTTTTCAGTATAAAGATCCTGCATATCACACTGTTGTCTTCATTTGTTCAGCTAATACTTGCCTCCTCCACCAGACTATCAGCACCATGAGGACAGGGACCACATCCATGTTGCACACTGCTATGTTCAGTGAGCTCCCAGGGGCCCACCTGGCATGCAGCAGGCCCTCACTAAGTATCTCGGAATGAATGACAGCACTTCCGCATACCTCATCTCATATAATCTTCCCTAGATACCTACAGGATAGAGATTATACTCCTTACTTCGTGAAGGAGAAAACCAAGGCTTGGAAAGGAGCTGTGGTAAGCATTATTCTAAGACTGTCCTCAAGATTCCCACCTCCTGGCAAACCTACCCTGTAAAATCCCCTCCTCTTGAGTATGGTCGGTACCCATGAATATGATGAGGTATCATTTCTGTGATTAGATCACATTCCATGGCAAAGATGAAGGGATTTTGCAGATGTAATTAAGGTCCCTAACCAGTTGACTTTGAGTTAATGACAAGGGAGATTTTCTTGGGTGGGCCTGACCTAATCAGGTGTGCCTTTTAAATGAGAGTCTAGAGGACACAGATGAAAGAACTCAGAGGGGTTCAAAATAGCAGAGGTGCTCTCCTGTTGGCCTTGAGGAAGCAAACTGCCATGTTATGGAGAGGGTCACATGGCAGGGAACAGCAGTGGTCTCTAAGTGAGGCCCCCAGTCCCACAGCTGCAAGGAACTTGGCCTCAGATGAGATCAGAGTCCCAGCCAACACCTTGATTTCAGCCTTGTGATACCTTTAGCAGAGAACCTAGTTATGCTGTGCCCAGACTTCTGACCTACAGAAACTGTGAGATAACAGATTGGTGTGGTTTTAAGCTAAGTTTATGGTGATTTGTTATGCAGCAATAGAAAACGAGTACAAGGCCCTTTCCCAGGGTCCCAGAGCTGGGACCCATGGGTCTCCAAGCTGCCAAGCTCCCGCTCCCCACCGTTCAATCATTTCCTGATGCCTTCTCCTCTTGTGGGGGCATGAGGGCCTTCCCAGTTCATGCCTTTTGTTTTGCTTTGTTTTCTTCTTCTGTTTGGACCTCAGTGCAGAACCCTTGATCTATGATACGCATTAGTGGTCCATGCACAGCCCACTTTGATTTACATTGGTTAGTTAGTTGGTTTTAATAATGCAATAAGCATCCATAAACCGACCACCCAGAACAATAGCAAGTTCTTGACAATAACCACATCTAACCTTGGCCCCCGTATTCCTCCCCGTCCCTCCACCTGTCGTAACTCATCTGAATCTGCTATCCGTCATTCCCTTACTTAATGCTTTATAGAGTTCAATTGCATCTATATGGATTCCATAAAATTCATTTTTAAATTTTAATGGTTTTTAACTTTATAAAAAGAGTATCATGGGGAACATAATCTCTTGGGACTTTTTCCTCTCAATTTTATGTTGCCAAGATTCATGCATAACGTTGCAAGTTAGAGAAGGTCATTCGTTTTGACTGCTGTATAATATTTCATCCTGTGACCACACAGCCACATCCCATTCATCCACTCTGCTGCTGATGGGCACCTGGGTGGCTTCTAGCCCTACTATCGTCAACAGTGCTACTCTGAACATTCTTATCCAAGTCTCCTGGTTCAGTAAGCTGTTTCTGAGTCCAGGTTTGCCTGAATAAATGCAAGGGGAAGGATTTTGTTTCTTTGACACAGGGGACACAGGAGCCTAACAGAACTTCCTGCTAGGGCCCCACGCTTGACTGACTGCTCCCACTGCACTCACCCCAAACTGCTGCTCCCAACAGATGCATCCAAATGCCCTCAACCCCAGACACCCAGATCGGGGGTCCCGAGCCCCGCTGCCACCCACCCAGGGAGAGTCAGGAGCACACAGCAGCTCTGCCCCTGCCTGAGTTTCCACAACCAGAACTGGCTCCAAGGATGCTCCGTGACCATGGTGGCAGCTCCCTCACGGCTGTGGGCAGGACTTTGGCCCCAAAGTCATCTCTCTGTACACTCAGAACTCGAGGCCCCAGAAAGTCCCCCGGCCTAGACCACCACAGAGCGAGCGATGACAGCGAGTGTGGCGACAAGTTGGCCAAGCAGGAAGTGAAATGCAGCCCCAGGCGGGCCCCTGCCCCTCTGGGCCTCGATGGAGACCCCGGTTGAGTCACTGACCCCTCTTGGGCCAGCGTGTCCTCACACAGCCAAGAGGCAATGCACACCCAGTGAGATAAGAGGTTTGACATCTGGCTGGAGGGAAAGTACGAGAGGGAGGGGAGGCCTGAGAACACGGCCACATCTGGTAGCTCAGGGTCCTCCCTGCACAAAGCACCCTGCCCAGGGCTGAAGAGAAGGGCCGCTCACGCCCAGGGCCCCTAATTGCACAGTCACCATCAAGCCGGAGGGGACAACAGCCCTCTCCAGGCTGTGATCCTGTCTCCCTGTCCCCTGCCTGCCCTCTCAGCAGGAGCTGACCTCACCCACACGGGTGGCATGAGGAATGAGAGTCCTTGCTATGGGACAAGGGCACCCAGTGGTTAGGGGCACAGCCCTCTGCAGACAGAACCAAATCAAAATCCCAGCTCCACCCCTTTCCAACTATGTGACTAGGCGGCTTGCTTAAGGTCTTCAGTCCTCAGTTTCCTCACCTATAAAATGCACCATGATGTCGTGGTTAAGAGCACAGTCCTTGGGCCCCAACCTTGGCTCTGCCCTTTACTAGCTGTGTGACCTTGGACAAGTTACTTAACCTTCCTTAACCTTGTGCTTTGGTTTCCTCAACTGTAAAATGGGGTTGCAAATGCTACCCACCTCACAGGGTTGTTATGAAAATGAAAACGAGTTGATATTTGTAAAGAGGTTAACAGAGTGCCTGGCACACAGCAAGTTCTCAATAGTGACAATCCAAGGGATAGTCAACATCATTCATTCATTTATTTAGCTAGTTTCAGTGGGGGCGTCAACTATGCACCAGGCACTGTGTCTAAAGCTGTGGGGGAAACACAGCAGAGAAAGACGGCCCTTGAAGTTCAAGATCTCACCACCTAATGACACTCACACAGACCCATGCACCCAAGAGGGGCGGAGGAGCGGCTGCACTGCCTGTGTGCTAGGTGCTCTGCTAAAGAGAAATCAGGGCACTTCATGAGGGAGGTGGCGCTTGGGGACTGGACCTTTAGGAGGAGTGAGGCAGCGGGCAGCGGGAAGCACTTTATCCAGACATTACTGTCCAGCAATGTGGGGAACTGGGACTCAGGGCGCAGCTAGTCTGAGCCCTTCAGTGTTCAGAAAAGAAATCGAGGTCCAGAGCGGAGGGGTCCTACAAGGGCCAGTTGGTGGCAGAGATGTTGGGACTCCAGGCCACATCCTGCCACTGATGAAGCTTCCATCATCCTACCCAGTCAGCTAATGCCGCGTAACGGAGCACCACAGAACTGAGTGGCTAAAACAACAAGTCATTTGATAGCCTCTCACGTGCCCGTGGGTCAGGGGCCTGGGAAGCGCCCGGGAAGCATTCTGGCTTGGGTTCTGTCCTGTGGTTTTAGTCCGATGGTAGCCAGAGCTGGAGCAGCAGGAGGCTGTCTGGACATCTGTACTCTTCACACAGTCAGGGCCTGGCCACCTGGTCTCTCCACACGAGCTAGTTTGGGCTTCCTCATAGCATGGCAGCCTCTGGGCTCCAGCAACGAGCTTCCAGCCGGCAAGGTGGAAGTTTTGACATCCTTTCTGTCCTAGCCTTGAGAGTCATGCAGTGTCTCTTCTGCCACTTTCTGTTGAGTACAAACAGGTCACAAACCCACCCAGATTCAAGGGGAGAGGGACCAAACTCCACCTCTTGACAAGGGTGTGGCAAGGAACTGTAGGATGGGAGATTTTGGGAAAACAACATCTGCCACTCACACCCCCTGGCCCCTGGCCTTGCTGCCCCCTCCAGGGGGACGTACCCCCAAGCTGGGGTTCCCTAGCTCTTCACCCTCCCTTTCCTTTGTTCCCATTCACTCAACACACCTTGAGAAGTGCAGTGGGTGGAGGGGGAGGAGTTGGGGGAGCGCAGGGCAAGTTACATAGAAGAGTAAGAGGAACTCAGGCAGGAGATCCCCAGGCTGAGGAGAAAGCATCCCCTCTGCTCCAGCCAGAAGCCGAGCAGGGGGGAAATGAAGGTCTCTGGAGAGGGGGAAGGCCTGGTGACTCTGCCAGCGCACGTCTGGATTGGGGAGGAAACCAGGGCTTCCTCATGCCCCAAAGGTCAGAAGGAGACATGGGCTATCCCTGAAGTGGGGTCAGAGTCAAGACCCCGGGTCCGGCCAGCTTCCCACCCAATACTCCTGTGTTCCCAGGCCCTGGCTGCAAGCTAACCTGGCCCAGTTCCCACGACACCAGCACTGCTGTCCCACAGGCATCAGAAGAGGGAAGCAGGGCTTTCTCAGAGCCTCCGTCTGGGATGGGGTCCATGGGCATGAGCTCCCAGCAGAACAGTCTTGAGTCTCTGCTAACAAAGGCCTGCAGGCAGGAGGAGCCGGATGGAGGAGACCCATCCTCGCCTCCAGGAGTTAGGAACCAGAGGCCGAGCCAGGCCCACTCACCACCACCAAATCCCCAAAGCAAGGCCTTGGGAGAGGGGACACGCTTGCACCTGACACTGCTGCAAAGTACAGTTGACCCTTGAACAATGCCCCCCGGGCGGGGCGGGCGTTAATATGCGTATAATTCACAGTCAGCCCTCTGCATCTGCGGTTCACTCGCATCCACGGTTCCTCTGCATCCGCCCAACCACAGACCATGTAGTACTGTAGTATTTATTATTGAAAATTATTCGCCTGTAAGTGGACCCGTGCAGCTCAAACTTGCACTGTTCAGGGGTCAACTGTACACTTAATTATTCAAAGCACCTGTCCGGAGGTTCTCCCTCAGTCTGTCGGGATCCAGGGAGGTGCTCACGCCCCGTGGAGTCCGTGGGGTAGCAAGGCAAACACCAAGTCATCATTACTGTGAGCTCTGCACGGGGAGGAGCCAGCCTAGAGCTGTGCTTTTTATTTTTTTGGCTGCGCAGTGCAGCTTACAGGATCTCAGTTCCCCGACCAGCGTTCGAACCCAGGCCCTCGGCAGTGGAAGCACAGAGTCTTAATCACTGGACCGCCAGGGAATTCCCAAGCTGTGCTTTACAATATTACTTGGGAGAAGGCTAGGGGGGGGTGGCCTTCCATAGGCCATACTCCCACTTGCCTCCTACCCCGGCCCCCAGGAATTAGACTCTTTCAGAGAGGATGCCTCTATCTTAGCCTGGTTTCCTCCAAGAGCGGGGCTTGCGGGGGCTTTGGACTGGAGTGTAGATAATTTATTTGGGAAGTGACCCCAGGGAGCAGGAGTGAAGGATGAGGGCAGGAGACAGAGCGAGACAGGGAAGGAGGGTCAGCCAACACCAGGAGGTTTTAGCACATTAGCTACCCCTGTGGGTGACTGGTGACCCGACAGGGACCTATTAAATAGCCTTAGGAAATGTATCTCAAAGCTCTCTGCCCAGGAGGGCAAATAGGGAAACATTTATCTGTTTGTCGGCTTCTGTCCCTCCATTGAGCAAAAGTGTCCCCGTGGGCTTCCCTTCTGAGGTGTGCACACCGGGGGACCTCAGCAGGTCTCAGGCATCCACAGGCTGAGGTTATCATGCAGGACCTCGGAGAAGCCTCAGGCGGGAGACGGGAGGCTCTGGGCCCAGGTGAGGCTGTGTCTGATGGCACCTGTGTGGAGGGGTCAGAGTCAGCGTGGGGCGCAGAGGAACTTGGACCCCAGGGTCCAGCGCAGGCCTCCACCTTGCTGCCTCCATCAAGCTGTCAGCACTATTAGCAGCTGCCTGCAGGGCCAGCTTTTGAGAGAAGTGAAAAATATTCTCCTGCAGCCAGAGAAAGCTCAAAGCTTGGCGTCCCAGCGTGGAAGTGGGCAAGTTCTAAGTACACAGCAAGGTTTCAGAGTTCTGCTCTGCTCCGTCCAGCTCAAGGACCAGTCTGGCTTAGCGCCTTAAGTGCTTCCCTCACCAGGGGGCTTAGGCCTGGAAGGAAGCAGAGTCCGTTCTGCCTGGAACTGCAGCCAGAGCCTTCCCCAAAGTGCCTGGCTTCTCCGGGCCCCCGCCCAGCCTCTCCACACGCACTTGTTTCCTGCCCAGCCAGCGGCCTCCCTTCACTTCTCCAGCATCTCGTTCGGGCTCCTCCACCTTCTCCCTGCTCAGTGTCTCGCTCTTTTGCTGGGCCGCACCCCCAGCTCCCTCCTTCCTACCCGCTGACCCCAGACATTGGCAGGGGCTGCCCAGGCCCCCCGTGGCTTGGCCCTTTCCGAGCCTGTTTGGGGCCCTGCCCAAATCAGCAATGACAAGTACCCACTCTTCCTTCTCACCGACACAAGGTGACCATTGTCCACCACACGAGGGAGGACCATCAGTGTTCACGCTGTGGCGGAGAAAGGATGTTTACCCAGGGTGGTGAGCACCGCCTCACGCTGCGTCCAGCCACTCCACTCCGTGTCACATGCAGGCCAAGCCGGCACCTCACCCAGGCCCACATCAAAGTTAGAGGAAACAGGCCTGCAGGGCACGGAACGGGCAGGCGGGCTCAGAAGAGGCTCAAAGGCTCAGAACAGACTCAGGATGGGCCCACAGGTGGCCCACGACTTGCGGAACTGAGGCTCTAGCAGGTCTTTCCCCTGTGGGTTCCCTCTGCTCAGGCCCTGAGACACTCTCCTCCATCCCATCCCTCCTTCCCACCTCCTCATTTAATCCTGACTACCCTCCCCACGGCGGGTGTTATGATTCCCCTTTGACAGATAAGGCCACTGAGGCTCAGAGAGATTCAACAGCTTCCCCACAGGGCGGGAAGAAGAAGGGAGGATGGAGAGAGGGAAGGAGGGGACGGAGGGAGAGGAGGGAAGGAAGGAAGAGGGAGGGAGGTCCGCATCAGCACCACTTCTGCAGAGAACCCTAGGATGGCAGAGATGGGAGAGCCAGCCCTGAGGAAGTTTCCAGTCTTCCTGGAAGAAATTCCAGGATGATAAATTGCTCAAGGTCACATGGAGAATCCCCCACTGAGCTAAGGCTTGGGGGTTTGGATCCTGGGGTGGGGTGACCTCGTGGTCACCCTCTGCAGAATAGAAGGAGGTTCTCAGCCAGGACATGCCCATCCTGGAGGCAGGTTGATGCACAAGATCCTATGCCTGGCCATTCCAGCCTGCAAACTTGGTGGGGGGCACACAGAGAATGGGGGCACTGCCAGTTACTCCAGGTGTTTTTTCTGGCTTTGCCCCCTACCTTCTGCCCACACCCTAGAGTCCTGGGCTGGAGCTGAAGCTGGGCCAAGGCCCGTGAGCTTGGAGGGAAGCTTTCCAATGGGAGGTGATGTGGAGAGGAGCTGAGGAGCGGGTGGGCATGGCCTCCCTGGATGTTCAGCATTCTAGAATTGGCGAAGTCCTTCCAGCTCAAGACCTTGTGTCTATGGAGTCTGAGATATGTTTCTCTCCACACCCCCTAGGGTGTCCAGAATCCTACCATGCTGGAGCGAGAAGGACCTCTGAGACCAGCCCTCTAAGGTTTTTATGGCTGCAAACAAACCATTCCCCAACATAGTAGACTAAAACAGCAATGGTTTCTTAATTTCTCACATTTCTGGGGTTTGTCCTGGCTGTCCTGCAAGTCTCACCTGGGATTAGGTCATTCGATCAGCTGTATTCAGCTGGAAGGTCCAAGTGGCCTCGCTCACAAATCTTAGGCCTCCACGCCACCTGCTGGGCCTCCACTCTCCTCCACTTAGTGTCTCATCCTCCAGGGCCTCTCTCTCCCAGAGAACAGCCTAGACTTCCTTCCAGTATGGCGGGAACTAAGTGGGAAGGAGGGAGAGAGAAAGGGAGAGAAGAAGGGAGGGGAACCACTAGGCCCTTCAAGGGCTAAGCTTGGAACAGGCACGATTTCGCTTCTGCTGCGTTTTTTCCATCAAAGCAAGTCACAAGGCCAAGCCAGATTCAAGGGGAGGGGAAGTAGACTCTACCTCTTGATGGTAGGAGAAGCAAAGAAGCTCTGACTATCTTTAATCCATCGCAGGGGGGCCGAGTTTCACCAGAGTCAGGAAAGTCAGGTCAGAGCCCAAGTGGCCTGATGGAGACTTGGGCACTTAGAGATGGATGAGGCCCCACCCCTGCCCCCAAGACTCTCTCCCATCAGCCCCCAGACCATGACTTTCCCCAGTGCTCTGTCCATGGTGACCCTGGAGACCTGGCCTGCAGGAGGAAGGGCTGGGGTCGAGGCTGCACAGGGAGGTGGGGAGGGCTTGGGCCCCTCTGTACCAACTGTTGAGGTGTCTGAAGTTGGTTTGGGGGGTGGGTCTCTCTTTGTTACAGGATGTGGGGGGAGGGCACCTACTCCTTGCAGAAACCGACCCCACGAAGGCTCTGGCAGGGACCAAGCTCGGGGAGGCTGAATCGTGGGGACAGGGCAGGCTCTGCTTATCTCGATGTCCTGGGGGCCTAGTCCCGGAGGACTCCAGGTCCCCCTTTTCTCTTCTTCCAGGTGTCCTTTGCACAGTAGCTGGTCTCAGCAGGCCCAGGCATTGGGCAGCCAAGTCGGTCCCTGAAGACCCCCAACTCCCACCCCTACCCTCCTGGCTTTCATCTAACTTATTCATGCAGCCATCTGACAGCTACTTATTGAGCACCGGCTGTGTGCCAGGTGCTGTGCTAGTCACTGGGGCTCTATCAGTGAGCAAAATAAACAAAATCCCTGTCTTCCTGGAGTCCAGATTTGAGGCGAGGGAGAATGTTTATAGATAATAAACAAAATAAATAAGTAAATTACAGAGTGCCGCATTCATTTCCTGTGGCTGCCATAACAAATTACCCCAAACTTGGTGGCTTAAAACACCAGAAATTCATTCCCACACAGTTCTGGAAGCTAAGAGTCTGAAATCAAGGTGTTGGCAGGGCCACTCTCCCTTCACAGGCTCCAAGAGGGGAGAATCATGCCTCTTCCAGCTTCTGGTGGTTCCTGGCAATCTTTGGAGTTCCTTAGCTTGTGGCAGCATGCCTCCAATGACCACCTCCATCTTTACGTGGCCTTCCCCCCCATGTCTCTTTCTTTTCCTCTTCTTTTAAGGACACTAGTATTGGATTTAGGGTCCACCCCAAATCCAGGATGATCTCATCTCAAGAACCTTAACTTAAGCACGTCTGCAAAGACCCTATTTCCAAATCAGGTCACATTCTGAGGTTCCAGGTGGACCTCAATTTGGCGGGGGTGGGGCACTATTCAACCCACTATAGTCATATTCACAGGTTCCAGGGGTTTGGACGTGGACCTACCTTTTGCAGGACCACTCTTCCACCCACTACAAATATATTAGAAGAAATAATTTGAGGTTATTTGGAGAAAAATAAAGCATAGTAATATAGAAGGGAGGGTGTAGGTGCTGGAGTGGGAAGGGCAGACTGCAGTATTAAATAGGTGGTCAGGAAAACCTCACTGAGAAGGTGATATTCAAAGACCTAAGGAAGTGAGGGGGTGAGCCATGTGCATGTCTGAGGGGAGAAGCATCCAGGCAGAGGGAACGGGCAGTGCAAAGGCCCTGAGGCAGGAGTGTGTCCAGCAATCTGAGGAATAGGGAGCTAGAGCAGAGTGAGTGGGGGGGGGGGGCAGAGTGGTAGCAGAGTAGGATCACATGGGGCCATGTAGGTCACAGGAAGGACTTTGGCCTTGACTCTGAGGAGAGACAGGAACTGACTTTGTTGTCACAGCATCACTCTAGTTGCTGGGCTGGGCATAGACTGTAGAGGGCCAAGGACTGAAGCATAACTCAGCTGCCCACTTCCCGCCCCCACCAAGGCAGCCCCCGGGCAGCAGGCCCTCCTTAGCTCTGCAGTGGCTTCCCAGGACTCTGTCATAGAGAGGCGCCTCTGATCCCCTGCTGCCGGACCCCCCTGCCTGCCCACAGGGCTCAGGTTTCCTCTTGTCAGCTGTACCCACCAGAGCCTGGAAAAGTCAGCTTTCCAGAAAGATTTCATCATTTTCCATTTGGAAAAATTTGCTGCTCCCACCACTCCCTCCCCTGCTCCCGAGGCTGAGACACTCAGGAGCTCAGAGGGGCCATGGGCAAGGGCACACGGGGCTTCCAGCCTGCCCCATGGCAGCCTGGGACCAGACTACCCCATCCCCCCACTGGCCCGACTTCCACCTGGGGGACCCTTCCCCCGTGTCCTCCATGGACTCCCCCAGTCATAGTGCTCTGCCCTGGCACCTCTGCCGCCTGCTAAGTGGGTGGGCACTGGGCAGAGGCACTGGAGAGGGCTGTGGAGGAGGGGAGAAGGGTTGGGTGTCCCCCTCCGGGGCTCCCTCACAGAGGCTGAGCCACTGCTGGGAACCAAGCACCTGCCTTCATATCTAAGGTAAGTGGAAACTTCCCTTAGCATCTCTGGACCCCAGCGTCTTCTCCTCCATAATGTTCCTCATTCCCATTGCCATTGTGGGGCCCTTTAACACAGAGCCTGTCAGTGTTTGCAGAGCCTGTCAGCATTGGCAGAACCTGCTGTGGTTTGCAGAGCCTGTCCGTGTTTGCAGAGCCTGCTTGGTCACGGAGGCTGTTGCTATTTACTGAGATTGTTTCCTTTGTTCCTCCAGGCAGCCCTTACCCATTGCACAATGGTGGCTCATAAAGTTACCTCTTCCTCCCTCTCCTGCCCTGCTTCACACCCCTCGCTGCGGTCTCCCCAAGGATCCACAGGGCATTTCCCCAAAGGCCCCAAGACTCAGACCTCCAGAAATCTCACAGCCAATCCACACTCCCCAGTGGGACCATATAAGCTGAGGTGTGGGGGGTTGGAGGAGAACAGAGGGGCCACCCCCTTCTAAGCTGAAGTCCTGAAAAGAACATACAATTTGAAGCCAAGTTGACCTGGGCCTCTGTCACTTCCTAGCTATGGGGCTTTGGGCATCCTCTCAAGTTTCTGAGACTCAGTTTCCTCATCTATAAAATGGGGCTGCATTAAGACATGTGGCAGTGTGAGATTCACCTGATATAATGGGTAGGAAAAATTCGTGAATGAAAAGCGCCTGTGTATGCTGGATGTGGGGCTTCCTTCTTCCACAGAACATCTCCAAGGGTTAAAGAGGCCCTGGGCATTCCTGTCATTAGCTCTGAGTGGTGAAAATAAGCCCACAAGGGTCTATGGAGGGAGTTCACCTCACCCAGGCCCTGGCTGAGAGCAGAAATCTGTCAGAAACTTGGAGAGAGTCAATGCAGGAGCCCTCGGCCACTAGCCCTCCTTCTCCCCCACCCTCAATGCTTTTGACAGTGAGTAGGAACTGAAGGGACAGGTCTCCCCTAAGGTAGGGGCTATGCCTCCCCCCTTAGACTACAGCTCCCTGAGGCAGGGCTGTGTCCCCCCTCAGACTGGGGTTCCTGTCCCCTCTCAAACCCCAGGATGGCGATCTAAGCATCAACCTCTCCAACAGTATTCGTGCACCACTGAGTGACCACCCAAAGGAACAAGGTGTTTGGACCTGACAGACAGAGGCACAGGGCGGGGTGGGGTCCTCCTGAGGAAGGAAGTGCTGATAAAAGGTCACTTCTCTGACCACTTGGCTCAGGACAAACTAGAGCTGTAATCAGAGAATTCAGTTTGGAGCCATCAGCCAGCTGGCTTTATTAAGTGCCTGCTGTATGCAAGGCCCACTGGCAGGTGTTTTGGGAGAGACCAAGAGGATCTATATGCAACGTCTGGGCTGCTGGGGAGACAGGCCTGGGCACTGCCGGGAGTTGAGCACTGGGGTGGCCGCACAGATACAGGGGTCTGGGAGAGAAGGGAGAAGTGGGAGATGCAATCGAGCAGCCTCCTTAAAGGAGACCCTCCTGGGACCAATTCTTGGGTCCAGGTTGAAGAAGGTGGACCTGTGGCCTCAGAGCTTTGGCCCTTGGGGAACCCCTGAAGGCCCCTCCCCATCCCACCCACCCCTCTCCCCACAGCCCTCAACTTATCTGGCAGCCTTGGTCCATGTTTTCCCAGGAGCTGGTCCTCCCCCATCCGCTGGGGCCCACCCAAGGCTGAGCCCTCTCTCTCCTCCTGCTCCTGCCCAGCAAGTCCTGGCTGGGCCAGGGGAAGCAGGGGAAGGAGCTCCCTCAAGATCCTGCCGAGGGCCCCTTGGGATCCAACTCCTGGCTCCTGAGTCTCCCACCCTCCACCCTGAATCCCCCATAGGCTGGAAATGTCTCACAAGACAGGTAGCTGGGATGCTCTAGAGATGGAAGGAGGAGCCCCAGAGGAGACCTCTCTTCCATCCCCTGCCCCGACAAGGGGCAGTCACACCCAAAACCATCAAAGGAAGCAGATGCTATAACCCACCAGGAATGGTCTATAACCCAGACCATTCCACTTTTGCTCACTGCTAGCAAGTTGAAGCCAGCTTATTTCTCAGCCCTGCCCGGACTCCTGAGCAATGAGGAGCTGGGGCTCCTCAGAGATGGCTTCACTCTGGGGCCCCTAGAGGTAACGATGATGAGGGAAGGTCAGTGTTGACTCAGCCTCAGGGATCCCAGTCTGATGGGGGAGACATAGCCCTGCCCTCTAGAATATTCTACTCCAGTGGGGGAAATAGAGCCCCTGTCCTCTGGCAGCCCCCAGACTGAGCAGAGAAACGCAGCCCCTGTCCCTTCAGGGTGGTCTGACTCAGCCTTGAATACCTCCATCCTCATCCAGGGAGTAAAGACGCAGAGGTCACCATCTCCTGCCGTAGGTAAGAGTCCTTCCCATCCCCACCCCAAAAAGGACTAAGGATAGGACAGGCACAGAGCAGGAAGGGAACATAGAGACCTGTGTCCCAAGTGGTCACTGGCTGGCAGGCCCCTTCATTGCCACCTGTGAGGCCCAGGCTCTCGCAGAATCCTGCTAAAAAGCATCCTCTCCATGCAGGAATGGACCTCGGGGGTGGCCTTGCCCTGTCCCATCAACCCCTTCCCTCACCACAGACACTGATAGTGCTCACAGACAGGCCCGCAGGATGAGGGAGCAGGGGAGGCCGATAAGTTGACCTTCCTCCAGCTCCTGTTTTGGCTGGAGGGCTGGTGGGCTGTTTGATCTGAGGGCCCAGGATGGACAGGGGACCCTGTGTGGGAGGGGCTCCCAGGCCCAAGGCCCCAGTGGGTTGGGCCAGCCCATCCCCTGGCAGGAGGGCGAGTGCACCAGAGCCCCTGCTGAGGTTCCCTACTGCCAGTTCATGGCTTCTCTCAACTCCTCAGGATACCCACTTCACTACGTGGTCCCCGCCCCAGGAGACGCAGACAGAGGTCCCCTGAACCTCCCCAAAGCTTCCACCACCCACCAAGTTCCCTTGGGCTCCTGTTATTCTCCTACCTAGAAACCTTGCCCCCAGCAACAGGGAAAAGAGAAGGAAGGATTTGTGTCCCCAAGTGAAACTAATGGACAGAGGCTGGCAAAGATCTCTCCAAACCCTGTCCACCCACTGCTCAGTGGCAGTGCGGTCGAGTGATAATATCCAGGGAAGATCATGTTCAATTTGGGGGAGTGGAACATGATCTGTGTATTAGATAATTATAGGAAATTGTTTGTTTTGTTCAGCGTGAGAATGGCTTGCTAGTTTATATAGAAAATTGGGTTAATTTTTGAGAGATGCATTCCGAAGTGATTAGAGGTGACATGTCATAATGTCAATAATTTACTTTCGGATATTTCAGCTCCCCAAAACAAGAAGCAAATGTAGCAAAATGTTCATTGTTCTATCTCGGTAATGGGTGCTTGCAGGGTCATTGTACTATTCTCTCTACTTGTCTGAATGTTTAAAGTTTTCCACAATAAAATATCCCCCCAAAAAATGAAAAAAGAAAAAGGAAACACTGTACCAACCTGAATTTGAATACCAATGCTACCACTTTCTTGCTGTGTGACCTTAGGCAATTCACTCAACCTCTCTGAGGCTCATTCCCTCTACACTTAAATGGTACAACTATACTCCTCTCAGTAGGATGTTGTGAGGATTAAAACATAGTAACTAATGGGGAACAATGCCTGGGACATAGTAAGTGCTCAGTTAAAAACGGTTATTTGTGAAATGAATGGAGGGGAGGCTGTCGAGAGGAGCTGTCTTCTCAAACTCTGAACCTCAGTTTCTCAGCCCTCAATAAGCAGTAGTTAATGATATTACTTAGGTCAACAGCATCGTGCCCAGCCCATAATCCATGCCAGGGGTCGTGTTGGATGCTGGGGAAGAGAGAAGGCTGGGGGGTACTCTTTTTTTTTTTAATAAATTTATTCATTTTGCTTTATTATTTGTTTTTGGTCACATTGGGTCTTCGTTGCTGCGCACGGGCTTCCTCTAGCTGCGGCGAGCAGGGGCTACTCTCTCTTGGGGCGCGCGGGCTTCTCATTGCGGTGGCTTCTCTTGTTGCGGAGCATGGACTCTAGGGGTGCGGGCTTCAGTAGTTGTGGCACGCAGGCTCAGTAGTTGTGGCACGCAAGCTCTAGAGCACAGGCTCAGTAGTTGTGGCGCACGGGCTTAGTTGCTCCGCGGCATGTGGGATCCTCCCGGACCAGGGCTCGAACCCGTGTCCCCCACACCGGCAGGCAGATTCCTAACCACTGTGCCACCAGGGAAGCCCCTGGGGGGTACTCTTAATAGGACCAATGGACACCAGTTCCTTACAAGGAGCCCTGAAGTTAGTGGACACCCTCCCCATTTGGTACCCAGCTCAGGAACAGAGCAACCCCTGCTTTGGCCATATCCAGTCACTCAGCTTTGAGAACAGTCAGGGCTGCGGGATCAACCCCTCAACATCCACCATGGAAGAGCACAGTGAGAGGTGAGAGCCCCATTGCGAGGACAAGGGCAGCGGGGCACGCAGCGCGTAACGGGAGAAGGCCAGCGCTTTCCTATTCTGGGAGGCAGGAGGCAGCAGGTGGCTGGCTGGTGCTGAGACATGTGAGCGCTCCTGTCAGGACGCCATGTGGCCAGCAGCAGGGAAGCCTGGATCTGCCACGCATGGCCTAGGCCCCAAGTGAGCCCACCGGCCAGGAGTACTTGTGGCCAATGGGGGAGGGAAATCTGGTTTCTCCATCACAGGGGCGTTCTCCCTAACACAGCTCAGGAGAAAAAGCCTTCCTAGAACCCACCCACCCCCAAATTCCCCAGGGAAGCAGGCTCCAGGGCCTGGATGTTCTGAGGCGCTTGCGGTCTGAATGGGGAGCTACAACATTTGCACTCCAGGAGCTCCTAGTCTGATGACAGAGCTTCTGCCCTGAGGAAGCCCCCAGTCTGAGGGAGGAGATACAGCCCCAGCAGGCGAGGGCTCCAACTGAGGAGGGAGGCTGGCCACAGCGGAGGTGCAGGGGCTGGAGTGCTCCATTAGGCTGGTGGCAGCCCACGATGTTGCAGGTTCCTTTGGGAGCCTGGTTATTTTGGGTGGGCAGGAGGAACAGGCAACTTCCCAGATTAAAATAGCCTTCCCTGGGTGTCATTCCTGAGACAGGCACAGTTCCCAGCTGAACGCTTGTCACATGGCTGTGTTCCTCCTGCCCCTCCCAGGCGGGCAGGGCAGGGCCTGGATGGTAGTGCTACCCAGGGAAGCGGGGCAGTGCAGGGAGCAGAGATGAGCCTTGTTTCCTAATCAGGGCAGTGTGGGAATGCAGCTCTGGTCTCCAGGGCCACCAAAAACTGCCCATCACTTGCCCAACTCCTCCTTCCTAAAGGGGCTGCCAGCCCCCTCCCTCAGGAAGCTTTCCCACGCTGACTCCAGCTGTATGAAGCCCTCTGGCTCCACCTGCCTCCCCAGTGCTGTGGCCAGTCAGTAATTTCCCGAGGTCAGGGGCTTCCCTTCCAACTGGGGCTCCCTGAGGACAGGGCCGTGTCTCCCCTCAGACCGGGGCCCCCCGAGGACGGGGCTGCGTCTCCCCTCAGACGGGGGCCCCCTGAGGGAAGGGCTGTGTCTCCTCACCACCCTGTTTCTGGTCCAGTGGGAAGAAAGTTGACCCAGGACTCGAGAGCCCTGGATTCTATGTGACTCTGGCATCACTTTGCCCTCAAGGGCAGTAGCCTGCCACACATGGCTCTTAAGAGCAGAGATACTCTGGTCACAGATCCAGTTCCAACCCCAGCCTGGACACTTCCAGGCTTCATCACCTCAGGTCACTTACTCACCCCTATGACCCTCCACAGGGTCGTGAGGGCAGCAGTAGCTCCTGCCCCCCCCCCCCCGGCAGGTGGTAAGGCTTAAGTGAGATAACGCACAAGAGATTTGGCACAGTGCCCGGCAGAGGGTAGGGAAAAGGTGAACCAAAGAAAGGCGTAGCGGTCCCATTCTCAGGCCACTTGTGGGTTGGGCAGAGCCCTAGGCTCCATGACCCTGGAGTCCGGGGCCAAGACTGGCCCTGGAAGACCACAGAGTGACCTAGGTCACCAGCCAGGCCAGGGCTATGCTAGGATTCTGACCTGCAGTTCTAGGAACAGGACTCTGCCTGACTCCGTGATAGCGCTTGCTCGCCCTTCCCCCTCTCCAGCTCTCCCTCTGGCCACCCAGCTCCAGCTGTCTTTGGTCCCTGTCCCCCACTACGCCCCCTGGTTTTCCCAGCCCCTCTCCCACCTTGTGAAGACATCCAGCTATCCCGTACGTGTGATGTCTGGCGTGGCGTGACCCCTCTGAGCTGGGCAGGGGACTGGGGCCAGGCCCACAGAACATAAATATGTCCTGGGAGTTTACATTGTAGGGACCAGGAGTACACACCAATCAGCCGGCTGCTGTCCCTGTTTATTCCCTGGGGGTTCATGGCCAGGGCGGGGGCAATCCTCAGGTGGCTGCAGCTGTGTGGATATCAATATACCAGGGACCCCAGAAAAGGCTGCAGGCCTCCCAGGCCCACCCCCTCCCGCCATGTCCCAGCTGCCCTTCCCCTCCCGCCCCCCATGGACCACACCACGGTGCACGTGGGAGTCTGAGCACAGAGTGGCCTTCCCAAGCTTGCGGTGAGGGACCCCTTGGCCCTCCTCCCCTTTGGCCCCCACCCTGCTCCAGGAACCCAGATCAGACCACAATGTGTTTTTTCAGGTCAGGCCAAGCTAGACCTCACTCGAGCCAATCATTATTAAGACTGTCCCTGGAACTTTCCCAGGGTGTTTAACTTTTCTGAACACTTCCCATTATCACTCAGCATGTTCACCGACCTACTCAGGGAAGCAGGCTCTGCTAGGATTGTCCATTGTCTGCATGGGAAGGTTGAGCCCCAAGGGTATACTGGCCCTGAGTCCCATCCAGAACTGTCTGTGGCGCCTGTGCTCAAGACAGACAGAGATGATAGTCTCACAGTGGCCAGCGTGGTGATCCACTTTACAGATGAGAAAACTAAGGCTTGAGGTGGATAAGTGACAACTTGCCCATAGTTGCTTCGCTGATGAAGTCAGGATGCAAACTCAACTCTGCCTGGTTCCAACTTCCCCTCATGGTCCTTCCCAACCCACCACACACCCCTTACCCAGAGATCTCAGGCACCTTCTGGAAGCAGGTAGGGAGACAGTTCTCAGAAAGGTTCAACTCTTCCTTCCCTCCCAAGATATTCATATTGCAAAGTCAGAGTGTATCCAGTAACATATTCATTTTCATTGACAGCACAAAGCCTGTGTCAAGCATTGGCAGGAGGAAGGACTAATAATAACAGCAACAGCAATAGCTAGTGTTTCTTGAACACTTGCTGTGTGCCTGCTTCTGCTCTAAGTGCTGTATATACAACAACTCAGGGACCCCTCACCACAACTCTATGAGACATGGTATTATTAAATCCAATTTACAGTTGGGAAGACAAAGAGACCTGGCTTGTCCCAGGTCCCACAGCTAGAAAGTGTCAGAGCCAGGAGTGGGACCCAGAGCCACCATGCTCTGTGTAGGATATCTGGGTGGAGGCGGCCTTTAGAAAGCAGTTTAAACAGTGTGGGTGTGAGTACACAGACACACACACACACACACACACACACACACACAGCAACCAGGGAGGGGACGGGTGAGGCTGAGCCACAGTGTACAGAAGTAACCTGAGTAATGCAGGGTAGATTAAGGAAAGGTTCCTGGCAGAGATGGGTTGTGTGTCAGGGCTTAAAGGAAGTGAGAGATATAGACCATTCCCAACGTGTGGGACCCTGGGCAGAACTAATTTCCAAAAGGTTTTGAACACAGTAGGTACTGAACACGTGTTCTTGGAGCGATGGAGTGGTGATAACGCGGTGGCTGTGATGGAAGGATCGGCGAGGAGAGCAGCGTGGTGATGCTGAGGATGATGGCAGTGATTTTGTGATAGAGGAAGTGACAGTGGGAAGGAGATGGAGGTGTTGGTGATGGTGGTGGTGGTGATGGAGATGGGAATAGAATTCGTGATAGAGGCAAAGACATAAAATCCACTTCCTTTACACTCTTGTACAGCCCTTTATAGTTTTACACCAGCCATCACACACTCCTCATCCTCACAGCTAATTTTGGGAGGGCATTTTTATCTTCCTTTTATAAATGATGACAATGAGCCACAGACAAGTCACATTCTGCTTGTCCAAGGTCACAAGGCCAGGAAGCTAGGCCAGGGTCTCTGCCTTCAGGGCCCCTCCCCACTTGGAGTGGGGGGCCAGGTCAGCATCGTGATGCCGTGAGTGGGTAGCGAGGCAGAGGCCCTCCTGCGCTCCCAACACAGAGGGCTCAGGGGTCCTCGGTTTGGGGGAGCAGGGAATAGCAGGACTGGGTTACAGAGGAAGCGGTTCTAATCCCAGTCCCATCACCCACATGCGGTGACCTCTGGGCGGCAGCCAAGGCAGATGTCAGCTGCCAGGTGACAGCGGGCCTGTGGGGCAGAGCCAGGGCAGCCTGGCGGGAGCCCCACACACCAAGAGGATGAAGTCAGGGGTGGGAAATAATCCTGGAGTCAGAGGAAGGCTTGCTTGGGGGTGACATTCCTGGAAAGTTCTGCTGTGATTGGCTTGAGGTTGGGCCTTCTGTACAGGCCTTCCCAGTCAGGAGCGAGTTTATTAATAAACCCTGCCCTGCCCTCTGCCCTCACCCTGGGTAGAAGGCAGGGCTTCCTGGGGCTTCTGGCCTCTCACCCCAGGGGTGGTGAGTCCCACTGTGGGTGGGGGGAGAAAGAGACTGAGCCTCTAGGTCTAGGCAGGGGGTGCAAATGCCCTGCATCCTCCAGACTGCATTCCCCGACCCCCCTGCAGCCCCAGGGCTCCTCTGCTTCTGGGGGCTTCGGAGAAATGGTGAACGGGGGTGGGTGGTGTGCATGTGAGGTCATGGGGCTGCAAGCATGCATGGTTGGGCATGCAAACGTGAGCGCCTGAACAGGATTATAAGGGTGGTAATGGGCTCCCAGGGGTACAAACGTGCAAGGGTACCTACGCGTGGTTGGCCTGGAAGAGTGAAAACTGTGTCTCAGAGGCTGCTGAGCGTGTTCTGTGTGTGCCCTTGTGAGTCCTGGGTGATGTGGTGGGGGAGGGGGGCAGTGGGGGGATGACTGAGTGTGAGGGGTGCTAAGGCCTTAGGAACAGGCAGCCTCCCCCCAAGCTGCTCCCCACTACAGCTCATTAGCACCAAGGCCTAAATTTACCGCCTCCACTTACCCACTCACTGGCTATGACCTCATTAAGCTCCTGCCCCTTTCCTAGGACGATGGGATGGAGGGGAGGAAGGACTCCTTGGTCTGCACTGCAGGATCCCCTGGGGGAGGAGGGAAAGTCCTGGGGATAGGGTGGAGGGGAGACCAGGCACAGAACTTAATATAGTCACAGGGCAGGCCGAGGAGGATGTCAGCTCCAATTACACCTGCCTCCTCGTCACCATCATATGACCCAGCTCCTGCTGGCAAGGCCTGGGTGGGTGAGAAGCACCTGGTCCTGGGCCGTGCTGAGGGCCACCCTGCACACTGCCCTTCTATACATCCTTAAATGAAGCCCCTCTCCCAGCTGGTTCTCCTGGCAAGAGGCAGGGTCCAGCTCTCCATTCAGCATGGCTCTGGCATGGCTTAGCTGGGTGGTCCTGACTCCCACCCAGTGGGCCAGGCCAGGAAGCAGTGGAAGGGGTGGGAACCTCTAGAGCTGATTCCAGCACAATCGCTAAAGGAACAGGTCCTTCTGATCCACGCTCTCCCCCGCTTCTTCCCTCACCCCCCAGATCCATGGTCCCAAACTATGGCACACCTATGGCAGAGCCCTGAGCTAGGCAGAGCAGTCAGAGCCACGGTGAGGGGCAGCAGTGGCCAGGAAAGCAGCGCCTGTGCTATGAGTCAGGTTCAAGACAAGATCCTCCCCTAAACCCCTCCTGCGTAGAGACCCCCGAGCCCACACTGACCAGGAGACACAGCCTTGCCCACAGGGAGCCCCAGTATGATGGATCTATCATACCAAATCCCCTCCGTTGAGCTTCCTGTGTGACTTTGGGAATTTGCTCAACATCTCGTAGCCTCAGTTTTCTTGCCTGTGAAATGGCAACACTGCCACCTCCCTCAAAGATACTTAGTATGTGCCTGGCAGATAGCAAAAGCTGCATAAAAAGGTAGCTCTGCTTCAGTGTGGGCTTTTTGTGAAAGAAATTATAACATTTGGTCTTAAATTGGAAAACAGGTTGCAGTGGGATCCTCTGCACACCCATTCCCACCCAGAGCTGCTGAGACACACCAGGGCCTCCCCAGGCAGCCCTCGGCTCAAAGTTTACAGTCGACAAATATCCTGGAACGTCAGCCACAAAAGGGGTTCCAGGTCCAAGGACACCAGTGCAGCATGGGGACAAGGCAGGCTCTGCAGCCACCCACCCCAGAAGATACTATCCAGTGGCTTCTGGTCATTGACTTCCCGGGGACCCAGTTCTTTTAATTGACTTTTTTTTTTATTGCGGTGTAAGATTTGTGCATCAAATTGCACAAATCTTAGGGGTACAGCTTGGTGAATTTGTTCATGTTTGTATGCCCATGTCACCCCCACCCAGATCCAGCACAGAGTATTTCAGCCCCCCAGGAGGCTCCCTCAAGCCCATGCCAGTCAATACCATCCGCCCCAGGAGAGAAGTGACCACTATTCTGACTTGTTTCACCACAGATTGGCTTGGCCTGTTCTTGAACCTCATGCAAACGGACTCCTAGAGCATGCACTCTTTGTGTCTGACCCTGTTTATTGGACATGAGGTCTGTGAGGGTTATCCACATTGTTTCTGCAACACTAGTTCTTCCTTTTTCGTAGCTGAGTAGCCTTCCATTGAATGGTTATGCCACAATTGATTTATCTGTTCTGCTGTTGATGGACATTTGGTTGTCTCCAATTTTTAATTAATAGCATTAAAGCAACCGCAGCCTTCTTAGACACGTCTTTTGGTGCACATAACCATGGCTACCCATTCTTGAGAACAGATTTTGAGGGGGATGCCTTGTTAAGAACTCCAGGGAGGGAAGGATAGATGAAAAATTATTGAGCTCCTGCCTGGTGCCGTGAGCCTTTTTGTGTCCACTGAACTAGTCACAGGGGAAGGAGGACAGAGACAGAG
Organism: Eschrichtius robustus; assembly: GCF_028021215.1. Lineage (NCBI taxonomy): Eukaryota > Metazoa > Chordata > Mammalia > Artiodactyla > Eschrichtiidae > Eschrichtius > Eschrichtius robustus. The sequence continues at coordinate 76,846,818 of NC_090835.1, forward strand.
CAACCCCTAAAAGGGACTCCACCAACCTCATTCCTGCGCCTAGAGCCACTGTGAGTGTGTGAGAGTGTGTGTGTGTGTGTGCATGATTGTATTCACTTCCTAGGGCAGCCATAACAAACTATACCATAGACCTGGTGGCTTAAAACAACAGAAGCTTATTCTCTCACAGTTCTGGAGGCCAGAGGTGCCAAATCAAGGTGTCGGCAGGGCTGGTTCCTTCTGGAGGCTCTGGGAAGAGTCTGTTCCACGCCTCTCTCCCAGTTGCTGGTGGTTGCAGGCAATCCTTGGTGCTCCTTGGCTTGTGGCTGCATCACTCCAAGCTCTGCCTCTGTCATCACGTGACCTTCTTCCCTGTGTGTCTCCGTATCTCTTTGTCTACAAATCTCTCTCCTAAAAGGACACCAGTCATTAGATTAGGGGCCCACCCTAATCCAGCTAGATCTCATCTTGATTACATCCACAAAGACCCTGTTTCCAACTAAAGTCACATTCATGGGTACTGGGGACAAAGATATCGACATATCTTTTGACGGACACAATTCAACCAACAACAGCGATTATGACTGCAAGTTTGTGTGTCGTGTACCTGAGTGTGTGCGTGAAATTGGGTGTTTATGTGGGTGTGTATAAGTGTGAGGGAGCAGTGAGAGTATGTGTGTCCGTGTGCTTGTGGGAACACGTCTCTGGTTGTGCTTATGTGGCTGCGGACATGTGTACAAGAGCATGTGTGTACCTGTGGCCCTGTGTCCGTGGCTTGGACAGCCATCCTGAAGGGCTGAGAAGGGTGGCAAGGCAGCATGAGGGCCTCAGGCCTGGCTCCCTGCTCCCAGCTGGGGCGGCCCCATGAATCCAGAGAGCGGAGGGCTCGCTGTGAGAAGCAAGGACAAGGGTGTTTGCAGAGCTGGGTACAGACTAGTAGGCTGAGGCGGTGGCTCCAGGCAGCAGCGTGGTTCCCAGGTCCTCTTCCAGGAACGTTCCTAGAAGGCCCCTCCACCCAAGCTCCTGTCCCCTGCGCCCCATTTGCCTGGATGGGGCGGTGCTGACTGACTCATCCCCTCCCAGGGCTGGAAGCCAGCACTCAGCTACCTGTTGGGCCAGTCAGGTAGGGGCGGGGCAGCCAGACAGCCCCTCCCAGGCCCTGCCCCCAGGCCAATCCGGAGCAACACCCTATTAGCCCCAACGCCTGGCCAGGGCTGGACGCCAGGAAGTGGAGAAAACCAGCGGTGAGCACATGCTCAGGTAAGGCCCCGGATGAGAGCTGCTTCTCTCCTCAGGGCAGGTCTTGTGGGCAAATCCACCACCCAGAGACGGGACATAGGGAGGGTCTCCTCAATAGTTATGTGGGCTGGGCACCTGCTCTGAGCCAGTTACCTCCGTTAAACTTCCCAACCAAGTTTAAATGGTGTCCTTAATATCCCCGTTTTACAGATGCAATCCCTGAGGCCCTAAGGAGTGATGATCTGCCTAAGATTCCACACCTTTCTTTAAATTTGTTGGAACTTTTTTATTCTCTCTGGACATCCATACCCTGCCCCACCTCCAGAGTCAGACCACAGCTGCTCCCACTTGCCCACCTGCCCACCACACACCCTTCCCACCCTTCCCCAGGAAGACACCGAGCCCATGGGGTGGGATGGGGGAGGGGGGCGTGGTCTCTCATCCCACCCTCCTGGGCTGGGCTCCTCTGTCGTGTCCTGGTTTTGGTTTTGGTGTGGTGGTAAGCTTGTTGCCTGTGAGCATGTCGGTGGGTTTGTGTGCACGCCGCAGGAGGGGTCGTCTGGGCACGTGGTATACCTCCAGGTGGGTTTGCCTGCCAGGGACACCTGAGCGCATGGCTGCAGCGGGACACACACTGCCCAGGTTGGATCTGTGAGTGTTCCCAGGTGCAGGTGTGCGAGCCCCCCGTGGGCATTCAGGAAGAGGCTGCCCCCTGCACGTTTGGGTCTCTGCAGAGGGCCGCCCCATTGCTCCCCCCTTACCAGGTCACTGCCACCATCCTCAGTGCACAGATTCCCAGGCCCCAGGTGAGAGCCTGGTGAAAACTGCCTATGACTGGGGACAGAGACACCTGAATCTCAGGCCCAGACCCGCTCGCTCTGCTCCGCTCTGGGCTGAGGTGCCCTTGAGCTGGCATTGCCCCACCCAGGCAGTGGGAGTGTCCTCACCCAATGGGATGGGGTGACATGGAGGGAGGAGGGAGCAGCGAGGCTTCTCCCGCCCCCAGGAGCACAGGGTCCCCAGATGAAGAGCTCAATACCCTAGCGCTCAGTAGGCTGGCGGGGAGGCCCTGCCAGGACTTGGCACTGACTACAAAGTGTGGGGGGCACCCCCCAGCGCTCCGGCCGCCGGCTGGCCTGGGGGGAGGGGCTGTGACGTTCGGTGGCCTCATGCAGTAGCTAATTGCTGACCTGATGACTGGGCGGCCTGAGGAGTGGGGTGATGCCACTCGAGGAAGCAGGCGTCCTGGCTCAAGGAGGGGGCCCTGTAGGGATGGAGCAGGCCAGGCCTGTGCTCTGCAGAGGCTGAGGTGGCTGTGGCCGAAGGAGCAGGGGGTGGGGTTGCTGAGGCTGTGATCGTGGGAAAGGGCTTCTCCCCGGCTTCCCTCAGCTTCTAGGGAAAAGAGTTCAGAGGCTGGGGCGGGGGAGGGCGGGGGGGTGGAACAGGGGATTTGGGAAGGGGCTACAATGGGGCAGGGGGAGGAGATGGTGGCCAAGACTTCCTCTTGCTTCCCCTCGCTTCCCCTCCACCTACACTCCCCCCACCTTCCCATCTCTCCCCACCCCCACCTTTGTCCCCTCTCTGGCCCCTGTGGCCCAGGTTGGTGAGGAAGGAAGGAGTGCATGGATGTCTCTTTTCATCACAAGACCCCCAGGCACAAGCAGCCTATTTGGCCATACCTACCCTGCTGAAGGCCAGAACATCCAGGAGATGTGGTGAGACTTCAGCTGTCCTCAAGGACAGGAAGAGAGGCACAGAGAACAGCACAGGCAAAGGCTGGGTAATGGGGTTTGTGAGGTTGATAGAGGACGGAGGCTTGGCTGCAATGGTTATGGGGAGAGAGGAGGTGGGCAGGGCCATTCTGCACCGAGGGCCACACTATCCCTTCCTGCCAAAAACTGTCGGTAACCAGACTCGGAGATTCTCCCACATGCTGGCCACGGCTTCTGCCAAAGCAGGCCTGGCCTCAACTCCCGGACAGGGGCCAGGCCTAGGTCAAGAGCCACACAGGATGGGGACCCCACCTCCCAAGTCCCCAGGTCCATCCACCCTAGAGAACCTGCAGCCCTGAGTGCCAAGAAACAGGACCCATCCATCTGTAGGTCAGTCCTCTGGGCCCCTAGCGCCCCCTGTAGACAGGAAACTACACCAATAGGGGGAGGGGCCGCCACCTGCTTGGAGGAGGAAAGGAGACAGACTTGCCCTCAAGGAAGCACACAGACACCCCCAACCCCCACCCCCGGCACTCAGGAACCTCCAGTGTGATGAAGACACAGACATTGACCTCAAAGCTCCAATCTGAAATTGAGCTCCGTCCTCAGGAAGCTCCTATTCTGATGGAGACGTGTACTCTACCATCAGAGCTCCATTCTGAAGGGTGAAACACAGCATTGGGCTTCAGGAAACCTACAGTCTGAGGGTGGAGACACACAGCCCCACTGAATTTTTAGGGAGCCCCCAATCTGTTGCAGACACAGATTAGACATTTCGGTGACTCTAGGGCTGCTGGGAAAGCAAATACAAGCCTTCCAGTTAAATCTGAATTTCAGATAAACAACGAATAATATTTTAGTATAAGTATATCCCATACAACACATGGAGTATACTTACACTAAAAAAAAAAAAGTATTCATTGTTTATTTGAAATTCAAATTTAACTGGACGTCCTGCATCGTTACTTGCCAAATCTGACAACCCTAGATGCCTCCAATCCGAAGGCGGGAGGACCCCCCCAGACACGGAAATGCAGGTAAACATCTGAGCTTGTTCCTGCTCCTGGAGCAGTGGAGGGGCAGGAGGGGAGTCCTGGGGCGCCGGCTCGCAGCAGTTTAAAATTCCTTCCAGGCCAGATCCCTAATCCCTCGGTGCACAATGGCCGCCTTCTCCCCCGCCGCCCGCGCCCACGCCCTCCCCCGCGGGGCCGTGGCAGTGCCACCACGGGCCTCTTTAAGCCCCTTTGAAGCCGCCTGAGCCCCGCGCCGCGGGAGGCCCCGCCGCTATGCCAGCTATGCCAGCTATGTCCCCGCCGCCGCCGGCCACCACCGCTCCCCCATTAATGCTGGCTAATCTGGCTAATAAATAAACTCCCCTCCCAGCCTCGGCTCCCCGCTCGCTCCTCCCTGCTCCCCCAGAATTGATTTCAGGGCTCAGCTAGAACAAGCGCCCCCACTTCCTTCTGATGTCTCTGAGTGTTTTTTTTCTCTCACTGCCCTAGGTCTGTTACCGCGTTGCATCTGCATCTCTTTCGGTCCACCTGCGCGCGGGGAGCCAGCCACATGGCTGGGTGCAGGGCACCGGACTCGAAGCCTGGGGAAGAGCCGCAGGACTGAAGAGCGCCCCCTGGAGGCGGGAGGAGGCCCGGGCCAAGCCCCCTCTCTGCCCCGCCCCAGGGCCCGCCCCGGTCTGTCCGCGGAAGTGGGGAAGCACTGCGAGTAGCCACGGGACGGGTGACTCCTTGCCAGGAGAAGGCGCCGGCGCCTCCCGCGGCAGGAGTCGCTTCTCCGCGGCCTCTTTCGTCCCCTGCGTCCCTACCCGGGCTTCCGAAAGTCTGACTCAGAGCCGAGCCCGCATCGCTTCACCTCCTACAACACACCCGGAGCGCGCGGAGAAATTACAGGATTGCAGGGGCACGGCTAGTGCGCTCTAATTACCCACCGCCGCTCTCCTGCGCGGCGCTCGGCAGCACGGGGACCACGCGCCGTAATTAGGCCGCCCCTCCCGGGTCCCGGAACCCGTCCCCCGTCCCCTGTCCCCAGTAGCGCGCGCGTCGGTTCCTCCCGCTGCTTCCTGCCGCCCTCCGGGACTGCCCCCTTGGTCCCAGGCGAGAGCTATGAGACCCCACCTGGGATGGGGGGAGGGGAGGACTTGGAGACCTGTCCCTAGGCCTGAAGTGGGGAAGCCGGCCCCTCCCCTCCCGTAAGCCTAGAGTCTTTGAGATCTCTGCAGGAAGGGACTGGGAGAGTGGGGAGGGGGCAGGACCCTCTCGTAGACATGGTCACTGAGGCCGATTGGCAAGTTAACTGTCCCGGGCGGGGGTGGGTAGGGCACCCGGGCAATAGTATCCCATTTTGCACTGAAGGCTCAGAAAAGTAAAGGCTCTCAGGGAAGACCACCCAGCCAGAACTTCCAGATCAGCTCATTTAAGGAGCCGGACAGGCTCCTTCCCCTGACTGGGGAATTACATTCCTGCGAAGAAAGGTGATACCCCCGCCGCAGACGGGAGTGCTGGCAGCCGACCAGCTGTGGCCTGTTGGCCACAAGGGAGCTGGTGAAGTGTGGCTCAAGTCTTCCATCCCAGGAAGGGTGGGAGGAGGCCCTGAAGACACAGAAGCCAAGCCTGGTGGCCAGCACTTGAGGGGAGCAACTTGGCTGTCAGCTTCTTTATCCAAACCAGGCTCGAACCTCTCCACTATCAGGAATTTTTTCCTGATGCCCAGGGGGTTGCAAACTGATGGCCTTGGGCCAAGTTTAATCTTTAGTGAGGTTTTTTTGACCTTCAGTGAGTATGTGGTTTTTATATTCTACGGACAATGTGGGCTGCCCTCCCCATTGGCAAAGGCCAGTGTGGCCAGACTAGGTCCCCAAAGGCATTTGAGTTTGAGACCTTGATTTAGACCAGCCCACCTGGCCTGTGCCTTTACCCTTTTCCTCATTTTCTAGGATCTTAGTCTGCACTATTGCACCTTTGTAGTTTTTGCATGTTTCTCAGTAAGCGTGCCAAGATGAGTGCCCCTCCGAGCCCCTCTTTATGCTCCCTACATGTGGTGGCAGTGGTGGTTGCATGTGCTTCTGGAAACCCCTCTGGCAGCCACTTTTTTCATCTTGAATATCAATCTCTGCCTTGGGTAGGCACCAAATCTTTTCCAGCGGGGATGACATGTTATTTTCTGCCATGAGACTAGAGGTTCCTTGAAAGCAGGATATTGGATCTCTCCCTTAGACTGGGATCTCACTGAGGGCTAGGGGAATGGGGGGTGGAGGTAGTATCTTCCATCATAGGGAGCTCCCTGAGGGTGGGGCTGTGTCTCCCCTCAGTCTGGAGCTCCTTGAAGGCATTGGATTGTCCCCTCAGATGGGGCCTTTGCACCCCATCCCACCCCTCTGGCTCTCAGCTGCGCCCAGGCATTCCTCCCAGGACACCGTTTGTCGCGCTTCGATGAATGAAACCTACTAAAAATAACTCAGTCCTTGTAGTCTCTAAAGGACAGGGGTGTTGGAGGGGGTGGGCGGAGACTGGTGATTGAGGAGAGGCTGGTGGAGGATGGACACAACTATTCATTCAGTAGCATTTTCCCAGGTGCCCATCTGGACACTGGCAGGAGACACAGGGGGTGCCACAGAGCCCCCTACTGTGCCATTCCTGCTGTTGCCAGTAGGGGGATGGCTACAGGACTCCTGGGATAGAAATCCCACCCCCCTTCTTCACAGCTTTCCCACCCCAGAAGTCATCACCTCAGTGCCACCCAGCCCTCTGTATGCCTGCCACCAAGTCCCTCTGCCTGGAAGTCAGGTGCTTGGGGTGGGGGTCTGCTTCCAATGGGACAGGCGCTGTGGCAGGGGGTGCCTGTGGAGCAGCCTTCATCTTCCTCCTGCGGAGAACTGTCAGACTGACCACGGGGGAATGGAGAAGCGGTCTCAAAATGACAGGAGGGCATTTGGTGTTTTAATTGGGGGATGGGGTATGAGTGACCCAGAGGATGAACCCCTGTCCCCCACCCCCACTCCACTCTTCCTCCCTCATCCCGCCCCTTTCCACTCCCAAACCTCAAGCCTCCAGTTAAGAACTGAGGGAACTTTCCAATGCAACTGTTCTCCCAGGCACTTCACAGGGGGCCCGTGGGGTGGGGAGGCTGTGACCTTAACCCGCGTCTCTGGATGAGGCCTTCCTGGCATTCCGCCCTCACCTGCCACCTCTTGAGAGGGACGTTTCGGCCTGGTCAGCCTGTGAGCCAGGCAGCCTGGTATGGTACCAGCTCTGTCACTGATCCCACTGTGACCTTGAGAAGCCATTTGCTCCCTGGGCCTCAGTTTCCCCACACATAAAATGAGTTTTGTCTAGGTTTCATGATTTTCAAACCTTTCTTTTTTAAAAATAATGGATCCTTTTACTTAAATAGTAACTTATGTGGAGTCTCCACTAGTAACAGAAAAAGTTTGGGGTTCTATGGTCACAATAGGAGTGGAGCCCCAGAGCCCCAGTATTTAGTCCATCATACACGTGCGTGCGCACACGTGCACACACACACACACACATGCACGCCGATTGGCTCCAGGGCACTCCACAGAGCCCACTTCACAAGCCTCTGAACCCTGAAATCCCCTGTGCAAACATTCTGGGGCCCTTCCAGGGCTGGGAGCTCTAGAACCGGGGGTGCTGACAGCTCTGCGGATGAGGCAGTGACTGTGGGCCACCCCGGTGTAGGGAGCAGGGCTGAGGGGTCATGGGGTGGGGGGCCAGAGCTGGTAGGGGGCGTCCTTGCAACACCAGGTAATGCCACTGAGGCTGGCCAAGGGCCTGGGTCCAAAGCTGGGTCCGTGCAAACCCTCCATGCCTACCTGAGCCAGAAGCCAAGTAGGCTTGTCTGGTGCTGGGCCCCCTCAGCTGGGAGGAGAGGGGGACAAGTGGGGACTGAGTGCCTTTCCCCAGCAGGAAGGGCAGCAGGTACAGGCGGGAGCCTCTGGCAGCCTTTCTCTGGAATCCCTCCCACCATGCCCAGGGCAAGGGCCAGAGTGGCAGGGTGGGGGCTGAGCACCAGGAAGCCCCAATGGGGTAGCATTCCCCACTGCAGGAGACGCAGGGAACCTCACAGCACCCCTAAAGCTGGACGTTTGAGGATTTGGTGATGACGGAGAATGCAGGTGGGAGGGGGCCTGTCAGGCTCTGGTGACAGGAAGGCAAGAGTGAGGAGAGGAGAGGAGCAAATGCCACACAGGAAAGAAAATGGTACCAGTAAGAGGCAGGCCTGGGCCTGGGGTCCCAGCTTAGGGCAGCAGGGAGGGTCCCTCCAAAGTGGGGGAACAGCAGAAGCAGCCCAGTCCCTCCTTGCTGGCAGATGGACTCAGGAGTCACCAGGCAAAGAAGGTGCCGCCCCCTCCCGTACACCCCCGGGCAGCCCTGGAGGGACCATGGCTCCCGATTTCCCTCCAGGAGCATGTGCGGGGAGCACAGGAGTCTCCCCCAGCCCACCTCCCTGGGACGTATGATGAGGGGCGGAGAGCTACCCCACCATCCTCTATCCCAAACACACACACAACACACACACAGGCTGGCATTTGTCCCCTAGAGACTTCACATCCTCAGCCTCGGAAACTCCGGGATCGCCGCTGTGTGCCAGGCATGGCTCTGGGCACTGGGGGCTCCAGGAATGGAAAAGGCAGCCTAGGTCTCTGCCCCTGTGGTTTTCACATTCTAGGGAGGGAGTGACAGATCAACAAGTTACAAACGAATCAAGTTCAGGTCATGATGAGACAACCACTGGAGTGGAGAGTGTTGGATGGGTGGGGCAGTTTAGATGGGGTCATCAAAGAATGTCCCCGTGAGGAGGTGACCTTCCAATAGAGACCTGAGCTACAAGAAGCCAGTTGTGCTCTGGGGCCAAAGGACTCCAAAAATGTACAATATTTTTAACAGAAAGGATTTAAACAGAAAAGAACGTGTATCCATAAACATTAAAGGGCAGGGACATGAGAGCTGTTTCTGGAGCATCTGTGATTTGTCCAGCACAGTGACAGGAAATTCATATTCATCATCTACTTCCCTATTCAGAACCCTTGTGTCAAATAGTATTATTTTCATTTTACAGATAAGAAATATGAAGCCCACAGAAGTTATGGTCTCATTCATTTAAAAAGATCTATTAGGTTTCAGCCTCTGAAAACACTATAATAAATCCCATGTAGGCCGTGCCCTCTTAGGCCCTACAGTCTGAGAGCACAGAGGAGGATCAGGGAGGGCTTCCTAGAGGAAGAGTCCATGTCTACACTGAGTCTGAACAGATGAAGAGGGGGTGACAGGGGAAGTGATGAGGTGAGGAGGGAACCAGGGGGTGGCACCAGTGGCAGGGATGCTGGGGGCAGAAATAAAAGACTGAGGAGGGGATCCTGCCCAGCTGCCTGGTCAGCAACTTGAGGGGGTGGGTGGTGAATGAGGACCCTGCAGGCAGGTAGAGTGGCAGGAGGGCAAAGGGGGCCACCTGGTGTGGCTGTTAGGCAAGGTAAGTCGAGTGGGGCCTCTTCCAAGTCTCTGGTGACCTGGCCCCCGTGAGTGATGGGGTTACTAATGGCAAAGGGTGGTGCCAGTCAACAGCCAGGACAACTCACACAGGCTCGCGCACTCCACACACACATACACGCAGACAGACAAGCGCCCACCACACGCATGAGCGCACGCGGAGCTGGTCTGCATTGATGAGGGGCTGGGGGGAGGCACAGAACAGCAGGACCCAGCGTAGCTCAGGCCTCAGGCCCTAAGCACCTGTTTCTGGGGCACCAGAGCAGATGCCCCTCCACAGCCCCCTCCCAGGATCTCAGGCCCCTTGCCCTCCCCCTCCTCCCCATAGGCTCTGAGACCTCACCTCTTGACACCTTGTCCAGGTTATGCAGACTCAGTGCTGGTCACTCACCAGGGATGCGGCCCTGGGCATCGCGGCCAGCAGTGGAATCCAGACTCAGAACAGACCCTGCCGGCTGGAATGAGCAGGCCATATCGGAGAGATGAGCATTTGTAGGGTCAATGTAAGGACTCGAATGGGAGGCCAGATACACAGCAGCTCAGAAGCAGGCTAGGGGAGAACACATGTAAGGTCAGTTCAGATGAGCATTCCTGGGAAGGGACTTGTCCCCTAGCAGCCAGAGAGAGAGGGGTGCCCCTGACCTTGAGCTGACCAGGCCCTCCTGGAGCAGTGGGTCCAGACCTGGGTGTCTCCCTCTCCAGGGGACAATGGCAGAGAGTGACAGGGTGGGGAGGCGTCCAGAAACCCCATCATATGAGAAACTGCCACAGGGATGTTTAGCCCCAGCAACATAAGGCCCAGGCACAAGGGAGTCCCACACTCCAGCCGGGGCCTATGCGTGTACCGTGTGCCCCACTGGCAAATTTCCTGTTCCTCCCTAGCTAGTCTTCATATCAGCTAAAGCACCACTTCCTCGGGGAAGCCTTTTCTGACCTCTCTGTGGATTATGTCCCACTTTTATATGCTCTGCCTGCCACCCTGCCCTGGTCTCAGGGTGGCTCTTACCAGAGGCAGCTTCACAGTTATCTATGGAACTGTTCTGTTCGCGGTGCCTCCCTAACTAGACGGCGAGCACCCTGAGGTCAGGGCTGTATGTGCTCTTGCTCACTATTGTCTTCCTGTTGCCTGGCATGTAGAAGCCGATAAATGTCTGCAGAGGGAGGGAAGGAGGAGAGGGCGGGAGGGAAGGAGGAGAGGGCAGGAGGGAGGGAGAGAAGGAAAAAGGGAAAGGGGAGGGAGGGAGGGGGAGGGAGGGAAGGAAGGAAGGGAAGGAGGGAGGGAGGAAGGAAAGGAGGAGAGAGGGGGAGGGAAGAAGGGAGGGGGAGATGAATGAACTTTGAACCCTCCAAGGGCTGCCATATGAAGGAGGACAGAAGGACCACCAGCAGAAGGTCAACCTAGGAAGTCAGATTTCAAATTACCAACAGTAAGGTTTTAAAAGTCAGATGGTCACACTGTGGATTGGGCTGCCCCAGAAGACTGAGCAGGATGAGTTTAAGCAGAACCAAGAGGAATACTTCTCAGAGGTACTATTACTGGAACGAATGATGGAACCAATGAAGATGAATGAATGAATGAATGAGTGGATGAAAAATGGCAACGACAGAGCATTTCACGCACTGGGCAGAAGGCTGGAGTCTGATCTTTGTCCCAGAACTGAGTCTGTGGGTCCGGCCCCACCTGGACGAAGAGCCGTGGGCCAGTTCTCAAGGCGCTCAGCCTAGTGAGAGACGCACACAGCACACGCACATACAGGAAACCACACTTCTGATCCATCCAGCAGTGCCAGACATGTGGTGCTGAATGACACACGCAGCGGGGCCAGGAAAGAGGCGTCTTGGCAGCAGCTCACCCCTGAATCCCCTCCCACATCTCCCAGCTTTCCCAAGGAGGCCACAGTCCGGAGCCCCCTTTGGGCCACTTTCCCAGAGGATGACCCTCAACAGGAGTCTGTCCTGAGGTCTGTGCCCCTCTGGCAGCTTCCTTCTCAGGGTGGGAGGTGGGGTTGGGAAGGAGGAACATGACACCTGGCCTCACTTGGCAAAGGCCTGGCCTGCAGAGCCTGGGGTGGGCAGGGGGCAGCACCCTGGCTCTGAGTCCCCTATCCTGGCAAGTTCAGAAGCCTGAGACAAGTGCCCAGCCCATGCCTAGATGCACCTCCCCACCCCCGTGAGCTTCCTGAGAGTAGAGATTGTGTCTTACCTGTCTCTATGCCACCCCACCACAGAGGAGGCACCCAGCGCAGGGGCCGGGGATGCAGTAGCATCTAGACAGGAACTGGGAAGAGCCTGAGGCCCCCTGGGACCCCCAAGGCTGGGACCAGGTTGGACTTGTCTCCCGTCCATGCTCGGAGCCTGCCCTGTCACCAGCAGCCCTGTCACGGTCAATGACCGTCAGTGACTCACAGCCAGCTGTGGGCATGGAACGGAGAAAGTGGCCCCCAGCTGAGCTCATGCACTCGCAATTAGGCCTCTACACCCCCTCACCACGGACAGCCTCCCGGTCTCCACGCACGCACGTCCCAGGCTGCCCTTTCCCAACCACAGCGTGCCTCTTACTGCTTATTTTAGCCTGATGAAGCCTCTTGAAAAGTCAGAGCTGGAACCAAGCTCAGGATCATGCAGTTCAACCAGGGAGAAAATGGAGATTCAGAGAGAGTAAGTGACGTGTTTCAGGTCACACAGCTAATTGGTGGTGTGGCCAGAAATTGACTGCAGGCTTTGGGGGCCCAAATCCAGCTGTCCTTAACTTTGGGCAGATGGCGTGGGGTGCAATCTGCTTCAGGCAGCCCCTCGCCAGACTTCTGGAGCCTCTGGAGCCAGCATGCCTGGATTTGAACCCCAATTTGCCAGTTATCACCTGGGAGACTATAGGCAAGTTACTCAGCCTCTCCATACCTCTGTTTCCCCATCTGTAAAATGGGGCTAACAGTGATCACTACTTCCCAGGTTAGTGTGAAGACTGAATGAGTCTTCAAAATATATTTTGAATTGCTGAGTGCAGTGCCAGGCACAGAACGAGCACTGAGAACATGTTAGCTAACCTTCTTGGAAGGTTGGTGGAGTCACCAAGAATCGGTCCTTAGTGTGGAAAGTTCAAAATTTTGGTTTTATCAGTTTGCCCAAGGGTGAGCAGATCACAGGAGGCTGGTCATATAACCAGGCTTGCAACAAACCGATGGATGGTGTTACCGTGGGGACAGAGGTGGCTGTCAGAAGGACCACGTTGGCCACAGTGGCTGCCTCCTGCTCTGGCAGCCACCCCCTGAGATCTAAAGATTGCAGACCTCACAGCAAGGGCAGCTGGAGATTTTCAGGGCTGTTCAAGCTGGGTGAGCCTGAAGGATGCCCTTTTGAACTCAAGAATGGGTCTCTGTTCATCTGCAAAATAGGAGAAATCATAGCCTCTAACTCACAGGATGGTTGTGTGCACAAGATCAGCGGCCGTGGTACCTTTCCAGTCTTCCTCCCTTGCCATCTTGAGGCCAGTTGTCTCCATTCAGAGCTGCCTCCCCTGGACCCACTTGGATAAATATTGACGAATTCTTCTCCTTCCACGTTCCTCCTTTATCAGTCACCAAAGCCCTGACACCTCACACCGGATGAAGTATGATCCCAGAACACGTACAAGATTGGGTGGTCTCATTCCATCCCCAGAGATGATTGTTGAATGGATAACTTGGTGAATCAATGAATGCAGCAGTTCCCAGAACCTCCTGAAAACTCACCCTGAGCTCCCAACATTGAGCAACTCTCCCCAGAGCCCCAGCCACACGCTAGATCTGAGGAAAGGCTTCCCTGCAGCTGTTTCGTCCACCCTTGCCATCTCTCATCTCTCACTAACATGGCAACCTTTCTCTGCCTCCATCCCCCCCCCCACCATGCAGTCTAGACGACCAGGTGTGTTTGCAGCCTCCCCCAGCGGGAGTGCTGCTGTCACAGCTGTAGCCACTGCCCACATGCCGGGTGGTCAGTCTCTAGCACTTTCCTGCTCCCCAAGCCACAGCTGTCCACCATTCACCCCACCCAACCTTCTATGATGGCCTGCATAAGAACACTGAGGTTTTCACTTGCTGTTCCAGGTCCACTAATAGCCCATGATGCAGGCCAAGCCCCAGCCCTTGCCCTGCCAGCCCCAGCTGGCCCCAACCTGTAGAATCCTGCTGGTGGCCCACTCTTCATCGGGAACATCACCTGCTGTCTGGACTCCAGTCCATCAGGGCAGAGTGAAACCCCTCAGATCGGGAGGCCAGCCAGAGCCAGCAAGCAGTTTGTGGCCCTTTGAAGGCTGGGATGCTGGACCCTAGCTCTGTCCAAACAGGAGCATTGTCTCCAGTTTGGTTCCAGCTTTTTCCCCATCATTGACCCAGTGCCCAGACCTCTGCATGGTTCCTGGCTACTGAGGTCCCTACACAACAACCAGAGGATTCCAAGAGTATCTGAGCTTAGAAGATCCTAAGGAATCGTCCAGTCTGACGGAGATGCACCTAGAGTGTTCGAGAATGTGTTAGTCTTTTTCGCTGTAACAATGATTAGGGGTGCTCCAGAATTGGGTGCTGTGGGCCAGAGATGCTAAATGTCCCACAACGCACAAGGCAATCTGCACAGTGAAAAATTGCACCCCTTCCTTCATTGGAGAAACACTGATTCTAGTCAAAAGTACTTACTGTGTAGTTGTCGTAACTAAGAGCCATGGAAGATAAGGGACTGGCCCAAGATTACACAGCACATTTGTCTTATAGGCAATCCAATGAGGGAAACCTGGGAGTTCTCCTTCTTAAGAATTTCAGTGTCATCTGTTCAAAATCCACCAGCAGTCAGCAAGTTTGAGGCACTATGGGAGAGTCAAAGACTAATGTGAGACTAATGTGAAGGCTTCACAGAAGTGTCGTTTGAGCTGAGCCTTGGAGGTTGGTTCATGGACCTGTGACTTCTCAAACTGGGGAGAGCATAGCGGGCAATAGTGAGACACGAGGACTGGTGCCCAGGGGTGAAGGTGGCTGAGAAGTGAGCACAGATTTGGGGGAGAAAGCAGTGGAGAATGGGGAGTGGCTGAAAGGTGAATTGAGGCTAGATCACAGAGGACTTTGCATGTCAGCTGAGGGTTAGGATTTTCTGCTACATGCAATACGATGCCACTGAAGATATCAGAGTAGAAGGTGGGCAACGATGAGCTCTCTGCTTAATAGGAAGGTAACAATGGGAGAGAAATTATGGGTGCTGGGAACCACTGTCTGAGCAGTCCTCATGAAAGACACACATGAATTCATAGATGAGAACAGGGTCAAAGGGATGGGGCAGGGGAATGAAGACCACCTCAGAGCCAAGCAACATTGCAAGGATTGGTGATGTCCTTATCATTAAAACAAGGGATATTATCTGAGTTTGAGTTCCCCTGGAAGTAAACCCTAAGAAAAGATTTGAGGGAATTCACTGGCGGTCCGGTGGTTAGGACTCCGAGCTGCCACTGCAGGGGGCACCGGTTCTATCCCTGCTCAGGCAACTAAGATCCCGCACGCCGCATGGCACGGCCAGAAAAAAAAAAAAAAAAAGATTTGAATATAGTTTATTTGGAAGATCATCTCAAAGAATAACAGTAGGGGAGTGAGGAACTCAGGCAGGAAAGGGAAGATAGCAAAAAAAAAAAAAAAAAAAAGTGTATTACGTCAAGCCAGTTACCCCTGTGGGCAACTGGAGGTCAATCTTGCTGGAAATCTCTGGGAACACACACTTCTGAGTTAATCCTTAATGGGCAAGGGAGTTGGGAGTATCTATCGACTGACTCACGCCAGGCATTGTTTGAGGATTGCTCCTGGGAGCATTAACTCTCTGGTACTTTTGGAATGCTCCATATACAGGAGCAGGCTTTGCAGCCAGAAAAAGTCCTCAGATATAGTCTCTGGTTCTTGCAGTTGGAAGCTACCAGGTAGCTGTGTAGGAAAGTGGTGAGTACCTGTAAGATGGAGCAA
Source organism: Eschrichtius robustus (assembly GCF_028021215.1). Classification (NCBI taxonomy): domain Eukaryota; kingdom Metazoa; phylum Chordata; class Mammalia; order Artiodactyla; family Eschrichtiidae; genus Eschrichtius; species Eschrichtius robustus. The sequence goes on from NC_090835.1 coordinate 76,862,235, forward strand.
GGCACTGATCGGATCTGCAACACACATTCTTTACATACAAGTTGAGTGCATTAGCCAAGATGGCTCCCCATCTAAAAGTGACTCCGTAAGTGAACTAGGTAGGATATTTCTGAGAGTGGGCCTTGACAGCTGAAATGCCTAGCTTCTGTGACCCCAGGAAGGCGGAGAAGGAATCTGAAGTACAATAATTTGTTTTATCAATTTTTGCTTTATATATTTTGATACCAAGTTATCAAGTGCATACAAATGTAGAGTTATATCTTCCTAGTGAATTAAGCTTTATATCACTAGGAAGTATCTCTCTTTACACCTAATAATGCTTTAAAATCTAGCCTTATTTTGACATAGCTCCACTAGCTTTTTGCTTTTGTTAGTGCTGTATGTTCTATCTTTCCCCATCCTTTATCTTTCTTTGTCTCTATATGTCAGGTACCTCTATGTAAGCAGTGTGTAGTCGAATTTTGGTTCTTATCCAAAATAAGTTTGAAAATCTGAAAGCCTTTGCCTTTTAATGGGAAAATTTTACGTATAATAAAATTATTTTTATATTTGGGTTTAGAATCTATTTTTTTATCTTGCTTTCTATATGTTCTTCCTACTCTATGTTCCTTCTTCTCTCCTTTCTTTGTGCCTGAATTATTTTATTCAATTATCTTCCTCAATTATTTTGTGAAGTTATTCACTCTTTTACAGTTTCTTAGTAGTTACCCAGAGATTACAGCATGCACTCTTAACAAATCCTAATATTAATTAACTCTTTTACTCTCTTCTCTCAAAATGTAGGCTAGGACCTTAGGGCCTTAACTCCCCCCAAACACTATTATATTATTTTTCTATACAGCCAGTATTATTTGATATTTACCCACGTATTTACCATTTTCATTGGTCTTCCTTCCTTTCTGCATCTCTGACACCCCATTTGGGATTATTTTCTTCTGCCTGAAAAATATTCTATTAATGTGGGCCTGCTGGTGATTAATTCTCATGATTTTTATTAGCCTTAGTATTTATTTCATCTTCACCTGAATATTTGTTTCTGGATATTGAAAAATAAGTTGGTGGTTATTTTCTTTCAGCCCTCTAAAGAATCCCATTGTCTTCTGGCTTCCATTGTTTTCCATTAAGAAATCAGCTGTATATCCAATTTGTTGTCCCTTTGAAGGTAATCTGTGTTTTTCCCTGTTTTTAAAATCTTCTCCTTATCTTTGATTTTCAGCTTTTAGTTTTATCTAGTAGTAAAAAATGTACTTTTTCATTTTACTCTGATAGGCTTAAGTATATATTCCTTCTACTTATCCTGATTTAGGTTCTTAGAGCTTACTGAACAAATGGATTGGTGTCTTTTATCAGGTTTTGAAAGATCTCAGCCATTATCCCTTCATATCTTGCTTCTACCCCATTCTCTTGAGCCTTCTTACTCTTTCCTTTGGTCTATTAGACTCTCTTCTATGTTTTCCATTCTTTTCCCTTTCCATGCTTCATTATGGAAATTTTTTCTCATCCAGCTTCAATTAACTAATTCTCTATCAGCTTTGTCTAGTATGCTGTTAAACCTATCCTTTGAATTCTTAGTGTCAGGTATTATAATTTCCAGTTCTAGAATTTCCATTTTGAAAAAAATAGTTTCAATTCTCTGCCAAAATTCGTTTTTCCTTCCAGTTTTATTGAGATATAATTGACATACAGCACTGTATACATTTAAGGTGTACAGTATAATGATTTGACTTACATAAATCATGAAATGATTATCTCAATAAGTTTATTGAACATCCATCATCTCATATAAATACAAAATTAAAGAAATAGAAAAAGAATTTTTTCTTGTGATGAGAACTCTTAGCATTTACTCTTTTAACAACTTTCATATATAACATACAGCAGGGTTAATTATATTTATCATGTTTTATACCCCTAATACTTATTGATCTTATAACTAAAAGTTTGTACCTTTTGACTGCCTACATCCAAATCCTCCTACCCTGACTCCCTTCCCCTGCTAACCACAAATCTGATCTTTTTCTATGAGTTTGATTGACGTATCAATATAATTGACCTACAACACTATGTTAGTTCCTGTTATACAACATAGTGATTTGGTATTTCTATACATTTCAAAATGATCACCATGATAAGTCTAGTTATGATATATCACCCCTACAAAGATATTACATAGTTATTGACTATATTGCTCCACATGGGCATTTCATACCCGTTATTCATTTATTTTGCAACTGGAAATTTGTACCTCTTGATCCCTCTCACCCATTTATTTCCTTCCCCATCTCCTCACCTCTTGCCTCTTTGTTCTCTGTATCTATAGCTCTGTTTCTGTTTTGTTATATTTGTTCATTTGCTTTGTTTTTTAGATTCCACATATAGGGCAATCATTCAGTACTTTTCTTTGCCTGACTTATTTCAGTTAGCATAATACCCTCTAGGTCCATCCATGTTGTCACAAATGGCCAGATTTCATTCTTTTTTATGGCTAAGTAATATTCTATCATATATATATCTCTCTCTCTATCTATATATCTATATATATAGATATCTCACATTTTCTTTACCCATTCGTCTGTTAATGAGCATTTGGGTTGTTTCCACATCTTGGCTATTGTAAATAATGCTGCAGTGAACATAAGGGTACATATATCTTTCTAATTAGTGTTTTTGTTTTCTTCAGATAAATACCCAGGAGTGGAACTGCTGGATAATATGGTAGTTCTATTTTTAGTTTTTTAAGGAACCTCCATACTCTTCTCCATAGTGGCTGCAACAATTTACATTCCCACCAACAGTGCAAAAGTGTTCCCTTTTTTCCACATCCTCGCCAATCTGCCAAAATGCTAAGCATTATATTTAAAAATTTAAAATCTACATGCATAACTCCAACATCTAGAGAGGATGTTATATATGTTTTTCTTATATATTTGTTTATGTTGTCTCATCATGTGTCTGGTTTTTTGTTTTTTAGATTTTGGGGGGAGTCTTGTTTTTTTGGTTTTTGTGAGGTTATGTTTTTGTGTGTGCATGCCCTGGGCATTGTCTTTGCAAAATCATTTGTAGAAGTTATCTAATACCAGGATGATATCTTCTTCCAGAGAGGATTTACAAGAGCCTGAAGGCACTAGCAACACTGGATCACCTTAATCCAATTTCAGGAATTGGGATGAGTCAAAGCTGAGCTGCAGCCTCTGTGAGAACCTGTCCACATCCAGATCATCCTTCCTCCTCAGGTGCAGCCCTTTGGGGTCCCAATTCAAAGCAAGGGGGTCACCAAACACTTCTCTTGATAAGCCTTGTCTTTTATCCCCAGGAGACCCTCAAAAGCCCTGGTCAACCTTGCAGCACCTCAGTTGCTTCCTCCTTTCCCAAACGAAAAGCGTTTCTGAAGCCAGGCGCACCTCCCTTGTCTCCACATCCCAGCCCAATAATTCTCTACTGCCTTATTGATCTTATTAGCACTCAGATGTTTCAGTTTGTTCTTTTCGTGTGTGTGTGTGTGTGTGTGTGTGTGTGTGTGTGTATACACACATACTGTGTTTTCATATATATGTATATATACACATATTTTGATATATTTATATCTTCTCTAATTACCTTCAGCAGGAAGGTTAATCCACATTACCTAGTCTACTGTTTCTGAAAGCACCATGATGTGTAAGAAGTTTCTGAGACATTTGCAACAGTGTTAAAAAGGCGTGTGTGTTTTTTGAAGCTAACAGTTTACACGACACAGATTAACATGTTATGGTTTGTCACAACAGAGTTTATGTTTCTGAGTTAAAACAAGATCTGAGATTTATATAATTTATTGACTTTAATACCGAAGAGGGTTGGTTAATCAGGATTATAAACTTTAAAAGGGCAAAGTTAAATGACGAGTTTATGTTTTTTGAAAATAAAATTAGATTCCATGTTCATTTTAAAAGCACCATGACCTGGGGAAATTGACAGGACTGGTGGGTGGGTGGAAATTTATAAGAAGGGATGAGGAGTGGAGGGATGGATCTGGGGTGACAGGGAGTGGAGAGCAGGTAGATCTGGGGAGAACACAGTGAGTTCAGCACTGGACGCCTTACTTTACTGGGTTGGAGGGAGTCTAGCAGGGAAGGCCGGTCAGGGGCCAGAAGTGGAGTTCTAGCTGGGTGATCTGATAGAACAGAGACATGGACTTGGGAGCTGCTCGTGCACAGACTGGACTCAGACCAGGGGAATCAAGTGACCCCGGAGGAGCGTGTACAGAGACAGGAGATGCCATCAGAGCACTGGTCTTTGCGGGCAGAGGGAGGCAGAACAGGTGCCAGGTGGCAGGGAGACGGAACACGTGGGCCCTGACGGCCCTGGGAAGAGGCTTTCTCGAAGCCCTGCGGGTCGTAGGGCCAATTTCCTCCACGAGCTTGAGGTTGAGATGTGGGGGAGGCCTCTGCTGACTGGGAGAGCAGTTTCCGTCGAGTGTCGGGAACCCAGAGGCTATCAAGAAGGGGTTAGGGAGTGAGTGGGAGGCCAGGAAGCAGAGGCAATGTGTATACACTTCTTTTTTAGAATGTGTGGGGCTCTGAAGGAAGGAATTGAGATGGTGATTAAGGGAAGAGCCAGTGAGAACTACTGGAGGAAGTTTGTGGGCAGAAGGGAAGGAGCTAGGGCAGATGGGAGGGACCGAAGAACCCCCGGAGACAGAGCAGAATGGAGGAAGTCAGCGCCCACCCCAGGGGGCCCTGAACTCCACCAATAGCTCTGATGATTCCCATTTTTCAGATGAGGAAAGTGAGATTCAGAGAGGCTGACTTTCCCAAGTGACTCCTAGAGGGAATTGGGACTGGGATGGGACCCAGGTGTGTCAGGTTACAAAGCCCACCCCTCAACCGCCAGCCCACCCACCCCCGTCGTGATTTCAGGGTTTCCATGACCATGACCACCCCTGTCACCGCCACACTGCCACCGTCATCACGCCCACCATGGCCTCCACCACTGTGACCACCAATGCCACTGTCCACCCCACCACAATAATTACGTTCACCAATACGAGATTTCCTGTGCCGGACACATGCAGTTTCTGTCTTTGGGGTCTCCTATTCTGAGAACATGCAAACAACAAAACAAACTAGCAGAGACAGTCAGCCAAAGCCTTTTGATCATATGGCCAGTCAGGGCTTCTGCTGGTCCATAGTCAGATGGCCGGCATTCCTGGCTTCTTCTTGGAGGAGGGGGCATGTCAGAAACTGGCTTTTCCATTTCCAAACTCGTCTTTTCTCACAGCAAGCTCCACGGGCCTCCCCATCACCCGTCCTCACTCCACCCCAAATCCTCCATTCATTGTCTCTGAGCTGGGAAAATTAAACAGATTTTTCCGAGGGAAAATCCTTAGGGAAGGGAGTGTGTACAGAGAGATTAGGGCTGGGCTGAGGCCAAGTCATTCTTGGTCCTCCTCTGAGACTCTTGGCTTCCTGCAGGGCCATGCTCCCACTCAACAGGGCCCCGTTCCCTCCCCCAACTCCCCACACCCCTCCCTGGTACAGCCAGGGAGGGGAAGCCCGGGGCTGCAGCCTGGCCGCCCCCCAACCCTGTCCCCCGGGCGCCCAGGCCTCAGGCCTGGAGAGATGGAGGTCTGGGCTGTAAAGGGATATGGGGTTGGGAGGTGTAAGGCCTGAGGATGCTCAGAGAAGTTTCCATGATGGGTAGCTTGCTCTGAGCTGCTCTGTCAATTCCCCCTCCTTACTAATCCCAGGATTAGAGTAAGTGGAATTCGGGAATACAGGGGCCGGAGACTGGGAATGGGGCACAGCGTGGTGAGGGGTACCAGGCAGGCTTGCACCCGCTGTGTGGTCTGGGCAGGCATTGACCTCTCTGAGCTCCACTTACTCACTTGTCAAATGAGAATCATCAAGTCCGACCGCAACTGGAGAGGACGTGTGTGAGACAGTGTTCAGTAAGCGGTGGCTAGTTGACTGTTACTGTTGTTATGAGCTCTAAGTGCAGAGAAGAGCTGGGAAGAACGGGCATGTCTTGAGCCCTGGAAGGCCGAGCGGTTCAGTGAGGAGAACATGGCATTGGCATCAGACAGGAACATGGCATGGACATCAGATAGGAACATGGCATTGACATCAGATAGGAACATGGCATTGGCACCAGATAGGAACATGGCATTGGCATCAGATAGGAACATGGCATTGGCATCAGATAGGAACATGGCATTGGCACCAGATAGGAACATGGTATTGGCATCAGATAGGAACATGGCGTTGACGTCAGATAGGAACATGGCGTTGACGTCAGATAGGAACATGGCATTGGCATCAGATAGTCTGGGCTGGACCTCCTCTCCACTGTGAGCCCGGCAATGACTCACCCTTCCCAGGCCTCCACTTCTGTGTTGATACATGCAATGCCTTACAGCCCTGCTTCAGGGACTGAGTGAGATCTAACACGGGCGTGGGTCTAGAGCAGTGTCTGTTGTGTCTGCCCCACTTCTATTTTGTCTCTGTCAGAACTCGATGAGTCCCATTCCCTCCCGCAACTCACTAGGGGTGAGGACCCCTGGTTCCATCCTCTGCCCTCCTCCAAGGGACAGTCAAGGGGTCCCAACCGTCCTTGTCTTGCCTGATTTTTGCCATACTCCCTTGCTCCTTTTCTCCAAAGCCATATCCACCTGTCACCTCCCTTGCTTCAATGCCTACCATGCTCCCTATTACGGACCACATGTAAACCAGCCTTCTCAGCCTGGCATTCGAGGCCCCTATGCCCCACCTTCTGGCCCCATCTTCTCTCCCCTGTCTCACCAGACGCCCCTTGCCGTGAGCTGACTTGGCCCTGGCTGACCTCCTGCTCCCCAGCCTGTCCCCACGGCACTCATCTTCTGCCACCTCCCTCCTCCTTCCTCCCTCAGCCTCCAAGCTGGGCCCCGACTCATCCATCTCTGAGCATCAACGGATATAAGAAGTCACAGACAAACCAAATCTCAAGCAGCAGCCGAGAGGAAGCCTATCAATAATGGGCCCTAACACAGTTACCAGGAGGATTGGCTTTGGGAAGAAGTAGGTAATCCAATCTCCCTCCGGTCGCCATCTGTCTCCATCGCCCCAGCCTTGCCCTCAAGGTGCCCACCCCGTATCCGGCAGCCCAAGCAAACAAGTCTCAGGACATAATGCAATTCCATTAAAGAGAGCTTGGGTTCTTTGGGGCAAGAGGAAGGTTTCCAGAAGGATGAGGAGGAGGGGACAAGAGCAGAGGGGACAAGTACGGGAACAGCACCCACCCTAAGACTGATTGGGGAAGGCAGTGTGGAAAAGAGCCTGTTGTCTTCAATATTCTTGTTCCTCTTGTATTTTTATCCATGTGGTCTTCCTTTCAAGTTTCTGGAATGGTGACATGTGGGAGGGTTCTGAGCACACAGAAGGTGCTTAGACATATAACTCCCACTCAGTGGGGCAGAGGGGCTCAGCCACAGGCTGTGGCCCCAGGCTGCCTGGGATGGCGACCCCACTCCATCCCTGGGCAGGGATGTGACCGGAAAGGCCTATTTGACTTCTCTGTGTCTGAGTCAGCCTCTCTGTGAGATGCGGATGGTAGTAGTAATACCCAATTCAGCTGGCTGTGAGGACTAAGTGAATTGATCCAGGGAAAGCCTTAGAGCAGGGCCTGACCTCTGGGACTGTTCCCATAATGTTAACTCTTACGGTTACCGTGTCGCACGGAGTGGGATGGCTGCTCCTGAGGGGCTGCCTTCAGGGGCCACCCAAACCCTGCCTGTCTGCAGCAAAATGGTGTGGGGATGATAGCTTTACAGCTGGCAGTGGCTGGCAGCAGCTGAAATCCCCTTTCAGCATCAGAACTGAGCCCTACTCCCCACGGGGCCTCAGGGACAGCACACTGGGGCTGCTGGCAGCATGTTCCCCGCGTGCACAGCCAGCCCACCCCAGAGCTTCTCATCTCCCTGGTGTGGGGTGAGGCCCCGGTGAGGCTGACAGACAGCCAGCAGCGGGGACCACCCTCTCTGGCCTGGGAGACCACCTGAATGTGGTTGCAGGGCCAGGCAGAGAAGCAGAGGGAGAGGTCAGCAGGACCTGGAAACACAGGGACCCTCACAGGGAGCAATGGGTGGCAGCAAATCTCTGGCTGCCAATTCCCCATTCATTTGGTCCATAAAAGTTTACGGTCTGCCTGCTCTGTGCTGGGGCTGGGGCAAGCCCCTGGGGCTCCAGGGAGGAAACACGGGGTCCCTGTCCTCCAGGCCACAAGTTCTAGTAGGAGAAGCAGTGGCAGTCAATCATGATAAGAGCAGCTACCTCTGGGGTGCATCCTGAGAGGGCTGGAGTCAAGCAGAAGGGAGTCGTAGAGATGTAGTTTTGACAAAACTGGAACTCTACTGTGCATACTCAAAATTTATATTTTTTAACGATAGCTTCCCACCTTAATAAACAGCCATCCACAACATGATTGCACTAAGCTACACCCTATTGTATAATGTGATGTGTCGTAATTTATTTAGCTATTCCGCTGCTGTTGGGTTTTTAATTATTTTTCTAGTTTCCACTGTTATACATAGGACTATGGTGAATGAATGTTCTCCTACACAAATAGCTGTTCATTTCTTTGACTGTTATTTAAAAACAAAGTTCCAGAAGCAGAATTGCTAGGCCCAAAGGGAGACACATTTTTTCAAATCTTGCTCCATAGGCAGGACCTCCTATTCTAGCAGGACACCCTAGTGATGAGCCCAGTGCAGGAGGGACCCACCTCAGCAGGATCCTCTCGGGAATGTCTAGCTGGGATTTCTTGCAGCCTGTGTTTATCCATCACAGGAGTATCAACCCCTGTTGCTTCCCAGGGATGCTACAAATTCTTACAGCCTTGGAGCCTTTTGAGCCTCATGTAAAATGGGACTAAAAGCCAAGATGCTCAAGCCTGAGGAACAGCATCCACTATAGAACGTTTGGGTCAGTGTGTTGGTTAGGACTGCATTAGGCTGCAAGTATCAGAAACATGATCTCAGAGGCTTAACCAAAGAGGGCTTATTTTCCTCACACAATGAGAAGCACAGCAGTAACAGCAGCTTGAGACTGATGTTCTATATTGACACTACCCTCCATGACCCAGGCTTCTCTAGCTTTCCTTCCCTCCAGTCTGAGCATATGGCTTTCCTCCTCATGCTCAAAAGATGGCTGCTGGACCTCTAGCCATCACATCCATATTCCAGGCAGGAAAAGGGGGAAGAGGGAAGGGCAGGGCATGCTGCCTGCTGAAAATCCCTGCCCCCTTTTAATCAGGAAAACCATCCAGTCATCTCCAGTCACATCTCATTGGCCACAACTACGTCACAAGGCCCACCCTTGTTGTGAAGAAATAGAGAGAGTATAGCTTTTGCTGGGCACATTGCTGCCCTGGAGAGAATTGGACTTGTATGAGTAAGGAGAGTGGGGAGGACAGCTATTTGGTGGGTACCTAACACTGCCTGCCATCTTGCCCACCTAACATGACAAACTGTACAGATAGATGCCTGAATGCCTTGCCCTCGAACATGCAGCCTGGAGGCAGTGAGTCTCCCAGGCCCAGAGAGACTCAAACAGAAGTGATGACTTGGCCACAACACCCTGGAGAGGATTCAAACAACAGAAAGAAATCAAGAGACTCCCCAGATCTCTCTAGCCTTAGGGCTTTGGGGGAGAGTCCTACGCCCTTAAGTTTTACATAAGTTTGGTTTGATGCAGAAAGTATCATGAATCAAAAGTCCTAGATTCAAACCTCACTCTTCCCCTTACCATGTGACCTTTAGCGAATTCCTAAATGTTCTGAGCCTCAGATTTGTCTACTATAAAATGGCAATAAACAAACTTGTAATTATTTCGCGATTAATAGGTGCAAATTATTTGCTTGAATTATCTTATTTAGTTTTGACAACAAGCCTGTGAGATGGTTATTACTGCAGATGAGAAACTACAGCACCAAAGGGTTCACAGTGAGGCGATGCTCTTTACCCCTGTACCATCCCTACTTGTCAGAGTCTTCGAGGTAAAGTGAGATCTACATTGTAAACCGTAATGAGCTTCTCAAAGAGTCCACTAAAAGAAAACTACCAAATCCATTTACTCATTCCACAAATATTTATCCAGTGCCTGCTGTTCTCAGGACTCTTTTAGGGGATGCATCAGTGAACCAAGCAGACGAAATTTCCCATTCTCAGACAGCACACGTTTTAATGGGAGGAGACAGATAATAAAATGAGTTTTATATTTATATATATTTGATAGATGGTGATAAGAGCTCTGGAGAAAAGTAAGGTAGAAGCGGGGGTTGTCAGAGTGGGGTCAGACAAGTCATCACGAGGAGACATTTGACCTAAGACCTGAGGAGGCAAGGAAGCCTGTCACGTGAACGCCTGGGGAAGGTGTTCCAGGCAGAGGGGAAGGCTGGTGCAATGACTCAAGGTGGGCTGTTTCCTGGAATGTTTGAGAAACAAGAAAGCTCAAGTGGCTCAAATAGATTAAAGAAGCAGAGTGGTGGGGAGAGGAGGTCCGAGAGGCAATGGGGAGGCATTGGTCAAGGTTTTGCAGGCCACTATAAGGATGTTGAGGGGAACGGGAGCCACTGGAAGGTTCTAAGCAATGGAGCAATGTGATCTGATTTATGTGTTAACAGGATCACGCTGGCTGCTGTTGAGAATAGACCAAGCCGGGGTGGGCGGGGGGGGGGGGGGGGAGGCAGAGAGTCCAGGTAGGAGGGGCTATTGCGATGACCCAGCTAAGAGAGGATGGCGGCTTGGACCAGGTGGTAATGGTGGAGCTGGTGAGAACTGGTCAGATTATGGATGCATTTTGAAGTTGGAGCCAACGGGATTTGCTCACAGATTGGACAAAGGGTATGAGAAAAAGAGAGGCGTCAAGGAGAACTACAGATTTTTCAGTCTGAGCAACTTGAAGGAAGGAGTTGTCATTAGCTGGGATGGGGAGACTGTGGGGAAAGCAGGTTTGCGAGGCAGGGGCAGAGTTTAGTTTCAGAAGTGCTGATTTTGTTGTTCCCATCGGTCATCCAGACAGAGATTCTGAGAAGGCAATTTGAATACACAAGCTTAGAGTTCCAGGGAAAGGCTTGGGCTTAAGATAGAAACGAAGGGGTCATCAGCATACAAATAGTATTTAAAGCAACGAAAGTAAATTAATTTACCAAGGGAATAAGTATAGATAAAAAAGAGAAGAGGGACAAGGACTAAGTCCCTTAGCTCTCCATTGGCAAGAGGTCAGAGAGATGAGAAGGAAGCAACCAAGGAGACAGAGAAGGCACAGCTGGAGAGTTGGGAGGAGAAAGGAAAGAAAATACAGATGACTTATCTGGAAATATGCATAAAGGCTTTCAAAAAGCTAATACCCTTTAATTAAATATTGCACCTCAAGAATATATTCTAAGTAAATACTCTTGGCCTTGCACAAAGATTCATGGCCAACGATGTTCTCAGCGTGGATTACAAAAGTGAAAGACAGGAAACAACTTGTTTAAGAAAAGAGGGTTGGTTACATAAATTATGGTACATCCATATGATAGGTTAGCATACAGCCATGGAAACCCAGATTTTTAAAAAATGTTTTCAGAATACTGAATGACCTGTGGACAGGTTTATCTTCATGATCTGTTATTTAGTGAAAACTAGCAGGTTATAAATTGCTATGGTCAACAAGATCCCTGTATCGGTCAGCTAGGAACCTGGAAACCACTCTAGGCATTTCAAGCAGAAAGGGATGTAGTACAGAGAATGAGGTGTTTACAAAGCTGTGGAAGGGCTGGCTGTCAGGTTCATGACGAGCTTTTAGGGCGCTAGGAAGTTGCTGAAACCTCAGGACACCTGAGCCTCCTCAGGTGGAAACATGGAGGAAATGCCTGAAGGCTGCTCCAAAATCTCCTATCTGGAAGCGCACGCACCTGCCTGCAGCTGCTGGGAGAACAATGCTATGATTTATGCTTCTCTCTCTCCCTGCCAGATCTCAACACAAGTGCCTCTAGTCGGCTGGCGGGGATTCTGAGAACTGTAGCTCCCTGGCTTCCAGCCCCTGCCGGGCAGAGGAAAGCATAGACCGGGGGAAGGAAATGATATTGAGTTGCCAGCAGACTACTGCACGCTTTTACAAATATTTCTTCACAAAGATAATATGCCTGGAGAAAAGACTAAAAGCATAAACACTATGGTGGGCCAAGTAATGCCCCCCCAGAAGATGTCTCTGCCCTAATGCCTGGAATTTGTGAGTGTATTATGTTCCCTGGCAAAAGGGACTCTTTGATTAAGGCTGCAGACCCTAAAATAAGGAGGTTTTCCTAGATCATCCGGGTGGACTCAATCTAATCACATAAACCCTTAAAAGCAGAGAACATTCTCTGGCTGAATGTAGAAGAAAGATGGGGCAAAAGAGGAAGACAGGAGAGATATGATGGGAGGGAAGTCAGAGAAAGTCCAAGTGAGTAAAGAATACTTCGTGCCATTGCTGCTTCTGAGATGTAGGGGGCCACATGCAATGGCCAGAGAGAGGCCTCTACAGGCTAGGGACTCCCAGGTGACAGCCAGCAAGGAAACAGTCCTACACTGCAAGGAACTAGATGCTGCCAGTAACCTGAATGAGCTGGAAGTGGATTCATCCCCCAGAACCTCCAGAAAGGAAAACATTCCTGCTGACACCTTGATGTCAGTCTCATGAGACCCTAAGCCAAGAGCCCAGTCAAGCACGCTGGAACTTCTGATCAACAGAAACTGAGATGATAAATGGGTATTGTTTTAAGCCACCAAGTTTGTGGTCATTTGTTATGGCTGCAGAGAAACGAATGCCAGCCTCAAGATGCTGCATCTGGTTTTCTCTGGGTAATTGGACAGTGGTCATTTCTATTTTTATTTTTTCTTTCTTTCCTTTTTGATTTTTTCTTTCTTTTATTCCTTGTCTTTGATTTTCTGAATTTTCCCTCTTTACTATAAAAAACATGTATTACCTTTATACTCAGGAAAAAACAATCCCCTTCCAGCTGATGAGACAGAGTGGGCAGAGTGGCCCTTGCCTAACCAGGGAGAATGGTCAGAACACAGACCAGGCGTCCTGGAGAGACAGTGAGCTAGTGCCATTCCTCGGGGTTTGCAGGTAGGCTAAGGACATTAGTAATAGCTAATACTACATGCCAGGTATTGTGCTAAGTGCTTTCTTAATTGTCACGACAGCCTAGTTTACAACTCGGGAAACTGAGGCCCGGATGGAGTTAAGTAGCCTGCCTGAGCTCCCAGAGCTGGTAAAAGGCAGCGCCAGGAGTATGACTCTGGGCAGCTGGCTGCAGATCCCTGCCTGTAAACCAGGATGGAGCACGGCATCCATGGCCAAGGCACAGAGCCCACAGGGCAGGGCCCCTGGGCTATTCCGGGGTCTTTCAGATGTATTTTAAGATTCAGAACTCACGGTATAAAGGACATTACTCTGAACGCGATAAGTACGACAAATCGAGGCAGAGGCTCCTCTTTGGCTGCAGCTCAGGGTGGAAGGGTTGGGATGATGCTGAGCCTTTCCTCCTCAGCCGCCCACCCCCTCAGGAAGCTCCACACAGCTCCCAAGGCGCCCTGGGGCACCGTTTGCGGGGAAAGGGTCCCTCCAACCCCGAGGGTCCCTGGCTCTGGAGAGGGGAGGAAGAGCTCTTCTGGTCTCTCTGAGCTGCTGACGTCAGGTGGTGTCTGCCCAAAGGAGAAGGCTTTTCTGAGGAAATCGCTTGTTATTCCAAAAAGCAGCCATCTCGCCCGCCATCTTGGCTCGTCTCACACAGCACATCTGGGATGTGTTTACTAGCAGCTCACCCGCTGCCGGGGGGCGCGGGGGTGGGGGTGGGGGGCCTGGACCTGGTACAGAAAATGAGAAGAACTGGAAATGAGTAAGACTCATGCCAAGTCACTTAACAGGACCCCGTGGCACCTACTTTTCCACAAAAGCCGCATCATTCAAGAACCCACCATGATTTTGCAAGACGATTCTAAGGAAAGCCCTTTGGGTTGTGGCTGGTAGGGACCAACTCAAATGTCCCTAGGGTTTCTCATTCTGCACGCAGCCCTCCTTGTTCCGGAACTTCAGGTCCACACTCAAGGGCCCATCTTGCCTCTTTCTATCCAAGGCCCTGCCTTGAATGCTCACCCAGCGTCCTGACGCCCCCAGGGCTACAGCCGGCCTTGCTCTTGCCGTCTTGCCAGAAGCTGGATTTCCAACCTGAGGCCCAGTCTGTTGGCAGGAGCCTCTTCCTGCTGACCACACCCCCACTCTTTTCCCAGCCTCCCATGGCGGGGAAATGGGGTTAGCCCCGGTTGCCCCTACTGGGATGCGCCTGAAGTAGCAGGAAAAGACAAGAATTCATGAATGCTCGCAGTATCATCGGCATCCAGAGGTCATTGCATTCAATCCCCTGCCTCCGGGCAGGGTGCCCACCATTCACTCAGGCCTGCCTCCAGTGAGTGTCTTACCATGCTCTTCCTCACTTTCCCTGAAACTCAGTTTACCTCCACACACGTCTGTATGCTCTTGATCTCTCATGAGAAAAGAATGGAGTGTGTCTATACCCACTCAGTTAATATGAACACAGCCACAAATTCACCTCCCTTCCTCTTAAATGACTGGGTTAATTAAGGGCCAGAGGGGAGTTCGTGGGTCTGGAAGACGCAGCGATTCTGGGTCAAGGGCTTACTCCTTCTGTGCTCCTGGAGCTGCTGATCATGTAAAGAGAGGGAGGCCAGCTCAGAGAAGACACCTGAAAGGCACTTTCATCTCTTTCTGGCTACCTGGCTTCAGCCCATCATGTACATAGGTGCCCTCAGCCACCTCGATGCCCTGCACCCATTATGGACCACACAGCTCTTCGCCTATCTCACACGTCCACCCATCTTCATGCCTCTGCTTCCAAGGGAGGAATGATCAGCTAAGAGGAAGTTCTGAGCTAAGGAAGGATGTATTGCTTAGGATTGTGTTAATAAAAAGCAGAATACATGAAGACTAAGTGTGGTTCCTTTCAGAAGAGCAAGAAGGCCAAATACTGGGAAACTCAGCATAACTCACTATCTTAATATGTAAACAACATATTTCATGGGGAGAGTCTAGAAGTAGCCCCATATTAAAGACAGATGTCAGCCGTCACTGTCAACTACCACCAAGAGTATTTAACATCGTTTTGGAATTACTTGACAGTGCAACTAGATAAAAGAATAAAATAAGAGTTATAAATATTGTAAGGAGAAAGCATAATTATTATCATTGGATGATATTATTCTATACATGGATATTCCAAGAGAATCAGCTAAAGGACTTCTGATAATAATCAGAGGATTTAGCAAGGTGGCTAGTTTAAAAACAAGATTTCCTAAACACAAGAATCAAGGTCCCATGCATGAAGGCAATAAACTCATAACGTGAAATATAGAAAAGGATGTGCAGGGATACATGGAAAGAGCTATAAAACCCAAATCATAAACTTGAATAAATGGAGAGAGAGAGAGAGAGACTTTGCTTTTGGATAAAAAGTCAGTAACATTGAAAGCGTGTCAGTGTCCCCATAATGAATCCATTAATTCAGTAGAATTTTTTTTGAGATAATGTGACAAAGTGATTATAAATTCATCTGGGGGACTTCCCTGGTGGTGCAGTGATTAAGAATCCGCCTGCCAATGCAGGGGACACGGGTTTGAGCCCTGGTCTGGGAAGATCCCACATGCCGCGGAGCAACTAAGCCCGTGCACCACAACTACCGAGGCTGCGCTCTAGAGCCCGCAAGCCACAACTACTGAAGCCCACACGCGTAGAGTCTGTGCTCCACAACAAGAGAAGCCACTGCAATGAGAAGCCCGCGCACCGCAACAAAGAGTAGCCCCCGCTCACTGCAACTAGAGAAAGCCCGCACACAGCAACGAAGACCCAATGCAGCCAATAAATAAATAAATAAATAAATAAATTTTTTAAAAATAAAAAATAAATTCATCTGGAAAAATAAATAGAAAAGAATAGCCAGAAAATCCCTGGACAGGAAAAAGTAAACTAATAAGGGAGGGGGTAGCCCTATAAAATACTTTTTAAAATATTATACAACTATAACAATTAAAATAGTATGGGACTGCTACAGGCAGACAGATCAGTAGTAAAGAATGCAGAAATTTGATATTGACTCAAATAAACATAAGAATTCAATTCAATAAACTGAGACACTAGGACAAAAATAAATAAATCTGTATTCCCTACCTCACTCCTAACACTGAAATAAATTTTAACAGGATCAAAGATTTAAAGAAAAAAAATTTTTCAAAATAAAACATTTGAAAAATAAAGCCATAAAAATGCCAGAAGAAAACGTGTGTAAATGTTTTTATGATCCTGGGGTAGCAAAGGCTTTTCTAGTCACAGAACAAAACAGAAGTCATAACAGAGAAGATTCATAAATGTGTCTACGTGGAAATAAAAAGAGAAAACTCCATAAATAAAATCAGAGGACAAAATAAGAGAATAATACCTGCAAGATGTATAACAAGACGCTCCTTTTCCAAATTAAAAAAAAAGACGTCTTTTAGAAAACAAT
Organism: Eschrichtius robustus; assembly: GCF_028021215.1. NCBI lineage: Eukaryota > Metazoa > Chordata > Mammalia > Artiodactyla > Eschrichtiidae > Eschrichtius > Eschrichtius robustus. The sequence continues at coordinate 76,878,789 of NC_090835.1, forward strand.
AAGGAAAAGACAACAATCCAATGGGAGAATACAGGCAAAGAATATAAATAGGTCATTCACAAAAAACACAACTGGCTAATAAAATATACAAAATGTTCCATCTCACTAACAATTTTAAATGCAGATGAAAACAAGATATAATTTCTCACTTATCAGATTTGCAAAGATTAAGAAGATTCATACCACACAAGGTTGTGGAAGATGTGATTACAAGGCCATCTCATACAATGCTGATGGAAGGAAAATGAGTACATTCTAGAGAGCAATTAGGCATTATCTATTAAATTTTAAACGTTCATACTATTTGACCTAGCAGTTTAACTTCTTGGATTTTATCCTGTAAAAGCATTTATGCATGTGCCCAAGGGTAAATGGACAAAGATGTTCACTGCAGCATTGTTTATAATTTTTTTTAAAGGGGCAGTTCGGGGAACAACCCAGAGGTTCATTTATAGGGAATTGGTTAAATAAATTATAGTACATCCATAGAGTGAAAGTCTATGCAGCTATTAAAAAGAATAAGGGGGACTTCCCTGGCGGTCCAGTGGTTAAGACTCCATGCTTCCAGTGCAGGGGTCATGGGTTCGATCCCTAGTGGGGGAACTAAGATCTCACATGCTGCGTGGCACAGCCAAAAAAAATAAAAATAAAGATTAAATTTAAAAATAATAAAAAATAAAAATAATAAGGAAGCTTTCTATATATACTATTGTGGAAAGATGTCTAAGATGATAAGTGAAAAAACAAGTTGCTAAATTTACCTATAATATAACCTAACATTTGTAAAATAAAGCCTAATATAATATGCTTTAATCATGCCTTGGTCCCGCCACACCTCCTCCTTCAGAGATCCCTAAGGAAGCTTAATGCATAAGAACAGAGGTAAAAGGAAGCAAAATATCATGTTATTACTAGCTGGGACCCCGACCTCAAACCCGAAATCCAGTCAGTGGGACAAAGGCCCCTCTGACTCGCTCACAGCAGAGGACCCAGCAGCTCACAAGGCCTCTGCTCCCCCTGCCTTTGTACCCATCGCTCCACCTAGATGTGACCCTGATGTCCCTGACCCTGAGGATGGCCCCATCATACACGTGTGCACAGACGCATCTGCTTTGCTCAAAAGAGCCGCACCCTCTAGTGGCCCCAGCATCTCTCCCTTCTGGGTATGAGGGCAGAGAAGATGGACTCAGGGGAAGCAGGGAAAGGGGTTGACCCCACTTCTGGGGTCAGAGGTGATGAGCCCTCCCGGATGCAGGGGGTGGACCAGTGCCAGGAATTGCGACAGCTGGTGGCTGGGTTTGTGGGTGAGTGGGCAGGCGGCCTGCTGTGGTGAGGAGGGGAAGGTTTGTGGGAAACATGGTTGGCAGAAATAGCCAGGATGGTGTGCACCGGCAGCCTCTGGGGAGGGGACCCTCGTCCTCAGCCAACACCCCCAGGGTCTGTCCCATGGGCACCACAGACCACCTGTCTGCCCTTTAGTCTTGAGTCACTTCCTGTGTTTTTCTGTTTCCCCAGGTAGACTCCTGACTCACAACCCTCCTTCTTTCCTTCCTGTCCCTCTGTGACTCAGGGGCAAGGACAAGGACCCACCTGAGGGCCAGGAAAAAGGGGACCCTGGCTTGGGATAAGTGCCCCCTTTACCTCTGTACCTCCTATACCTTGGTCTCCCCATCCCTGACAGAGAGTTGGCCTCAGCTCTAGGGGAAGCCCAGCTCCAGGTCATCTCAGTCAGTCCCCTGCATCCAATCCAGCAGGAACTGAGATCCTCATCAACTCCTTCCCTCAGAGAGAAGGGCTAGAGCACTTCCTGTCTCCAGTTTCAACAAATTCAGCCTTCTTTCCCGGGCCCTGTACCCTGGCCCTGCTCTCTCCTCTCCCACATTGCAACAGAATCCCTCAAGGGCAAAACCATATTTCATTCCTTCAAAAAATGTTTTCTAATTGAATCAGTTTCAAGCTAAGTCTGCAGAGCAGGAGCCACAGGCTTGTCTATTCAGTTTCTGTCCCCAGACCACTTTTCTCCTTTAAAACCCAACCTGGGGCTCACACAGCCCCAGGACTCACCAACCTCATTCTCCCTACAAAGTTAGGGATTTAAAGGAATGCGTATGTGCCCTAATCTTGGCCTATGAGAGCCGAGGATAAGTTTTGCTAAGGGTATTTCAGAGAAATATTTTCTTGATCTAAAAAATAGACACACAGAAAGAGATTGTCCCTCTTCAACCTCCAGACATATCATGTCTGGATGTGATGTCTGGATCTTCAGCAGCCATCTTGCAACCATGAGGAGAACTATAGCACTTAAGGAGCAAGCCAAATCTGAGGAGAGCAGAGCAGAAAACCAGAAAGAACCAGGATGCTTGATGAAGTGGTAGAGCCACTCACTTAACCTCCCTGGAGCCACCTTACCTCAGGACATTTTTTCTTATGAAATGAAAACTTCCTGTATAGTCGAAACCATTTTGAGTCAGGTTTTCTGTTACTTCCAGTCAAAGGTTCTTATGATACAGCTGGGTGTTTAGAAAGCCTGGCTTAAGACAGCAAATGAGTCGTTGTGAGGAAGGAGGGTGTGTGGCCTGAGGGGGAAGAAGATCACATTTTCCAAACCTGTGGCTCATGTTCAGCCCCAGGACATGAGCTGGGGTCTGAGGAAGAATGTGGACCATGTGTGGTTAGAGACGAGAGAAACAGGAGGTGAAGTGAGGGGACCTCGGGGAGTCAGCAGCTCAGATGTGGTGAGGGAGAGGCACAAAGACGTTCATTACAGCACCATTTCTAATTGCTTCAGATACTTAAAAAAAAAAAAAAAAAAAAAAAACTGGAAACAACCCAGAGGTTCATTTCTAGAGAATTGGTTGAGTAAGTTATGCCTAGAATGGGAGCGGCATATCAACAGAGCCCTGAAAGAGGAGGTGGCAGCTCAGCAGGGACCCTGGGTAGGGTCATGTGTTTCTCCCCATCGAGGGCCTCCAGGGAGAACCAGGTTGTGGCTGGGCTTGGGTTCGGGGTTCAGTTGCTATCACACATTCCTTTATATTATGCAATCCATTCCCTGACCCCCCAGACCAGCTCTGACTCCCTAGGACAGCTACTCCCTTCCTGAGAGCAGGGACCCCTGTTCTGTGTCTGGTGGTTGCCCTGGACCCAGTGCAGCATTTGGGGCCTAATTCCAGGGAGCCCAGGAGGAAAGGAGCACCTGGGGAAGGTGAGGGAGGAGTCCACAAAAAAGAAACAGGCAAGTGGAAGGACCAAAGACTCCAGAGCCCAGAGGTGGCCAGAGAAGGAGATGAAAGAAATAGACTCTAAAGGGAGGGAAACAAGGGGCTTGGGCGAGGACGGTGACGTCAGAGAGCAGATTTCTGTCCATACAGCACTGTGGGGAGGGGCACCCGGCCACAGGCCCAGGCAGACGTCTCACCTCGCAATCCAGGACGAGCACGTGTGTGTGTGTGCGTGTGTGTGTGCAAGTGCGTGTGTGCAGTTGCCTGAAATAAACACTTCATAAAACCACACTTCCGCTACTACAGGTAAGGCGCTGTATTTCCTATTCTGTTCTATTTCATGTTTTGAAAATGCGGTCACAACCTATTGAATTAATTTCCCACCCCACTAGCAGGTCATGACCTGCAGCCTGAACACCCTCCTCCAAGGCAGTGACACTCCAGGAGCGATCCACCCACCAGGCTCAACCACGGCTGCCAGGAACCGGGCAGTGCAGACCAAGTACAGGCACTTAGACTCTTGATAGCTATTTGACGAAGTGACTTTATGTCTGTTGTATCCAACAATAAAATGTTGGGGCTTGTACTTTGTATGTCTTGTTTTATTTTTCTAGCAGTTCCTTTGTATTATATTTTATAATTTAATGGTCTATGACAAATTGGAATTTAAAGAAAAACAACTGATCCTTCCCCCAGGCGGTCTGAGAAGCACTGCTTCAGAGGATACAGGCCCTGCCCAGCAGCTCACAGTCTGCTGGATGGAAGATGGAAGATCCTCTGGGGAGTGGCCTGGAGGCTCTTCCCTCCACCAGATCCGCACACAGAGCCCCCTTCTCTGCCTGTCCTTCAAGGCTCATCCAGGAGGGCACCCGCCTGCCTCTGTGCTCCTCCCTGAGCTCCCACAATGCCTCGTGTGGACTCCTGCTACATTAGTTCATGTTTTTGTTTAGTTGGCTATTGATGGACCCACTTACTCTGCATTCAAGTCCAGTGCTTTGCACATAGTACACACCCTGGAGGAAGAGAGAAAGAAGTGCAGAGACAGGGTGGGAAGAGGAGGGATGAGCTCCGTATCCGGTCACGGGGATGGGAAGTCTTGAATCCAGATGCTTCCCAAAGCCGGAGAAACACCTTGGATGGAGATCCTGGGCGAATCCCAGCCAAGATGGTCTGGGGAGGGGAGCAAGGGAGACGGGTGGGGGGCCGACTGGAGCAGAGAACTAGCAGGCTGCTCTGAACCACGCCTCCCCAGGCCAGCCCCGAGGAAGGGAGCCAGAGGTGGGGTCCTGGAGGGGCACTGGGCAGGGATCAGGAGCTGCTGAGTTTTTGCCCTCATAGGAGAGCCAGGGGCTGAGCCCTCTGAGGGTGGTGCTGGAAGGTCTTCACAGGGAGGGCAGAGGGAGTGGACTGAACCCAGGCAAGCATTCAGAGGGTCATTTCATCCATCCTCCTGCCTCCATCCCAAATGCTGGTAGCAATACCTGGACTTTCCATCCCAACAGGCCCAGGAGCTAAGGCACTTCAAGTCCTTGTGGGGGCAGGGGCTGCCCACCCCCGACCCTGGAAGCCTCTGTCATTCCCACATCATTTTGAGAGTGTCTTAGTTTAGGGGTGTTGCTGTGTGACCTCAGGCAAGTTGGTAATCTCTAAGAGTCTTGGTTTTCTCATCTGTCAAATGGCAATAATAATCGCTACCTGAAAGGGCTGCTGTGGGAATGAAGTCAATAACGCATGGAAAGTGCTGGCAGCTGGGGGGTGGTAGTCAGTGCTGGCACCTTCTCCTTGCCCCAGGCTGTTCCTCGGAACAGCACTCAGCCAGGAGACTTGGATATCAATCACATAGTGTGTCTGCTGTGGGCCCAACCATCTGGCAGCACCCAGGAGGAATGGGCTATCTGAGATGGAAAGTGGGCAATCCAAGAAGGCTTCCCAGAGGAGGTGAACTGCAGGCAGGAATCGAAGCCTGAGAAATGGAGTAAAGAGAGGGTGAGCTTCCCACACAGGATACCTGGCTTCTTCAAAGACCTGTGGGAAAAACCAGGCTGGGGTGGGAATGGAGGGCAGACCAGGATGGCCAGCTCCTAGAACGGGGCAAGGTATGCCGGGTGGGCAGCTGGCAGGGAGGGGCGTGAGTGCCATGCCTAAGGCTCAGCATGCCTGTCCCTGCCCCAGAGTGGCTCTTGCCCCTGCCTCCTGAGGGGAGACATCAGATAAGCAGTGGAAGGAGCCGCCACCCAGCCAGGTGAGCAGTCCCAGCCTCAGAGAGTGAGGCTGCCAGCTTGCCACTGGGACCTGGCGTTGAAGCCGGCAGGGGCGGGGCAGAGACCTAGGGAGTGGCACAACGTGCTCTGTGTACACTGGCCATGGTGTGGCGGGCTCTTGTGACTTTCCGAGAATGAGTGTGGGCCTGCGGAGGGGCAGCGAGGGCTGCCTCAGCCTAGAAAGCCTGCCTCTGCCCACCACCCAGAGGGACAGCAGCCCCCGTGCCAGCCCTCACGCCCCACGCTCTACAGCCTGCCCCACCTGACTCAGCCAGCAGCCCCTTCGCGCGCGCGCGCGCGCGCGCACACACACACACACACACACACACACACACACACACACACAGGCAGGGGTCACCCAGTGCCCACGGGGAGGAAATGGAAATGGAAAAAGGGGGTTCTCCTGGTACCAGGCAGCACAGAGGCCCAGAGAGAAACAGACACAGAGAGAGACAGGAGGGCCTGACAGGAGAGGCAGGGCCTGAGAGAGACAGGAGGACAAGAGGAAGAAGAAAGGGTCAGAGACAGAAACGGGGCAGGGGTGGGAGAGAGAACAACAGAGACAGAGGCGTGAGAGGAAGGACCTTGGAAAGGGATTGGGACATGGCCCTGCGGGGCTCCAGTGGAGGTTGGGCTGTCTCCCCCCTTCAGCCATGCGGCATGGGGGTCTCGTTTTCTCTCCCGCGGCCCCTCAGTCACCACACTGGCCTGTCACCAGGAAAGTTCTACCTCCTCTCCTTCAAGATGCAGACTGCAGGGTCCACAACGTTTGTCCACCCTCAGTCTGCGCAGACCTCCTGTGAGGGCCCAGGCCCATCAGCCCTCCCAGGGCACCAAGCATCATGCCAACATTGCTCCGTGCTTCCCCTAAAATGCGTCACCTGACATCAGGAGAAAACTGCCCCCATCCCCGCAGTGCTCTCCCAGCCCTCCACAACACTCAGAACCCTCTAGAAATCTGTTCCCATCGTCTTGGTTTGTCTCTTCTCCAAGAGCTTAATTTCCTCTACAAACTCAGAGCTCTCCATCTCATGTCTCCTTCAGATGCCCAGAAAGAGGCCCTGGGCACACCCAGCCCAGCTCCGAGGCCCCGGGGAGCTGCTGACTGGCAGAGAAGAGGCTGGTCACCTTCCTCTTTTGTTTCCTGCCCCTAACCCATCCCCTCTCCATGACAAAACAGTGTCCCCAATCCCACCAGCAGTTTGGAGGTGAAACCTTTGTTGGAGAGGCTTAAAGTCCAACTACTATACCTTCTTCCTTCCCTGAACTGGGTAGGCAGGGTTTCCCTCTTAAAGAAGCAACCATATTGCTTTTCTTCTAGAAAGTCAAAGCACTCAGGGCTTCAGTGCCCGGCCCTTTATTATGAACTCCTCCAGTGGGCCTGGTATGGGAACCTGCTGATCTGAGACCCTGTCCTCTGAATCGCCTCTGACCTTGGCAAGGAAGAGGGTGGCCGTGCATGGTGCCCCTTGTCAGGTCCCCTGCACACTGCTGGGCACAGTTGTGTCCGCAGTCCCATAATTCCAGCTTCTCCTCCAGCGTGTCCACCAGCGCTGCCAGGGGACCGTCAGAAAGAGGGACCAAGGGGACAGAGACTGCAGCCTTGAGGGAGGGAGGGGGCAGAGACAAAAGGAGACCAGGAAGGAGGAAGGCAGAGACAGGACCAAGGAAAGACAGGTCGGGGGTGGGGGAGAAAGAGACAGAGATAGGAAAAAAGATAAAGATAAAAAACCAAGGTAAGGGGGCTTCCCTGGTGGCGCAGTGGTTGAGAATCCGCCTGCCAATGCAGGGGACACGGGTTCGAGCCCTGGTCTGGGAGGATCCCACATGCTGCGGAGCAACTGGGCCCGTGAGCCACAATTACTGAGCCTGCGCGTCTGGAGCCTGTGCTCCGCAACAAGAGAGGCCGCGATAGTGAGAGGCCCGCGCACCGCGATGAAGAGTGGCCCCCGCTTGCCGCAACTAGAGAAAGCCCTCGCACAGAAACGAAGACCCAACACAGCCATAAATAAATAAACAAATAAATAAAAATTTTAAAAAAAAAAAAAACCAAGGTAAGGTGGACACAGTGGGGGAAGGGGAGGGTGGGATGAATTGGGAGATTAGCTTTGACATAAATACACTACCATGTGTAAAATAGATAGTGGGAACCTGCCATATAGCACAGGGAGCTCAGCTCAGTGCTCTGTGATGACCTAGATGAGGGGGAAGTGGGGAGGGAGGTCTAAGAGGGAGGGGATATAGGTATGAATATAGCTGATTCACTTCATTGTACAGCAGAGACTAACACAACATTGTAAAGCAATTTTACTCCAATTTAAAAAAAAAAGAAAAAGGAACCAAGGTAAGAAAGAGACAGGAACAGAGCATGAGCTTCCCTGGCCCCTCCAGCCCTCTCGGTGTGATCTAAGACCTCAATCGATCCTAGAGATCAAGGTGGAAGCTTGGTCCGGGGCACAGGATGAAGCTGCTTCCCAGGAACTAACCCCAGGCCCTGGACCCAGCCCCGGTGGCCCAGGACAGTACCTGGGGTGCGAAAGGGATGGGGAGGGCCTCTACCAGGGCCTGGGGGGACGGGGAGGAGAGACTGCCAGCCCCAACTGTGGTGCATGTCCACCAAGGACACGCAAGGATGCAGCAGGAGAGGCTGTGATTAGACAACAGGGAGCGCTTGATGACAGCTAGGGCCCCAGGGCACATTCCCCACAGGACGGGCAGGGGGAGGAGTCTGTGAGGAAGGGGCTAACAGTCATCCTAGAAGCCCAGCCTTCTCCCATCTCCCTCCACCCCCAGTGAGATGAGTCAGGGATTCCGCAAAATTTTGAATTCTTGCCTTCCTTTGGGCAACTGATACTTGACACTCTCTTGGGTTTTCTCTCCTGTCACAGCGGTGAAATCTCCAACCCTCTCTAAGCTTCCTTTCTCCTTGGCTCCAGGGCAGTCTCTGCTTCCTCCCTGCCTACCTCAGCCCTGGCTTTGCCTGTGCTGCTCCGTCTGCCTGGAACCCCCGTCCCAGAACCAGCTTCTTCTCATCCACTGGGAATCAGTTTAGACAGCATCTGCATGGCTGGCCAATTCACAAGAGCCCGGCACCTAGCAGGGCTGCCCTGAGGGACTGAATGAATGCAGAAGACCCTGTGAGAGGGAGACACCTCAGGCACCACCCTCAGGGAGCCCACAGTCTGATGGTGGAGACTCAGGACTGAGGGGACCCCCAGTGAGCAGAGCTGCAGAACGCAAAGGAAAGAAAGCACTGTGTGGGTCCTGCAGTGAGGTTCCCTCTGAACCTCAGAGCAGGGTAAGCCTTCATTGATGGCCAGGGCCTAGCAAGGCCTGCTCCAATGGAGGACTCAGTAAACATTTGTAGGAGGGAGGGAGGAATCTCATGGCCCTTGGCTTCTCTTTGAAGGCTATTCTCTGGTGTTAGAGCTCCCTGGTGACCAGGACCACCTGGGCCTTTTTTCAGCGCTGGCCCCCAGTGCCAGGCACAAAAGGGCACAGAGTGGGTCCCTGCTACCGAGTTAGAACTCTGACTTGAGCTGGAGGACTCTGATCACCAAGAAGTCAGGCTTCAGGCAGGCCCCAGGCCCAGGGACAAAACTGACTCAGCCCCTGCCTCGGTCTCCAGCTCCAGAGCGAGCACATCAAAAAGGGACTGAGGGGCTTCCCTGGTGGCGCAGTGGTTAAGAATCCACCTGCCAATGCAGGGGACACAAGTTTGATCCCTGGTCTAGGAAGATCCCACATGCCACGGAGCAACTAAGCCGGTGCGCAGCAACTACTGAAGCCCGCACGCCTAGAGCTCGTGCTCCGCAACAAGAGAAGCGACCGCGATGAGAAGCCCGTGCACCGCAACAAAGAGTAGCCCCCGCTAGCCGCAACTAGAGAAAGCCCGCGTGCAGTAACGAAGACCCAACACAGCCATAAATAAACAAACAAACAAACAAACAAATAAATAAATAAATAAAAGGGGCTGGGGTAGGGGCTGCAGTGGGACCAGGTAGAGGCGGCCGGCAATGTGAGGCTCCGGCCTGCGGCTCACAGCTGCCCAGGATTCCATATGGCCCTCAAGGAGGAGGGGTGCAGGGGAGACCAGGGAAGACAGAGGTCTGCCCCTCTGGTGGGATCTTAGCCTGGGAAGGAGGGAGAGGCTGGGGAGGGCGCCTGGGAGGACAGAGCATCCCTCCACCAGCCCTGCAAAGCAGCGTGTAGTCCCCCCCTACTACTGCCCTCAGCCCAGCACAAGCATCTGGAAATGGATTAGGATCATTGTCCCGGGAAGGCGGGTGAGTTTCCATGAGTGAATCTTTTCCATCCTCAAACCGAAACCTACATCTCTAGCCCAGCAGGCAAAGCTGCCACCTCCTTCCTCCAGAACATCCAAGACCCAGAAGGTGCCGGGGAGAGACCTGTTGCAGGGGCACCTCTCGAAGAGCAGTGGGAGACAGGTCAGGGTGAGAGAGACTTTCTCCTGAGCCCCCTTTGGGCTCCATGTTCTGCTGTGACATCCCTGCCCCAGGAGTGATGAGGTCAGGGTGAAATGGTGCAGATGAGACTTCAACACAGAGGAAGGGGGCAGAGGTCAGAGACTTCTTGGGTCCACGTGGGGTAGGAGCTAACTGCCAGGACAGGAGTAAGTGCTGAGGCACAAAGCTAGAGGTTAGCAGGTCAGTGACCCACCCATCCACCTAGTCCCTAGCTGGCCATCATTTAGGAAAGCGATGTATTTAGTTAACCACTTACATAGTGCAAGAGAAAGCACATGTCTCTTACAAATATTAACTCATAGAATCCCCAGAACAAACCTATAAATATAGCACGATGATCATCCCAGTTACAGATGGGGAAACTGAGGCTCAGAGAGGGTAAATGACTTACCCAACATCACACAGCTGGAAAGTGGCTGAACCAGGATTCAAATCCAGGCATCATGCCACCCCAACTGATCCCTGCTGCCGCCACAGTTTCAAGACCTGGCCGGGTCAGGGAGACCCAAAAGGCAAGAGGCCTAGCCAAGGATGACATTCCTCCTCCAGGAAGAGCGGGTCCTTTCAGGGACTAGACAGAGGCCTCTCCCACAGAGGGCTGGAGCCAGGAGAGAGCAGCTGATGTAACTGCTCCCCCTTGTGGGGTGGGGGGGGAGCTGGCCTAGGCCCAGGGGGTGTGCCTGCCGTGACTGCAGCCCAGGCCAATGGCAGGGCACCAGCCTCCCCTAGCTGGCCCAGGAGAAAAGGAACCCCTCCTGGGGTATTTCTATTATCTTGAGGAGAAAGGGCGGCGGGAAGAAAAGTTGGCCGGAAAGTGGACTGAACTTGCAACTCGGTTCAGCAATCAAATCCCAGTTCTCCCGTGGGCCAGAGCTCCCTCCTGCTGTCTCCTCCAGGGAAATCCAGCCCAGGCCTGGGGCTGGGAACGGGAAAGCCTGTCTCCTCAACACCCCCAGCCTAGAGGCCCAGAAATGGGGTCCACCTGCCCTGGCACCTGCAGCGGCCCCTCCCTGTCCAGGTAGAGAGGCCAGGTAGAGACAACACGGGGTCCTTCCCCAGCCCTAGAGAAGAAGGAGACTTCCAGAAATGGGGGCTGCATCTTCCACGCTGAATATGAGTCTGTATGGGTTGGCAATATAAATGGCACTAGTGGGGCAGTGGGGTAGATCGTTTGAATGAGGGCTGTCCTAAGAAATGCCAGGCATACATCCCCGGACGAGAGGTAGGGCACCCACTGCAGAACAGCTAGGCGAGGGGCAGGTCGGGGAGAGTAGGCACAGCTTCTGTCTCCTCACCGCTTCCCCAGCACTCAAACACACATTCACACACTCATACACACACACTGATATATACTCACACACATATATACACTCACCCACAAAGACACAGTCAGATACTTATGTACACACTCCCACACTCATACACACATACACTCACACGCTCATATATACACACCCACATGTATATACACTCAGGCACTGAGGCACACTCATCTGGGCGTACACACACACACACACACACACATTCACGCACTCTCATGCTTCAGGGGGTTAGGACTGGGCTGGGTAGGAAAGAGGCCTTCTGGGAGGATGGTATGGCTGGTAGCTGCCAAGGGGTGGGTGGGCAGAAGCCCGGGACCGAGTGGGGAGCCCAAGATTGGGGGTGGTACTCTGGGCCACCGTGCAGCTCCAGGGCAAGGACTGTGAGTGAAGTGGGCCCTGCTCCTGCCCCTCCTGGGCCCGCCTCTGGCCAGGCCGGCCTCCATTCCCAGCATTGTCTTGGGCAACTCGGGCAGGGTTCCCAGGCCCAGCTGAACTGGGGGCCTGGCCAAATAGCCCTCCTCTGCCCTCCCATTCCCTTCTCCCTTGAGAGGGAGGGTTGTGTGGGGAAGTGGGAGAGAAGGAAGCTTCCTGAATCACTGGCATCCCATCCCCCAGCCCACGCAGGCGGCCTGCAGATGAGCTCAGGTGCAGGGTATGACCCCAAAAGTCCAGACTCTACAAGGTCCCCATCCTTCCCAGGGCAGCAGACTTGGAAGTCCAGCCCACCCCCACCTGTCCCCTTGACCATGAAGTTCATTTCCACCCCCATCTCTGGGGTCCCATCTGCCCCCCTCACAGGCTGGGCTTAGTCTGGGGCAGCTCTCTCCCACCCAACAATCCCCTCCCCAAGCAAAGGGAACCACGTGTGTTTTACTCTTAAAGACCAAATGAATCACCTGGCAGGAAGGGGATGCAGGTATTAATGGGTTAATCGGAGTGGTCGCCTTCTCTGAGAACTGGCTCTTCCCTGCCCCCTCCAGAAGGTTTCCCCACCTGTTCCTGGCAGCCTTCACCTTATCTCTCCTCAGTGGTTCTGGAGAGCTGGGCCACATCACAGTGGCTGCACCTCAGCCAGGGGAAGGGACCCCATGGGCAAGAAGACCGGCCATCGCCCAGGACCCCACGTGGCCTCCATTAATGGGATTTGGGCAACACTCCCCACTGGGCTCTGTGGAGTACCAGCAAGAAGGTCGCCATCTGCCTTCACAGGGCTGGTGTCCTGGAGGCGCCCCTCCCTGTCCTAGAACTGATTCTGGTACAGGACATCCTTCAGGTGTCCTCCAACCAGATCTCCGCCTGAGCCAAAGGGATTTTTCCAAAACACAAATCGGATCCCATCCAGCCCTTGCTTAAAGCCTTTCAAAGGTTTCCCAGTGCCCTCCAGATAATTCCTTAACATAGCTCAACACGTGGGGTCTGGCCCCTGCCACTAGCGTACCTCGCCTCCAGGGGCCCCTCAAGCCATGATCTTCACCCGCTGAAAGGAACATCCACCCCCAAACCCCCACCCCCAGCCCCGGTTCCGGTTCTCTCCTTCCAGCTCACTCATCACCCTGCAGGTATCTCTCCACCTCCCCCGGGGTCTGAAGCTGAAGCCCTCCTCTCTGCTCTCGCGGCCCCTGCAGCCCTCCTCTCCTGGCACCAGCCAGTGTGCTGGGATACTCTGTTTGCTCCTCAGCCTTCCCAGCTAAACCAGGAGCCCCAGGAGGGAAGGGACACATCTACGCTACCCATCAGTAAGTCCTCGGCCTCAAGCACAGCTCTTGGCGCAGAGGAGGTACTGGATAGATGCAAATGATTGAACGAATGAGTGAATGAACGAATGAACCGCCCATAACCACATTTAAGGCCTTTAAACCTAACCAGCCTTCAGGTCCACGAATGCACACCTCTTCCAGGGCTGGCCGGGCCCTTACCCCTCTGCTCTCCCCACTCAACCCATTGTTTCGTCCAGCTCAGTAAGGCCAGCCCCCCACCCTCTGGGAGGGACCTCCTGCATAGCCCCTTCCCCTATCCAAGCCCCACACCCTTTGAGGTTCAGGTCCAGTCAGGAGCCCCACTCCAGGAAGTGCCCTGACTGCCTCCCCTCCTGCTCCAAGACCTCACCTGCTTCAAACCCTGCAAAGCCCTGTGCTAGGGCCGCTCTCCCACTTATGATGTGTCCTTTTCAGGACGCTCATTGTTAGTCCCCCTAGGGCTGCTGGATTCCCCTGAAGAGGCAGGCCCTGGCAGACAGTACCAACAAATGCCATGTGGGCTGCACCAAGAGTCAGGCCCTGGGCTGGGTCCCCTAGAAATGTGGGCAAGCCTGGCCAGATCTTGGGGGCAGGGAGCAGGGCTCAGGAAGCCAGGGGCTCGAGCCTTTCCTTCCTCACCCCCAAGCCCTGCTCTAGGACCTCAAAAATAAACATCAGAGAAGGAAGTTCCCAGTGTGGGAGGGAGAGGGGGTGTCAGTCAAGCAGGCGGGATCCCAAGAGAGGAATGAGCTAAGATTGGGGCATCAGAAGCCAGACTCCCAGTCCTGAGGCAGGAACCCAGAGGAGACATGGAGGAGCCTGGCAGAAGAGGAAAAGCAAACGGAGGCTTCTCCCCCTCCTCCTTGGCTGCTGCTCAGCTGGGGGGCTTCTAGGAAGGCAAAAGCCTTATGGTAAGGGCAGAGCTTTGTGTGAGCTCACCCCACGTCCCTGGAGCCCCGCCTGCCCCCTACACTCCTGGCAGTGGCTGTCACCCCCAACTCAAGTCACCGATGTTCTCAGGACCAGTCTGCAGAGATGAGACACCCACCTCCCGCATGCTAGGTGGGCCAACGCCTGGCAGTGGGCCAGAAGTGCAGCAGACCCAGTGCTGGCCTGACAGGGGGCGGGGCGTGGTGCTTCTTGCACCAACACCTTCATCACCCCCCCCCCCATAACACACACACACTTACGGGCTTGCCAAGCCCTAAAGACAAGGCAGAAGCCACCTGGCAAGAGAGGACTTCAGGATGGGGCTTGAGAAGATGGTGCAGTTGCCCTGGGCAGCCACGGGGTGGGGACTTAGACCCCTCCTGGCTCCGCCATCACCTGCTGGGTGACCTTGGCTGAGCCTCCTCCTTCTGCCTTTAAAGTGGAGGTGATAATCCCTGCTCAACTCACCTCTCGGGGTTGCCGTGATGATCGGACGAGGTGTACCCATGAAAACCCTCAGTGCACTTTACAATCTACTACAGAATGAAAGGTTCTCCATTGACATTCTTACTGTTATCATCTAGGGAAACTAACCCTCCTGTCTTAAGTACAACAGCTTTATCTCCCTGCAGGATGCCCTCGTTCAACAACCATCCGTGGCCCCCCATTGCCTAGAGGAGGAAAGCCACATTCTATGGTCTGGGAGTTCATCTGGGTTAAGCCCACTTTCCAATTTTAACTCCAGTATATACATGAGTCCCTCTGGTCCTTTCAGAGTTCCCTCAACACACTTTTTGCTCTCCTGCCTCCGTGACTTTGCTCATGCTGTTCCCCCCCTCCCAGAATGCCCTTCCCTGTTGCTCCCTATCATATTTAACTCCATCCTTCTAGACCAAACTGTGATACCAACTCTCCCATGAAGCCTCTTTCCTCAGCCAAGCCGGAAGTGATCTCTCTCCCTCCCTGGAAGGGCTCTGGTTTACACCAAATGCCACAACAGTTCCTGGCACCAGAGTTGGTGCTCATGAAATGAAAGTTGTAATGACTACACCCTGGGTGCTAAACACTTTACATTCACTGGGTCATTTACTCCTCACCACGGCCCATGGTTGTGGTACTATTAGTACCTCCATTTTACAGAGGGAGAAACCAAAGCATAAGATGCTAAGTGCCTTGCCCAAGTGAGTGTCAGACCAAGGTTTGAACCCGGCAGACCGAAGTTGGAGCCCATGCACGTGCCTCTAAGCACCACGAGGGATGGAGCCACGTCTGCCCATTCATCTTTGTCACCACCCTGCCCAGCCCAGGACCTGGCTCAGAGCGGGTGCTCGGTAAATGTGTGATGGTTGCCGCAGTCAAGCCTCCTAGATGCGCTCAGCTCCCTGTGCTGGGGGCCCCTCCAGAGCGAGGCCCAGAGGCCAGCTCGGAGGGGTCCCAGGGAAGGTGGCCAAACAGCCCCATTGGCCTGTAGAGCCACACTGTCCTCAGGCGTCCCAGTGCCTGACCAGGGCTGGAAGAGGTGGGCCCCAGGCCTTTGGCCGGCATCGCAAGGCTGCCCAGTGGCATGTTTGCTGACCACTCTGGCTGCCGAGGTCGTGATGAACCCCCCACTGTGGTCCTGACAAGGTGTGGGGAGGGCCCAGATCAGGGTGGAGAGGGAAGCAGGCAGGAGCAGCAAAGTCCAAGCACAAGGAACCCTAGGGACCACCTAACCTCACTGTTCACTCGCATTTAACAGATGAGGACATTGACGCCTGGTGCCAGGAGCCGGAATGAGGCCTGAAACTGAGGAGTGCAGCAAAGGCTCACAAAGGCGTCGGCCCTTCTGGGCCTTTCCTCCTCAGCTGCGTGCGGCCTGGCTCCCCTCCCACCGAAGAGCTTGATGATTAGCCCCGTGCAGTCCGGTCACCGAGAGGCCTGACCTCTCCTGTGATCCCAGCAGGGGCAGGGGTGCCCGCAGTCCGCTTCGCCAGTCCCTGTGCCCAGCCAGCGGCCGCCCCGACAAGAACCCTGGGAGAGTCACTGGGAGAAGGCCAGTCGCTAATTGTGGAAAATAAATCAGGGAAATCTAAACCCCACAGCTGAAGAGGGGCCAGCTGCACGTAGCCTTGTTTCCGTCTGTGCTCTTGTTCACCAGCTCTAATTGTTAATTGCAAGCTGTGAGTTATATAAGTTCCGTGGATACCAAAGAAGGAGTTGAACAAGCTCTTGAAAAGAACCCATGTGCTGAGTGGCTTTCAGGATGGGTGGGGGGGGGGGTCTCAGAAAAGCGGGCAGCCGATGTGGGCAGCTGACCCCAAGAGGGTGACCAGACAAAACTGTTCCCTGGTGACAGTCCTCTGGATCTGCAGACACATCATTCCTGGGTTTTTATAGCACAGGGATGTGTGTTCAAGTTGCTAATTCTTCACAAAATCACACAGAAAATCAAAAGTGGTGCCATTACATTAATTTCTCAGTTTAATAACAAGACAAAATTTCCCTCTCTCATCTCTGACCCTGAGCTAATTGAGGGCAGGGCTGTGTCTCCCCCCTCAAACTGGGGCTCCCTGAGTCAGGGCTGTGTCTCCCCCTCAGACTAGGTCTGAGCTGCGTCTTCCTCATATAACTAAGATCTGCCTGAAAACAGGGACTATGTTGTTTCTTTCTCTCCAGACTAGCGGCTCCTGAGGCAGGGGCAGGATCTCTCCCCCACTCCCACCAACCTGGGTTGAAGAACCAGGCACCTAGAGCCACCTGTTAGGGTGGAAAAGTCTCAGGACACACCCTGGTGACGGGATTGGGAAGGGTTAAGAAAAGTTCGCAGGGACACCTTTCCCATGAGCCGCCCTCCCCCTCCTGCCTGCTGCCAGGGCTTGGTTTGGCCTCTGATGGGTTCCAGCTGACAGCTGGGCCTCCTCCATTCTGACCCTCGGGCTGCCGTGTCCTGTAATGACCCCACCACGGGTATCCTTAGCCACCCAAGCCGGGAGGGCTGGCATCAGGATGGAGTGGGATGCAGGGAAGGAGGGGCAGCCTTGCCTCGGGGAGAAAGCAGAGCATAGGAGGGCTGGAGGAGGGGGGCAGGGGACTTGGGGGTTCCATGACTCCCTCTGTTGCCTGGAGGCCCAGAGTGGGGTGATAGGGACCGCCTTGCCCACATGGGCTAGTTCTTCTGCTGCCACCACCCCAGGGGAGAGGCCTCCATATAGCCTGCATCCTGGGCAGCGGCCCCTGGCTCCCCCAGCTCCTCTTTGTCTGTGAGTCATTCCCGGCAGCCTGTGTGAGCAGAGACGGTAAACCCTGTGCCACAGCCTGAGGAGAACAGGGGACAAACTACAGGACTGGCCAGATGCAGGTGCCCAGCGCAGGAACAGCAGCCTGGTCTGGATGAGGAGGCTGCATCTTGGACCTTGAGAAATCCCCAGTCCCGTCCCCTGCTCCACCCACATCCCTTTCTGCGTTTCTCATTTTTACCCTTGTCTCTCACCCAGGCCTCCTCTCAGCATCTTCGAGCCTTTCTGGGCTCATCTCAAATGTCATTTCTCCTGGGAAGACCCCCTGCACTCCTGGGTCTGTTCTTTTTTTTTTTTTTTTAACATCTTTATTGGAGTATAATTGCTTTACAGTGGTGTTAGTTTCTGCTTTATAACAAAGTGAATCAGCTATATATATACATATATCCCCATATCTCTTCCCTCTTGCATCTCCTTTCTCCCACCCCTCTAGGTGGTCACAAAGCACTGAGCTGATCTCCCTGTGCTATGCGGCTGCTTCCCACTAGCTATCTGTTTTACATTTGGTAGTGTATATATATGTCCATGCCACTCTCTCACTTTGTCCCAGCTTACCCTTCCCACTCCCCATTTCCTCAGGTCCATTCTATAGTAAGTCTGAGTCTTTATTCCCGTCTTGCCCCTAGGTTCTTCATGACTTTTTTTTTTTTTAGATTCCATATGTATGTGTTAGCATACGGTATTTGTTTTTCTCTTTCTGACTTACTTCACTCTGTATGACAGACTCTAGGTCCATCCACCTCACTACAAATAACTCAATTTCAGTTCTTTTTATGGCTGAGTGATATTCCATTGTATATATGTGCCACATCTTCTTTAGCCATTCATCTGTCGATGGACACTTAGGTTGCTTCCATGTCCTGGCTATTGTAAACGGAGCTGCAATGAACATTGTGGTACATGACTCTTTTTGAATTACGGTTTTCTCAGGGTATATGCCCAGTAGTGGGATTGCTGGGTTGTATGGTAGTTCTATTTTTAGTTTTTTAAGGAACCTCCATACTGTTCTCCATAGTGGCTGTATCAATTTACATTCCCACCAACAGTGCAAGAGGGTTCTGGGTCTGGTCTTTATGCATCCTCGGGGCACCATGTGCATCCCTTTATCTGCTGTCCACATCTCTCCTTTGGCTCGACAAGGTACCACAAAGGCAGCTGGGACTGGATTCCATTCCTGTCTGTATTCCCAGCACCCAGCACGGTGCCTGACACATAGTAGGTGCTCACGGAAGTGTTTCCAAAGATGGATGCAGCCGGCAGTTAAATAAAATCACTCAGACCCTAGTAGTGAATATCCGCTGGTCCCAGCTGCTTCCAAAGTCCCATCAACTATCCCTGGACAGGCCTAGGGGGGTTCTCACCTGGTGCAATGGCCTGACGCCAAAACTGCCCCCACCCCGGACCACCCGCAAATGGCAGGTTGATGTGTCTAAGCCCTTGAGGTGCCAAAGCTAAACAGTGGTCTGTGGTAAAGAGAGGAGAATGTATCTCCCCCTCCCATTCCCCTACAAGAGACTCCCAAAACAGTGCTGCTGTACCTGGCATCTTATAGAAGTTTACGAGACAGTGTGCAGTGGATATGGTGGACTGGCTCTCAATGCCCACTCCACTGTCTGCTAGGTGCCTTCCTAGACTGCAGAGACAGGAAGAGTAAAACAAACAAACAAACAACAACAACAACAAACCCTACATTTCTCAGTGTCCCCTGCTGTTAGGATTCAGGAATCCAAGATTCAGCCAATCAGATGCACTTGCATGAGATTTGGAAGGCTGTGCTTCTGCAGCTCCTGATGCTTTCTGGGATTGGGGGGGTGCAATTTGTGTTGTTGTTGTTGTTGTTGTTTTGTTGCCGAGCTCACAGAGGGCATCAAGTACACTAGGTCTAGTGCATCCATCTCCTAGTGTGGATCACAACAGGTGCAGTGTGGAGCTGGCAGCAGTAGCAGCTTCCTAATCATGGTACTGTGTGTGGTTCTGGAGTTGGTGACCTCATGATTACCAAAGAGGCAGCAGCTTCCTTGGTGGCCCAGTTCTGCTGTGTGGCTTTGAGAATTGCTCCTGAAAACTCAACCTTGAGTCTCTGTCTTTGACCTCCCAATAGTTCTGTAGCCGTTTCATAAATCCCTTTCATTTTAAGCTCGCCAGAGTGGATTCTGTTGTCTGCAACAGAATCCTGATGGACAGCACTTTGTATTCTGCTGCCAGCTCTCTCTCCTGCTCTGTCTCTCAGACCCAGATATAAGTCTACCAGAGAGCTGGATCAGAGCATATCCAATGACAATCATCCACTCAGCTTAGAACTGCCCTTTTTTGCCCTTTGACAGTGAAGCATTGTCACTTGGCCAAGATGGTCTCCCGACTCTCTCTTCCCTTCGATGAGTTTTCTTCTGAGAGTTTCCTTAGACCCTTGTGCGTGTCTGAATCTCAGTCCAGGATGGTAAATAGATTTTCATTTCATCTGTCAACTCTGCTCATTTAGTAGTGATGATCTGGACCAGGGTGTAAGAGAAAGGGTGAAGCTGCTTCTGGACTCAGAAGGAAAGAGCACTGTGATCGGCTAGTGATGCCTGCCATGGTGCAGAAATGGACATTGACAATGTGCATGCTGTGTAACTGTCCACATATTCGGGGGAGAAGTGAATGAAGGTGCCTTCCGCTTAAACCAGAGTGGCATCCATTCAGCCATATACTCCCCAGGCAGCCCTAATGCCACCCCACAGGTTCCTGACACTACCCGCTGATTATCCCAACTCAGCTTTTGTTCACTGACCAATTTTACCAATTATTCCTAATGCTTCTGATTCCTATCCCCAACTTAATCCCTCTCCAACTTACATCCCCAACCCTGCCCTCCAACATTCACATGAACTCTCATGCTTACCAGGGTTCTGACCTCAGGAAAGAGCTGGAGCTGAAATGGGCTAATTCCTGGAACTTTAAGTCCGCACCCCTCCAGGAAGATCCTTGACCTTTAGGCTTCCCAAAGGCCCTCCCTCACTTGTCTGTGTGCCCAGTCAGCACTGGGCCCTCAGGAAATGTTCCACAAACCCATGGATCAATGAAAGAGTATGAGGATTGCCGGGAATGACCTCACCAACCACGGGCTTCCCTCTTCCCATCCTGCCTCCTGCCCATCCCTGTACTCAGATACTTTTGTTGACACTGACATATGGCAGCCCAAATCTCCAGGAAGGCCATACACAATGGGGTGCCCTGCATCCCATCTGAGTCACCGTTGAACCCACATCCAGCCTGCTGCAGAAGCTAGCTGCTGTGGGAGAGAAAATTTTGTCCTTCAGGGGGCTCCCAGGCTCCCCTGTGAGGAAGGGGAGCCACCTTCTAGGCACGGCAGAGGTCAGGGTGGGTGTTAAGTCACTTTCCAGGGAAGAAAACCAGCCCAGAACCCAACCCACACCATCCCCACTCTGGGCTCTTGCTCACCCCTAAAGGGAGACAGATAGTGTGGTTAACTGAGGTGTCATAATGGGCTCTGGCCCTCATTAAGGCCAGGGTAGGGGGCAATGAGTGATTTACCGGGTCATAAACAGCAGCTCAAGGGGGCCAGTGACATCATACCCACAGCCCCTGGGGACTGAGGGAGCCGTGGACAGAGGTCACAGGTCT